>NC_058417.1:58308579-58449059 GCF_002201575.2 Neomonachus schauinslandi
GGGGGGCACGGAGGCAGGAGGGGGCCCCGAGACGCGGGGGTGGGCACCGTGGCACGCAGGAGGAATACGAAAGCGCGCGCAGGGGCGCCCGGAGGCGCGCGGGGGGCCACGCGCACGGGGCTCGGGGCCTGGCACGCGGCCCGCACACGCAGGTTTCAGAGGCGGCTCGGGTCCGGCCCCACGCCCTTGGGGCAGCGCCCGCCTGGGGGGCGTCGGGAGGGGGGTATTTTGGCACTCGCCACCCCAGGCTGTGCCAAGCCGCGACGACCGGGGAGAAGGTGGCGGCCGCCCCCGCCCGGGAGTGCACAGCTCCGGGCGTTTGGGGCGGCGCGGCGGCGCGGCACCAAGGGACCGTCCGCCCCTCCCCGGGCCGCGCCATCTTGCACCGCTGCGGCGCCCGCAGCAGGGGGGCCCGTGGGGCGCGGGGGGGGGGGGGGGGGGGGTGAGGCCAACGCCCGTCCTCCCTGTGGGAGCCGGGGGAGTTACAGTGTAGCTGGGATCTGGCCTTTATGTAACTTGGGTCACGCTCGTTCATCCGTCCATTCATTCCCTGGCCGGATGAGCACAACCCCTTGGCAGGGCCCGGCTGGAGGGCAGGGGTGTTGTGGGAGCAGGAGGGGGGCACCTGCCCAAAGCAGGCCCGGAAGGCTTGGGGAGAGCAAGGCTCAGTGCTCCTGGCAGAGGAGTCGGCCCCTTAGGGAGAGGGTGTCAGAACGTGACCTTCTTCTTCTAAGGGGGCCCCCTGTGTAGAAAGTACCCAAAGGTCAAAGTAATGGTCCCATCCTTCCGCTTCAGACCTTAAGGGTCCCCTGAAGGGGCAGTCGCACCCCACCACAGGCCTGTGGAGGAGAACAAGTTATCCAGAACCTTCTTACCGGCCCTGACTGGGTGGTGGCTGCTGTAAGCTGCTTTGCCCCCAGGCCTCGGATGCACCAGCCACAGGTGAGGTGGCCAGTAGAGGGCCTGGTCTGTGGCAGGTGCTCAGATCCCAGGGGCTAGGAGGGTCGGAGGCCACCGAGGGTGAGGGTGGCTGAGGGCTGTGATCTAGGAGTGTACCCAGGGAAAGGGGGCTGGGTCCCCAGTTGGGGACCTCCCTTCCCCACCCAAGAAGGTGCCCCATATACCTGGACCCCAACCAGTCCGGGGAGCCTCCTTGGGGACAGGCAGGGGAGATGTCCAGTGGCCCTAAGTAGCCTCTGTCCAGAGCCTCTGCACCACCGTGGCTGGCCTCAGTGACCAAGGTCAGAAGACGGTTCTCTGTGCCAGTTTGCCTGTGAACACACATGTGTGCGCACACACTCCCAACCCAGTTCGGGGGCCGCCTGTAGCAGAAGCCTCAGGTGGAGGGTGGGCCAGATCTCGGAGCTTTGGGGTTCCGGATTGTCCTCTGGGGTACAGGCAGGGCAGGAGAAGACCTGGGGGCTCCAGGTGCAACACTCCCAGCCTATTTGACCATAGTGACACCCCTTTTCCCCCGGGGAACCAGGGTCCTCTGAGGTTTTACTGGAACCAGGATTCCTGCTACTCCCCGAGCATGGTGACCATTGAACTAGAGATGTCCCAGGTCCCCCGCCATTAGTCTATTCCTTGGGTCAAGGCTTCCCATGTGAGGCCAGCCAGCAAGCACGCACTGCCGTCCCGGTGTGGGGCAGAAAGGCTGGCCCTGCAATTCAGGGGACGTTCTGTGTGCGTGCTTCCCGGAAGCAGAGACAGGAACTGCTGTCCTTCCAGGGGCTCTCGAGCCCAAGGCCTCCAGGTCAGCGAGAGCCTGCCCCTCGGCTGGCGTGATGAGGCCGACTGGGCAGGACGAGGTACTTCAGCCCTGTGGAGGGCAGAGCAGAGCTGTTTGGGGCCGGCCAGGCTGCCGGGGACTCTTCCCTTGGCTTCCGGGCTGGAGGTCCAGTCCCCCGACCTCTGAGAAAACACAGGTCCGGCAAAAGACCCACATACCAGCAGGAAAACGCAACAATGTGGGCCCTGAGTTACAGGGCCTTGCTTGTCCAGTGGCCGCGGCAGGGACAGTGAGAGAGACCAGTCCCAGTGTATAGGGCAGGCAGGGGTGAGGGCAGGCAGGGGTGGACCTGCCAATCTGGGGGTGACCGGTGGCCAGCCCACCCCAGGGTTGCCGCAGGTGCGGCTTCTGCCAGTCCTGGGATGGCCAAAAGTTCCTGAAAACATGCCCCACTCCTTCCCCTGACCTCCACGGCCAGAACAGGGGCTGGGCCTAATAAGGGGGGCAGAGGTGCCACATACCTGAGTGACCACTGCCCAAGGGGCTGGCCTGTCACAAGGTGCTTCCACCCATAACGGCCAGACTGGCTTATGCTAGCGCAGGACACTGAGCTCTAGGCCCACGGAGACCGAGGTCATAGGCAAGATGCCTCGGGGCCCACGGTCACAGAGGCATCCAGGGCAGACCGTGTCCAGCGCAAGTCCTGCCTGGCCCATGCCTGGGGCGGTGGGGGGAGGGCGCCATTCCCTGGAAGGATCCAAGGGGGCGGGCCTGGCTGGGAAGGGTGTGTACAGAAGGGAGTTTGGGGCCAGAGGAGATGCAGGAAGGGCGAGGTCTCTCACATGCAGGAGTGGCGTGGGGCCGGGGGCGGGGGGTGACATGAGTGAGGCCCCAAGGGGGCCCCAGAAGCTCGGGAGTTGTGTCCATCGGCAGGTGAGCGGGCACAGGAAATGCAGTGGAGTGTCACCAAAGCACTGACCTGGGGGCGTGCTCAGCGAGAGAAACCAGACCCTTGTGAGGGACCACACTGCCCCCAACCGTAGGGACATGGTGGGGGGGATGGGCAGCACCTGCCGAGGGGGCGCAGGGCCTCTTTCTGGGGGTGCTGAAAGTGTTTTGCAATTAGAGGTGATGGTTGTACAACCCTGTGGATGTCCTTACAAAACCCTGAATCATGCGTTCTAAGCAGTGACCTTTATGGTGTGTGAATTATATCTCGGTAAAGCTGTCCAACTTAGTAATCAGGTAACTAATACTTTAATGTGATGTGTTAAAGAGTCAGAATCGCTGAGGAGAGCCGTGATGAGCAACAGCGCCATCCTGATTCACGCGACAGCTGGAGCAGAGCCGCCCGGGGGCCTGAGGCGAGGGCAGGCCCGGGACTGTTTGCCTGTTTGCCTAGCGCCCCTTCAATCCACGCCCCCGACGTGCACCCTGGTCGGCGCATGCCAGGCACTGGGGAGCCCAGGAGCCTGGCCAGCCTGAGGGTGGCAGCCTCCTTCGTGCCCCCACCAGGGACCTCCGCCCCTTGATTAGGCCCCTAATAAAGAGAGAGAGCCTGCTGTGCATTCGGCCTGGGTCCTCACCTGAGGCTTGGGGAGAGGGTCACATGAAGGGACGGGCCTGAGGTGGGAGAGGGGGCAGGAGGAAGCAGAGAGCACAAGGGGTTCTGGGCAGGGGCCTTGGTGAGTGTCCGGGAGCCACCCTGACAAATGACCACGACCCGGGGCCTTAAAACAGCAGAAATGGGCTCTCACAGCTCTGGAGTCTGGCCCTGAGCTGTTGGCAGGCCCGTGCGCTGGAAGGCTAGGGGAAGCGCCTCCTGCCTCTCCCAGCTCCTGGTGGCCCAGGTGGCCCAGGTGGCCCGCGGCCCGCGGCCATGTCACTCCATTCGCTGGGTCTCTCCTGTTCTCATAAGGACCCAGCCAGCGGACTGAGGGCCCAGCCCTATCTAGTATGGCCCCATCCCAACTGTACGGCCCCATCCTAACGTGGGCACATCGACAAAGACCCTATTTCCAAACAAGATCCCATCGATAGGTACCAGGACTAGGACACGGACATACCTCCTGGGGGGCACCATGCATCCCACTACAGAGGTGAAGGACACAGGGGCAGGGCCAAGGGCACAGGGTCGGCGTCTGTGGAGCGCCTCCTATAAGAAGAAGACACACGAGCTCGCCTGGATTCAGCCCACAGGGACACTGTCATCCCAGCTGGCCTGCTCTCTGGCCTGCTCAGACTTCGGCAGCGCCCCAGGGACACTCTGCTTGCTGGGACTTCACCCCCGGAGGGTCAGCGCACCCACACCCCAGACCTGCTGCCTGGGGGTAGGGGTGGGGGTCAGGGGCTCCTCTTGTCCCCACCGGCCCGCCCCCACCTGTGGGGGGTGGGTGCCGCTGAGAAGGGGATGGGCCTGTCTCCCGCCCCCAGAACTCTCCTCCACAGGCCTGCCCGCCACAGCCGTGCTTGGCAGGGTGACGAGGAGAGGGGTCCTGGCATTTGCCAAAGAGCCCGCAGAGGGCAGCCACCAAGGGTGCCAGTGCTCAGAACCAGCCAGGCACCCCCGGCAGCCCCAGGGGGTCACGCCGGGACCTGGGAGGCAACGGAGGTTCGAAGGAGCCTTGTCCTTCCGTCAACATGGCTCACTGAAGAGGAAGGGCTAATTGGTCTCATACTCCTTGGGCTCAAGGCAGGGCTGGAGGGCAGAGGGATGGGCAGAGAGCAGGCCAGCTGGGATGACAGTGTCCCCAGAGCTGCGAGGTGGTTCCCGTTACCCTCCAGGCCAGCTCAGCCCAGAGCAGGGGCCGGGGCCGCAGGCACAGAGGTGTGGCCCAACTCCGAACAGAAATGAAACCAGAGGGGCTGCCAGGAGCCGGCCATTTGTCAGTTCAGGGCAGGTGCCGGTTCCAGGGGCCTGGAAACTCACACCAGGCTCCCCACCCCTCATGTGCGGCCCAGGCAGAGGTGGACTCAGACCAGGCCTTCCAGAAGATGCCTCCCCCAGAGGGCCAGGCGGAGCGGGGCTCAACGCTGGGCCAGTCCCACTGTGAGACCCTCCAGTGCTGCTTATTTATGTTTTCTGTTTGATTTATGCTTTATTCGAAGGAACGTTTCCCATTCCACATTTTTTTAATTGAGGTGAAATTCATATAACATAAAACAAACCATTTTAACGTGAACAATTCAGTGGCATTTAGCACACTCAGTATGTGCAACCATCACCTCTATTCAGTTCTAGAACATTCTCCCCACTCCCAAACCCCAAAGCTGTTAAACATGAATTCCTCCCTCCCTTCCCCTCCAGCCCTTGGCAACCACCGACCCGCTTTCTGTCTGTATGGATTTGCAAATTCTGGGGATTTTATACAAATGGAACCAGGCGCTATGTAGCCCTCTGTGACTGGCTTCTTTCCCTGGATGTAAGGTGTCGAGATCCATCCGCATCATGGCGTGCGGTTCATTCCTTTTGTGCAGAGTGGCCTTCCACTGTAGGGACACGTATGTCGGGTGGCAGTCAGTGTGCCTGCTGGGGACCTCGGTGTACGTGCGGACGCGCAGGCGTGCATCCCACACTGGAGCACCGAGCGCATGGGTGTGTTGGAAAGCGTCGGGGGAAGAATGTGGAACCCTCCACCGTTGGTCCCTATCATCCCACTCTTGTGAACACAGCCAAGGAGCAGGAGACACTCCCCTGGACAGAGATGCACATTGAAATAGCATCTCTATGAGCAAAATGCTGGAATCTGTTTGGGGTCCAGCAGCAGATGGCCATTGGAAGTTTCTGGAAGGTCCTCAGCTCTCCGGCCTCATATGAAGCTGTGACACAAGGTAGCGCACAAAATGTTATATGAATTTCCCGGTGATGCGTGAGCGACTCTCACACCAAGAAGGCAGATCTCAGCGCCGTGTCCACGCTGTGCAGAATGACCAGGGAAACCCGCACAGAGAAAGTGGTGGGCAGGGCTGGGGAGAGGCTGCACCCCAGGGTCCGCCCTGGTATTGGGGCATGGCACCGTTTGTGAAAACCAGTGGACGTGAGGGGTCTCCAGGCAGGCCAGAGCTGGGAGGGGCTCTCAGGGTACATCGGTCTCTGGTGTCCCCGTTCTCAACCTGGCGACTGTCCTTCGAGGGGCCTCCTCAGCCAGAGAGGCCAGCCCTGCCCGGGGTCACACAGCCCTGCTCCCCGAGACTGCAGGAGGCAGCATGGCCTGACAGACCGGCCTCTCCTCCCCTCACCTTTATGGCCAGCCCTGACCCCCTACAGCGACCCAGGGACAAAGGACAGCTGCCCGACCCGGCCACTCACTGGATGCGGTCCCTGTCCAGGGGCTTCTGGTGGCTTCTCAGACATGCTGGCCAGCCCGCACGCCCTGGGTGACCCTGGCTGGCCCAGCCAGCCCTCTCCTGGCCCACCACCTCACCCTGTAAGGCCAGTGGGCAGGGTGGGCCCTAATGCAACAGACAGAAACTCCTCTTGCTCCCCGTTGCTAGCCACTCTCCCCACCCCCACCCTGGGCTTGGGGAGGCCGGGCGCTGCTGACGGTCAGTCTGCCCGGCCCGGCGTGGATGTGCCAAGTGCCGGTGAGCCCCTGGGGGAGGCAGGCCAGTGCCAGGCTGGAGTGCCCGGGAGGGGCAGGGGGTGGGAGGACAGGTGCAGCCCAAGCTGTAAATAGGCCCAGTGGCTGCAGGTATAAAAGCTGGAGCCCCCACAGACTATCAGCACCCCCAGCCTGACCTGCCTCCCCACAGCCCTCGAGCGAAGCCAGGCCGAGGTGAGCCTTGCCCAGGGAGGGGTGGTATGGACTCTGGGCCCAGCCAGAGCTGCCCACACTGTGTGGCCAAAGCTTGTGGTCTCATTCTCATCCATAGGACAAGCGGAGGCCCAAGGGGCTGAGGAGACCCCAGGGAGGTCCAGGGGAGGCAGGAAAAGGAGGCGGAAGGGGAGGGGCAGCCCCAAGGGAGCCCCAGTCTTAGAGGCAGCCGCGTGCACCTGGGTCTGCAGGGATGGGCACGTGAGCATGCATGTGCTTATGTGGGCCTCTGAGAGAGTGCTAGGATTTGGGGAGCAGGGTGGGGAGGCTGAGACCTGCTCACTGACCTCAGGGCCCCAGGTGCTGACTGGGGGGCCAGGGAGCCTGCCCGGGCAGGGGGTCCAAGGCCAACAGACCCACTGACTCCGGCGGGCACACGAAGTCAGCTCTGAACCCCCTCGGACCCAGTCCCCATCTGCTGGGGCCCCTGCCTCTGTCACCTCCCCCCCCCCCGGCCCCCCAGCCCATGCAGCATTTTTTCTCATATCAGCATCTGAACTTGGGGACTCACCGGCAGATGCTAGAAGCAGAACACAGCCCCTAGGAGGGCTACGCAGGCGGTCCACAGTGGTCTGGGGTGGGGCGACGTCCCTGCCAGCCTTGGGAGGGCATTCAGGGCACAGCAATGCCCGGGACAGGTGGGGTTCTGGGGGGTCTTAGCCAGGTTTTAGAGCTCAGTCCTGCTTTGGCTGTGGAAGGCAGTGAGGCGGGAGGGAGGGAGGGATCCCGTCCGAGGAGAAGGACGAAGTGGGAGCAGCCCAGGAGGCTGGGCAGGGGCGCGCAGGGCACCAGAGGGCTGGCATCGTGTGGTGCCCGCAGTCCCCACCCCCCAGCTCTGGTGAGACATGTCGGCTTCCCTCTGGGGGTGAGCGAGACGCCATCCCAGGCCCTGGGTCAGGGCTATAAATAAACCACCAGCAGCCCGAGGCCCCAGGCCCTGCCCCCACACCAGCTCTGATCTCAGGCTCCCCTGCCTTCCTGTGGGGGGTACCCCCCCTAGAGCAGTGGGGTAGGACTGGGTGGGGAACAGACACAGCCCAGGGCGCCCAGTGCGCTCTGCAGACAGGATGTCGACCCCAGGCTCTGCCAGACCTGGCCTGGAATTTGGCCCAGCCCCTCCTTCATAAAGCGTGGGACGCGGGCTCTGGCAGGGCCCCAGGGGGCAGGCGGGACAACCCCTCTTTCCAGAATGGAGTTCTGAGATTCTGGCATGGGAGAGAGGAACAGGGGCTCAGCTCAGGATGTGGGCTGGTGGGGCCCGTCCTGTGGGCCTCTGTGGCCCAGGTCTGCCCTGGCTCGCCGCTCACCAGCCCCACCCTGCCTCCCAGGCCAGCCCCCCAGGAGCCGGCTTTTGGGCATGATGCACAGGGGACCCAGCTCCAGGCCCACCTCAGGCCCCAAAGCCCTTTCCCCAGTATCTCCCTTCCCTCCTGACTCCTCACAAGACCCTGAGAAGGGGCAGGATGGGCAGGGGCCTCCCCATCTCACAGAATAGCTGTGGGGCACGGCCAGGGTCAGGAAGGAGGTCACGGTCCTGGGGCTCTATCCAGCACTCCCTGCAACCCCCAGGCTGCCAGGCTTGAGCTGCAAACTTTGACCCGTGGCTTCTCTCTTGGGAGGAAAGGATACTCCCCCGGCCACTGCCCAGCTCCACTCAGGACGCACGGGCCACAGGGCTGCCCTTCCTGGACATGGGAGTATGTTCCAGAACGTTCTGCCACCCCATGAACTTTTGAGAGGGCCAAGGAGCCTCTGAAATAGCTGTTTTGCCACAAGCCCCAGAACCCAACTCCCCCTGGGGACAGCAACCCGAGAGCCCAGCAGGTCACAAGGCACCGCCTCGAGGGCCACAGGACAGCCTGGTCCCCACCTGCTGACCCCTCAGCCTGTGACCAGACCCCCACCCTCCTGGCTGGACTCCCGGCCTGCCTCGGACTCTCCGTGAACTGGGGACAGTGACACACACACGTCCATGGGGCCTGTGGGCAGATGCCTGGAAAGGCGGCAGTCGTCCTCCCTGCTCAGAGCATCCGGGCATTGCTCAGTGCAGAGCCAACTCGCTGCAGGTGGTGAACGGCCAGCCGGGGGGCCCAAGGCCTGCTGGTCTGGGGTCTGGGAGAGCAAGGCCCAGGCTGTGGGCCCGGAGTCAGGGTGGAAGGAGGTGGGGCTTCAGGTAACCAAGAAGGCTTCCCAGAGGAGGTGGCTATGAGATGGGTCTGGAAGGACAGAGGGAAGTTCCCTGGCGGCGTTGAAGGGTCAGAGGGCGGCCACCACCTCTTCTGAGCAGAGTGAAGGACCCCAAGCTCATCACTTGCTGTCTGGGGGCCTCAGCCTCTTCTGTGAGATGGAAGTGGTACTCAAGGTGGCCAGCTGGCAAGAGGTGGGGTCTCGGGCGCATCTTCCCCCAGGGCCCTGGACACAGGAGTCTCTGCAAGGCCAGGCACCCCAAGGGCCTCTGCACCCTGGGGACCCTGCTCGGGAGGCAGGAGTTGGTGCCTTGCGGGGACTGTGTCTGTTGCAGAGTGCCCCCACTCTGCCTGTGTGCACCCACCGAGCTGGCTCCTGTCCACCGCAGGGCCAGGATGGACGAGGACTTCTCCTCTCAGATGAAGAAGATGGCCTTGGCTATGGGCACATCCCTGTCGGACAAGGACATAGAGATGCTGCCCACAGACATGAGGCATCACGGTATATAGCACACCCCTCATCCCCAGCATGGCCTCCCTGCCCCGGGCCCGGCCCAGCCATGGCCAAGGAAGCAGTGGACACCGGAGCCCATCTGCGGGCTCCGCCTTCCCTGGGCTGAGCGGCATGGGACACATGGGGTGGGGGAGGGGAAGAGCAGGCCACGGCAGTCCCCACCCCAGGGCAGAAGCCTCCCTCGGGCCCCCGTGACCTGCGCCTGGCTGTCCCAGGCTCCTTCAACTACCTCAAGTTCCTGGAGTACATGCAGAAGTTCCAGGCCTCGGGGCAGCTGGACAGCGCCATCCGCCAGGCCTTCCAGACCCT
Source organism: Neomonachus schauinslandi (assembly GCF_002201575.2). Classification (NCBI taxonomy): domain Eukaryota; kingdom Metazoa; phylum Chordata; class Mammalia; order Carnivora; family Phocidae; genus Neomonachus; species Neomonachus schauinslandi. The sequence goes on from NC_058417.1 coordinate 58,318,135, forward strand.
GGACAAGGACAAGAGTGGTTTCATCGAGTGGAATGAGATCAAGTAATGGCCAGTGGCTGGGGATCGGGGTCCTGAGCCCGGGGCCTAGGGCCCAGTCCACAACAACCACGCCCACCCCAGTAGAAGACCTGGTGCCCCTCCCCCCGCCCAGTGGGCCCCAGCTGGCCTCTCGGGAGGTGGGGCCGGCCGGAAACAGTCCAGGTCCACAGCACTGGGGCCAGGCCCAGAGACCCCTCTCCAGCAGGGCCTCAGTTTCCCTACCTGTAAAATGGGGAGTGAGCACCTTGCAAACCATTGGGCACCAGCCAGACACCCCTCGGCTCTGACCAGAGCCCACCCCTGGCCCCAGGTACATCCTATCCACCATTCCCAGCAGCGGGCCCACCGCCCCGCTGACAGACGAGGAGGCAGAGGCCATGATCCAGGCGGCCGACACGGATGGGGACGGGAGGATTGACTTCGAAGGTGGGTCAGCACAGACAACGGGGCCAGAGGTCCCTCTCGGGTCTTCCCGGCCCACCCCTCCGGGACCCCACAGCACCGTTAAGTGCCCATGTGGGCACAGCACTGAGTAGGCTCCCTGACCCCAGGCATGCAGTTCACAGCCATCTTTGCTGGGTAACCGTCCCCCCCCAGAGATGGGAAAGCAAGTGTTGGGGGTGCTGAGCGGGCAGCTGGCAGGGAGCCGCTGCGGGTTTCTGAGTGGGGAGAGGTGGGTGGAGATGGCCGTGGGGAGGCTCGGCTGGATGGGAGCAGAGGTCCGAGGCTCCCTGGACAGAGAGAGTGGTCTGAGGTGGGGAGGGAGGTTTGAAGAAAGGAACCAGGCCTGAGGCCCTCCATGGCTACCCTGGGGTCTAGAAATCTGTCTCCTATTCTAGAATTTTCTGAATTGATCAAAAAGGAGAAAGTGCCAAAGAAGAAGTAGTGTACACCCAGCCCCGGGCCGGGGGAGGGTACCCCACGCGGCATCGTGGACATCTGTGTGGCTGACCAAGGAGGCCATGGGGGTGGACACAGCACATGCCAGGAAAATGGAAGAATGGCATCATTAAATGAACAATGTAGCCCGAGTGTTTCTTGGGGGCAGTGTGTGAGCGGGGGTGGGGGTGGGGCCGGTGTGTGGGGGTGCACAGGGGCAAATGGGAGGCTAGGCGGGTGGATGCATCCAGCCCCTGCCCCCTCTGCCTCCCCCTTGTCCCCATGTCATGGGGGGCACCTGCAGAGGGGGTCCCCCCCCGCCGGCTCTCGCCCCTCCCAGCACAGTGCTCTCTGTGCCTAGACCCCCGCAGGACCTCCTTCCCCAGCCGGGCTCTGCTAGGCTGCCCTGGGCTCACACAGCAGCCACGTGAACACAGAGCGGGGATACCTGCGACCCTGGGGTACAGCCAAGGGGGCCCTGGCATGTGCCCTGGGCCGTGCCCTCTGGGTCAGTCCTCTGCCTGCCTGCTTGCCTTCTTCCTCCTCTTGATGCCCCACTTCTCCCTCCCTGAGCTGGTGCCTCTGCTCCCCCCCGCGCTTGCCCTCCTGGTGGGCTCCCGTCCCGTGGTTTAAGTACCATGTGTGGGCCAGGGCCCCCATCCCACCTCTCTCCTGTGCTCCCGACTCCTGTGCCCGTCTGGGCTTCCTGACACCCCGTTTCATGTGAAAAAGGCATCTCAAACTTAGAGCGCGAGGCTGAGCTCCGATTCTCCCTCCGTGAAGTCCGGCCACCCGCACCTTCCTATCTGTTAGCGCCGCGTCACTCCTGGGGCTGATCTGGCTAGGAGCCTTGCGGCCACATGCACTCTTGACCGCACTCCCCCTCCATCCTGGGGACTGGTCCCGGGGAGAGCCCTGGGCCCCCTTCAGAGCCCCCCATGTCCACAAGTGGGGGGCGAGTGTCACTCGTGGTGGGAGTGGGTTTCCTCTTCCAGCTGCTCCGGGGGACTCTACAGCCTCTAGGAAAGAGGGGCCAAGGGGGCTGGACCACGCAGAAGTGAAGGCGCTGCCCCTCACGAGCACCCTTGTGGGGCCATGGCAGGAGTGAGGCCCATCTCACATATCACCCTCCCCTCCTCTCCTCGCCTGCCTTTGTGGGAATCTCAGTGGCCCTGCCCTCAGAAATCACCCAGGGCCCCCCTCCCTGCCACCATCCTGGCCACCACCCCCTCTTGCCTGGGTGACCACCATAGCTCCTGGATTGGCCTCCCTGCCTCTACCCTCTGACAGTTGGTTCTCAACACAGCAGTGGAGAGGTCCTTTAAAAATAGAAGTCAGATCTGGGGCGCCCGGATGGTTCAGTCAGTGGAGCATGTGACTCTTGATCTCAAGGTTGTGGGTTCAAGCCCCATGGTGGGCATAGAGCTTACTAAAAAAAAAAAAAAAAAAAAAAAGTCCAATCCGTCACTCCACTCAGAACCCTCTAGAGGCTCCCCTGTCAAGCCAAGTCCCTGGAACACCCACATGTCTTGTTCCCCACCAGGCTCCGACTTCAGCCACATTGCTCCCTCTCTGCTCCTTTTGCACGGCCGTTCCTGCCTGGCATGCTCTTCCTTAGATTTATATCTGCGTGACTAACTCCCTTGTCTCCCTCAAATTTCCTCACATGCCACATCCCAAAGAAATCAATCCTAACCCACCCTATTGCATATCACACTTGCCCTGGCCACGCGTTCTGCATCTCCTTGCCCTGGTATCTTTTCTCATGGTACTCACCATCCCCTAATATACTATAATATTCATTTATTTATAATGTTTATTATGAGCAAAAAGAGCATCAAGGACATGGGGTCTGAGATCCCAGGGAAGAAAGGCTTTGAGAGATGAGCCTGAGGTTGTCACAGGTTTCCCATCAGGTGTTGGTAACTGTGGCCAAGAGGCTGAGAGCTGAGGAGGGCACCCAGCGGCCTCCTGGGTGTTTGGCATCTGCCAGGGAGGAGGAGGAGGGGCTTGGCTTGGGGCTCTAAGGGGTTAGAAGTGAGGAGTGAGGACAGAAGAACCAAGTCAGTCCTCACAGAGACTGGAGTCTGGCCTCAGCTAGCCCAATTCCTCCCCTCACTGCCCCTCAGAGCAGAAGAAATCCCTCTGGACCAGGGGCCAAATATAGCTCAGTGCAGGCCAGATTCGGCCATGCCCATTTATTTGCATTTTATCTGTGGCTGTTTTCAAGTTATGCTTAACTGGAATGCCATGGAAAGCCTGAAAGTAAAAATAATCGCAGAGATATACCACACAAACACTATGGTGAGAAAGCTGGTACAGCTACTACTATCCGACGAAAGAGACCATAAGGCAAGAGGTCCTGCTAGACAAAAAAGGCCATTTCATAAAGATGAAGGGTCAGTTCACTAGGAAAACACACAGTTCCAAATATGTACGCACCCACTAACATAGCCTCAGAATTCGTAAAGCAAAAATGAGCCAACTAGAATGAGAAAGAGACGATGCACAATCGCAGTGGCAGATTTTAGCATTCTTCTTGGGAACCGACAGAGCAAGGAGGAAAAAAATCAGTAAGGATACAGGAGACTAGAAACACAATGAATTAACTCAACTCAAATGATAAAGATCAACTCTGCTTCCAACAACTGCATTCTCTTTAAGTCAACAGATAGAGAGTTTACCAAAATTGACCACATTCTGGCCATAAAGCAAATCTCAATCGAATCAGAGAGTTGAAATAACATAGAACATATTTTCTGACCATAGGTAAACCAAGCTAGAAACCATAAACCAAAAAGATAAGAAAAGCAATGCATGCGAAACCACCCACAGTTCACAGAAACCACCATGGAAATTAGAAAATATTTTGAAGGGGCCTGGGTGGCTCAGACAGTTAAGCGTCTGCCTTCGGCTCAGGTCATGATCCCAGGGTCCTGGGATCGAGTCCCGCATCGGGCTCCCTGCTCTGCGGGGAGCCTGCTTCTCCCTCTGCTTCTCTCTCTCTCTCTCTCTGTCTCTCATGAATAAATAAATAAAATCTTTAAAAAGAAAATATTTTGAATAACAGAACTACAATATACCAAGGCCTCACATTGCTTGGAGGAAAATTCAGTGTTTGCTGCATGGACTTGGAAGGGCAAGGCCGACCATCAATGGTCTAAGAACACTTCCTGAGAAGTCAGAGAAAGAAAAGAAAACACACTTTAAAGGAGAGGGAAGGAAGTAGAGGAATTCTGAAAGGTCAAGGCCAGTGCTCCCTGGCCTGCCCCCTGCTGGAGCACACACCCCACAGGGCAGGCTGTAGGTCTGTTTGGCCAGGGAGGATCTGCTCAGCACAGATCCGACAGGAATTTCAAGGATTTGTTTGGGCTTATCTCCCAAAAGGGTGGTGGGTCAGAAGCAGGTTGTCAGAGGCCAAGAATGCCGTGGGCCTTGGGGAGGGGGTCCAGGTGGGGTGGTCCCAGAGCTCCCCCGCAGATGCCCCTATAACCCACAGCCATCCAGGGAAGGGACTGTGCCAGAAACTAGGGGTGTCCCCCCATCCTATCCACAGGGGGCTTTGGGGTGCTCCTGCTGGGTGGTGGCCAGTCCTGCCTGGGCTGGGAAGTCAGGCCCACCTCTGGTGGGAGCATCACCTCTGCCCATCTCCACAGGTTTCCTGGCTTCCCTGCCTGCCCCGCTCTCTGGACACCACCCTGTCTTCCCATCTGCTGAATACCTTACTTGCAAAAATACATAGTTTAGTAATTTACAGCCGCTTCCCCCTGGCAACTCCTAATAATAGCTTCAGACAAAATACCTTTTCTGGTGGGCGGAGGGAGGTCAGAGCCTCGACAGAAAGACCCGTCTACTCCTGTGTGGTCCCGGCCACGCCCCTGGGAGCCCAGCTGAGGGCTGTGAGCCACCAGCTCCTGCTGGCTGCAGCTGCGGCCCAGGGAGGGGTCTGAGCTGGTGCCCACCGCCCCTGAAGGAGCGCCCCCCACCGGGGGCCAGCCACTCGCCCTTCTCTGGACTTGACAAGAAAGCATCCAAAGGCCAGCCTGGATCTTCGAATAGCTGGCAGAGAGGGTGAGCTGCAGGACAGCAGTGGCTCGGGGGGAGGAAGCGGGCCCAGGACCTCTGGGGAGCCCAGGGCCGCCCCTCCTCACCTCAAGCCCCAGAACTGGGCGCCCCAGGCACACACCGCTGGACGGCCACTGGACGGCCGTGAGACCTTCTCCCCACCTGGTCATGTCACAGGACGAGACAGCCTCGTGAGGAGGGGACACGGATGGGGCTCGTGCATGCTGCCCAGGGGCCAGACCGGGGCCCATGCACCCGGGGATGGGTCAGGCCAGAGGGACCCGGTGTGTCTCCCTGCCGCGGCCAGCTCGGGCACCAAAGAGGGAAAAGACGCTCTCGTGCAGGTAAGGAAACCAAAGCTGGACACACCCCAGGGCAGGGGACGGCAGTGACGGGAAGGCGGGCCCCACAGGTGAGCGCCCGGCAAGCTGCCTCAGCCCTCTGGGGCCGTGGGGCACGGCCTCCCCCCAGGGAGACGCAGGGAGACGCCCTGCACGGGCTGGAGGGCCTTCCTCACCAGCTCGGGCTCCCCCAGCAGCCACAACAGAGGAAAGGGAGGTGCGTCCCCGAGAAGGAGCCCCCGCAGCCCTCCCCTCGCACTCCCCCTCCTGACTCTCGGGTGGGCCTCCCCCCTCCTCATGGGCAGGGCCTGTCCAGTGCCCACTCCTTGGGGGCTCCTGCCTGTCGCAAGTCCGGGGGGGGGGGGGGGGTCCTCAAGTGGGGGAAGGGCTACGTTGTCCCTGGCCATTGTGGGGGCCGGGGCAGCTGGAGAGCACAGGGGAAGAGCCCCTAAGCTCCTTCTGGGGGTGCAGCCAGCCAGCCAGGGAGCATTCTCTCTGCTGGGGACTGGGACCAACCCAGGGCCCACAGCAGGCAGGGGGCACAGGGGGTCAGGATGAGAGCAGAGCTGGGCTGGGGACACCCCGCACCTGGCCTCCAGCCCCCGCCACCCCGGCCCCCGGCCCAGGAGAAAGAGACGAGGCAGGGGCACACAAAGTACTAAAAACACCTCTTTACTGTTCAAATGCAGCCATGGCATTCTAGCGTCAGGATGACGGAGCCCAGGGCACAGGGATGGAAGGGGGCGGTGGGGCCGGGGCCGGGCTGGGGTCCACCTCACACCAGGGACCCCCGGCCTAGCTGTTGTGGGCCCGTCTGCGCTGTGGGCGGTGGGCGGTCACTTGGCGCTCGGGAACGGCCACCTGCGCTGCTCCAACAGCTCTTCCAGGTGGTCGGCCCGCTTCACCGCGGCCTGCAACGTGCGGTCCACCTGCAGTCAGGCCCGGTCGTTACCCCCCGCCCACCCTCGGGCACACCCGGCCTCGGGGACCCACCTCATGCTGTTTCCGGAGGCTGCGCACGGCCTCCTCCTTCTTCGCCAGGGCCAACTTCACCCTGCGGGGGAGTGTGTGGTGGGCCGCGGGGCAACGCCCTAGCCAGACCCCGCGGCCGGCATGCGGCTGAGTGCAGCGGGGGGGCCGGGCCGGGCCTCCATCCTGGAAGAGCCGGTGGGGCAGCTATGCTGCCCACCCCATCCCAGCGCTGCTGACCATGGGCACTGGGTCGTCCAGGGGGGTTGGTGACGAGCTGGGACCCCCATGGCCGGCCCTGGGGCCACTGCCCACAGAACCAGCCTCGGTGAGTCAGAGCCCAGAGTGGGGATCCCGACACACGCTGGGAAGGCTCCCTGCTGAGATGAGGAAGCACCCCCCCCCATTGTCCACCTCTCCGGAAGGACTAAGGGGTCCTGCGGGGCTGGGGGAGCTGCCCACCGCTGAGCCCCCGGGGCTCCGACTCCTCCAGCACAAGGGCTGCTTCACCCAGGCCAGGGAGACGAGCCCTGGCGCTCCTAGTGCTCACCCAGCCGGGTCCTGCTTGGGACGCCTGGTGCTCAGCCAGCCGGGCCCCGGCCACACGGAGCCCACCGCGGCGGCTTACGGCCCAGCTCTGCATCAGCTGCGAGGAGACGCAGCCCTGCAGCCCCCTTCCCTTTCTCAGAGCCAGCGTCCTGCCGTTGGAGCTGTGGGGTCCCACCCCGTCCCCCCATGCTCCCCGAGGACCCCAGGTCCGGCCCCCAGCCCACCTCCCGTGCACCTCCTGCAGCTCGGCCTGCTTCTCCCGCGTGAGCTGCTCCAGCTCCAGCCGCTGGCGGGCCCGCAGCTCAGCCAGCTCGGCCCTGAGCTGCCGGGTCTCCTCCTCGGAGGCTGCCAGCCGGTCCGCAAACTCCTGGCGGAGCACCTCCGCCAGGCTGCCCCTCTCGCTGACCAGCTGCTCGTTCACCTGGGCCGGCACGGGGTGGGAGTGAGCGGGCGGCGGGGGTGCAATGGGGCCGCCGCCCGCCCCTTCCCACCCTGCTCACCGCCGTCAAGTGGGCCAGCTCCTTTTCCTTCTGCCGCACCAGGCCCTGCAGACGCTCGCTCTCCCCCTCTGCCTCCCCAAGGCGCCCCTTCAGTTCGGTGCACCGCTCCTGCAGCTTCCGCTCAGACTGCTCCAGCTCCGAGAGCTCCGTGTCGTACTTGTCCCGGATGCGCTGGACACTGGCGGACAGGGCAGGGTCAGGGCGCTCCGGGGACTCGGGGCCGTGCCGGGCACCGGTGGGAGAAGACCTCACCGGCTCTCCGCGGCCCTCTCGCTCTCCTCCCTGGCGCGCGTCATGTCGGCCTCCAGCCGGTGGATAACCAGCTCGATCTCCTTATCCCGGTCTCTCCGGATCTCCTCCCTCAGCTCCCGTTCCCGGTTCAGTAGCCATGCTTCCTGGGGGTGCACGGGGCTCGGTGGGGCTGGTGCAGGGTCGGCCACAGGACACCCGGCTGGCGGGACCTGGCCCTGCCCTGCCCCTATCAGCCCTTTGGTCAGACCCAGGGTGGGACGCAGCGTGAGCACCAGCAGCGCTGCCCGGGGCTGCTGTCCTGGGTTTGAGGGCAGAGCTGGACACCTCCAAGCCTGCGGACGGGGGGTGAGGGCCCAAATGGGGCAGGCTCTCAGAAGGCAATTTGGAAACTCCCATCAGGCTTCACACCACACTCTTGGAACCAGCTGCCCTGCATCTGCAAACATATCCCACAAACACAGTGACCCCCGTGCACGGTTACGGGGCAGACGGGGAGGCCGCTCGACCACTGCTGAGGCTCTGCCACCAGGCCAAGCGGCATGGCCTCGTGCGGCCCTGTGCGCCTGTCCACCACGGCCTCGTTCCAGGAGTGCCTGGCAGTGCAGGCTGGTGCTTCCTGCGGAAGGCACCGGAAGATGAGGAGCGCAGCCACCTGGGCAAAGGGAGGGTGAGGAATGCCGCCTTCGCCATCAGAGGGATCCGCCCCGGGCCCCCGGTCTCTCCGGGAGCCCCCCTCTGAGAAGGGCTGAAGTAGCCCACTTGCATAGCGTGCACACAAGAGCACGACAACCAGTCCCTGAGCAGCCAGAACTGTGCCCACGGGGAGGCCACGAAAGGGGAACCCACACGTGGCTGTTCTGACGCCGGGGGTGCCAGGCAGGAGACTGCTTCCCGCTCCCCACCTCCTTCTTGGCACAGCTGGCCTCCCACATCTGTCGTTCGGCCTCCAGCTGGTCCTTCAGGGTCTTCATCTCCATCTGGGGGGCGGGCGGCACCGTGAGAGCAGGCCCTGAGCCCCCGGGGCGCGTGCCAGGCCCAGTTGGCTGGGGAGCCCGTCGCATGAGCCCAGGCTTGGCCCAGCGCCCCTCATGGCCGCCAACCCGGCACCCCCAGAACGGGCGCTCCCTGCAGACCTGGTGCCGGCACTCCTGCTCCTCTCTCCCCTTCTCGAACTCGGCCCTGAGAGCCCGGCCCTCGGCCGCGCTGCTCTCCTCCAGCTGCTGCCGCAGTTCCTCCAGCTCCGCCCGCTGCCTGTGGGCCGGCGAGAGCTCAGCATGCGGGGGGGGCGGCGCGGGGCGCGGGGTGGCGCGGGGCGCGGGCGGGACCCCCTCCCGGGGGCACCTGGCCGCCTGCTGGCCCAGCCGCTCCTTCTCCTCGGCCACCTCGCCGTAGAGCCGCCGCCGCTGCTGCTGAAGGGCCCGCTGCTCCTGCTCCACGTGCTGCTCAAAGCTGTGGGACCGGAGGCTGGGAGGCTCGGCGCGGGGCTGGGGGCTCCCGCCACGGCCACCCGCCTGTGCCCGCACCGCCCGGTGCCACCTGCGGCCCTCACGGGGCTCGTCCTGCCCCCTGGGTCTCCTGCCCTGGCACCAGCCTCCGAGCGTCCGCCATCCGCCCCCCCACCGCCCTCCCGCGGGGTCCGGCGCATCCCAGCTCTGCTCGGGCCTCAGCCCCCTCCTGTCCCCGGGCGGGCGGGGACACGCACCGCTGCTGGGCGCGCTCCCGCTCCTGCTGGCCCAGCGCTTCCTTCTCCCGCTGCAGGTGCTCCCGAAGCTCCTCCACCTGGCGCCCAAATCGCTGGGCCGCCCGTGAGTCTGCCCGCAGCAGCTCTGCCTCATGCAAGCTCTTGAGCTTCTTCACCTCCTGCTTGTGCTTGGCGATCAGCTTCTGGATCTCAGGCTCCAGGCCTGGAGGGAGGGCACCGCACCTCAGGGGCCTGCCCCTCAGTTCCTGGGCGGCCGGGGACCCCTGACCTCTGCCTGCTATGCTGACCCCTGCCCCGGTGCTGCAGGGGACTCCCCGTTCTCCCCCACTGTGACACCAGGGCTGCAGCCCAGCCAGGGGATCCCCCACCCCGGCCACCCCAGAGGCTCCAGCTCAAAGCACAGCTGAGCCCCCAGGCTCACCATCCCTCCGCCCCACGGGGCTCCCCCAGGTGCAGGACCCCCCGGAAGAGGGATCACTGGGGAAGAGGGTGTCCGGGGGCAGGAGGGCTGGGCGCGGGCTGGGCGTCAGCAGCCACAGTCCCAGGCGGCAGGGAACCCCGGGCCCCCCCATGCTCCCGCCTGGCACGCTCCCCTGGAAGGTGGAGGAGTTCACAGGGCAGAGGGAAGGCAAGCCCATCCTCCTGGACCCGCCCTTTGTCCTGGGTCCACCGTGGCTGTAACTCAAACCACCATCCTTTCTCAAAGACCCCCTGTGGCTGCCTCTGGGCCGTGTGGCCTGTCGGCCTCTGACCAGTTCTGGGGGGTGGCCGGTCCCCACCTCGGACTGTAATCTCCTTGATTTTTCGGGTTTTCTCATTGATCCACTTCTCCCTGCGGACTTTCTCGGTGGCGCTCATTAGTTCTTTGAGTTTCTTAATCTCCTGCCAGCAAGGAAACAGGAAGTCCACAGAGCAGCTGTGAGGAAGGGGGGAGACGCACAGACCCCCGCCCTGGGCCACCCCCTGCCCTGCACGCGCCAGTGATCCTATTCTGCCCTCCCCAGACATGGAGGCAGGGTCCAGTCTGGAGGCCTAAGGTGGGGGGGGAGGAATCGGCCTGCAGAGGCCCCACTGGGGTGACCCCGAGTCCCCAGCCCTGGCTGTCCCCTGCAGTGGCTGGGGGGACTTTAAAAACGTTGGTGCGGGTGCCTGGGCAGCTCAGTCAGTGAAGCGTCTGACTCTTGGTTTTGACTCGGGTCATCATCTCAGGGTCGTGGGATCAAGCCCCGCGTGGGGATCCCCACTCAGCACGGAGTCTGCTTGAGATTCTCCCTCGCCTCTGCCCCTCCTGCTTGTACACGCTCTCTCTCTCCCTAATAAATAAATCTTTAAAATAAAAACAATGCCAGTGTCACGGCCCTGCAGGGTCAGCTCTGGGCCTGGGGACCATCACCGCCCGCACCGTGGGCGGTGCAGCCGAGGGGGGCGCAGCCTGTGGACGGCAGCTGCCAGTAAAGCTGGATGAGGCAGGGGTCCGGTCATCGGCCGACAGAGCCAGGAGAAACATGTGCGGTCCCTCCGCCCAGGGGCCCAGAGCTGCAGCAGCTCAGGCTCGCACACGGCCAGCACCGCGGGTGGGCAGGCGGTGGCTCCCCTGAGCCCTCCCTCCTCGTATGTGACACGCGAGGGGTCCTGCGAGCTCCTCGGCCCCCGCCCCAGGGTCTGGCACTCAGCGCGTCAGAGGGAACTCCAGTGGCAGGAGGGGACCGAGACTGGTGCTGGGGCGGCCCCCCCGTCCCCGGCCTGGCCCACTGGCTGGCGCCCTGGGTGCGGGGCGCAGGCCCGAAACTCTCCCTGGCTCTGAGGCTGCATGGCGGCTCCCGGGGTCTCGTTCATGAGCCCCACGACTCTCATGCTCCGAGGCTGCCCTTTTCTGGGGCGGGCAGGCACGGACCCCCTCCCACGGGGGCTGAGCGCACGGTGGGGCTGGAGGCCAGCTGCAGGGACAGCGGGGGAGAGCCGGGCAGCGCGGCCGAGGGGCTCACCAGCTCGTGCTGCTCCTGCACCTGGGCCTCCCTATCCTTGCACCTCTCGTTCCCCAGCTTCAGCTCTGCCAGGGCAGCCTCACACCTGTCAGCCAGGGCCTTCTTGTCCTCAATCAGCTGCAATCAAGGGCTGGGGCTAGAGCTGCTGTGCAACCACCAAGTGCCGAGAGCCTGCGGGGGGGCCCGGGGCGGGGGCCGCGGCCGCGGGGTGCGGGCAGATCACGGCGGCGGGGGGAGCACCCAGCGATGTCTCAGACCAGCCCATCAAACAGTTCCCACAGGGTGGGTGCTGCCCATTTCCACAGAAGGGAGGAGGCCCAGCGAGGAAGGCCCGTGGGCCTGGAAGTCTCCGTGAGACCCAAGCCCGTCTGGAACCCGACGACCCCACGGGCCCAGCTGGCCCTGACCCCTCTCGCCTGGTGCCCCACGGCCCGGCCGGAGGTACCTGGTCGATGAAGGACAGGTGCCGCTGGATGGTGGCCTCGTAGTGGTCCCTCTGCTGGCGCAGCTGCCGGCCCAGCTCCTTCTCAGTCTCCTTGACCCGCCGCACGGTCAGGTCCCGCTGCTGCACCTGAAAGGGGCGCCAGGAGGAGCAGCTGGGCAGGGGGTGCCGGGAGGAGGAGACAGGGCAGGCGGAGGCCCTCCCAGGGAGCAGCGCCGGCAGGACACACCCAGGCTGGTGAGCAGGGCCCGCGTGGTCACGGCCCCCCGCCTGCGCGTGAGGATCTGCCAGGCTGGGTTGGCGGGGACGTTACCAGAGCTCTCTGCAGCAGCCCCACGGCCTGCTTCTTCTCCTCCACCTCCAGCTTCAGCCGCATCACAGATGCGCTCCCCATGGACGTGGGCTCCAGGCGCCCCTCCTGAGGCACCAGCTCCTGGGAAGGCAGTGTGCGTCAGGCAGGCCCCGGTCACCTGGTGAGGACCTGCTGTCCCTCCCTGGGGCCCCTCCACACCTGGGGCGCTGAGGCCGGCCGGTCCTGCCCCAACTTCTCCACCTCCATCTCGTGCAGAAAGCTCATGATACTCTGCAGCTTGGCCTCGGACAGCAGAGTCCCATCTTCGGGGAGACCGGTGCACGTGCTGAGCTTCCCAAATTTCTCCAGGTTGTCAGCGGTCAGCGAGCTGGCATCGTCCTCCTACAGGGGAGGGGGCACAGCAGCAGGGGCCGTTGGGGCGGCCGAGGACGCCGGGCTGGGCCTCCAGGAGCCACTCAGGGACCCCGGGGCAGGGGAGGATGGGAAGGAGCGAGCGCGGGGACAGCAGCGGAAGGCAGCCGGACCTGGTCTGGAAGGAAGGGCCTCTCAGGCTGCCCAGAGGCTTGCGGGGCACTGCCGAGGGCACCAGGGGCAGAGAGGCGGCACCCACTCCCCACCCCAGGGTTACTCTGGGCGTCCTAACAAGCCCCATCTGGCCCTCATTAGGGTCCCGACTGAAGCAGGCAGGAGCCCCGGTGACCTGTGCGGACGCAGCCCAGTCACCTCGTCGCTCCAGGAGTATTTGTCCTTGTGGTAGGCCCTGGGGCAGGGCAGCGGCTCGGGTTCCTCCTCCAGCAGCTTGAGTGTGTCCAGCAGCTCATCCAGGGTTGCCCTGGACTCAGCCCTGGCCCTCGCGGGGCCCACCACCTCCAGATCCTCACTGGCCACATCCCGGGAGCTGGCATCCTGCAGTGGACACGTAGGAGAGAGAACCACGAGGCCACTGGGGACCACCAGAGAGCCGTGGGGGGAGGCTGGGGGAGATGGGGGGCCGCGAGAGGGGAGGCCTCCTCCACACAGGCTCATGCCATGTAGCCACGTGGACCAGGCTCATCCCGACCCACCTCCAGGGAAACAAGAAGGACGACTGGGTGGGATGCCCCTGGGCCTGGCCTCCTCGCCCCTAACCTCTGAGCTTCCTGCTCCCTTCTGTAGGCATGCACACGGGGCCCCCACCCCAGAGCATCTGCGAACACCCAATGGGATTCCAGAGCAACCCATGAGACCCCATCCTGCACTGGACCAACAAGACCCATTCTGGGCAGGCTCTCCTGGCACCAGTGACCCCACGGCCACGGGGGTCAGGCTTGGGCCACCCAGGCACGGACGCCCCCCGAAGCTGAGGCCGGGGAGGGCAGACAGGAGGAGCCATATGGACACCTGAGGCTTGTCGTCTGGAAACTTCCGGGGCTCTGGGGATGAGTTGGAGGCAGACTGGCAGGGGTCCTCTGGGCCCGCGGTTCGGAAGCCGGCCCCTGCGCAACACAGCACAGCATTGGCCCCCCGCCGGCGTCCCCCCAGCTGGGGGCAGCAAGTCTGGGGAGCCCTTGAGAAGAGGCCACACAGGGGAGGCGGAGCACGTGACAGCAGGTGCCACGGCAGACTTCGCGTGGAACACAGAGAACGATCGGGAGCCCTGACCTGGGGTGAAGGGTCAGGGGAACAGGTGTGACCCCAGAACTCTTGGTCCCCCCCATCCAGCTCCAGAAGAAGAGGCGCAGGAGCAGAAAGGCAGGGCCTAAGGGTCTGCTGCACAGTGCAGCAGGGACACAGGGAGCTGGGGGACATCAGCAGAGGCTACAGCCCTCCAGAGGGAGGGGGCAGGGGTGTCCGCGCTGGGCTGGGGGCGGGGCGATGCCCTCGAGGGCGCAGAGCTGGGGCACGTGCAGGTCGGCCTCCTGGCTCTGGGCGCTCACCGGCGTTGTTGGCCTTGTGGGTCTGCGGGGCGTGAGTGGTGCCCCCCGGTCTGGGGGCCGGCTCCCGGGCAGGCCGGGGCTTCTCCGGCTCCCGGGCCTCCTTCAGCAGCCCAGGCTCACGGTCACCTGACTTCTGGGCTCGCTTCTGCTGCAGCTCCTGCCGTGAGGAGCACCTCTGAGCAGCCTCGCCTGGACACAGCCAGGCCCCTCGTCCCCCCTATGCCCAGCTGCCCCGGGGCCCAATGTCCAGGGGCTTGGGGAAGGGAGGGGTCAGGGAAGGCAACAGGCAGGGGTCCCCCAGGGCACAGGGGGTGGACCCAGCAAGTGTCATTTGCTGCCTTGGCACTGGGCTCCCCACGCTGCTCAGGCCACCCCGGGCACCTGAATGGCCGCTCGCCTGGCCTGGCGCGCCTTCTCCTCCCGGACCTTCCTCCTGGCCGCCTCCTTCTGCTGGTGCAGGCCCAGGAGCCCCTCTCCCAGCTGCTGCCGCTGCTCCTGTGGAAGCCGAAGCCAAGGCTGGTCTTACTGGGAGGATGGGGTCGCCCGATCCAGACCTGGGCTTCCACAGGACCCCACGGCCCCCCGACCTGCGGTTTCTCTGCCCCAGAGAAGACAAGCCTCCCTCCAGGCAGCCAGGGGCTCCTCCGGATGGGGAGACAGCCCTGCCTCTTGGAGCAGGGACCTGCAGCCAGAAACCCGCTCGGACTGCTCGGCCCAGGGTGCCACTGGCAGGCATGTCCTGACATCCAGGCCCTGACTCAGGGCAGGAGGGAGCAGGGCCCCCAGACGGGGTACAGACCCATGGGGCAATCCCAGGTTGCAGAAACCCCAGTGTATGTGGCTGGGACCCCTGGGACTCAGGCCCGCTTCCTCAGGGCACGGCTTTCACACGACATTGACCTCTTGCTTGGATGCTAGCAGGTGCTCTCGGCAGGCAGCTCGGGCTCGGCGCCGCCGCACCTGCTGGCGGTACCATCGCTGGATGGTGACAGCGGCCTGGTTCACCTGGTGGATAAACCTGCGGGGGGCAGCAGTGCTCAGGACGGAGGCTGGGCCCCGTGCGCCCGAGGCAGCTGAGCGACGGCCTCTCTCCTCCGCGTCCCCCCGAAGGCCCAGGCGGGCAGAGAAGCCAACAGCCGCACGTTCCCGCAGAAACAAAAATGCCCATCTGCAGACGCTCATCAGTCGCCAGAAATGACCCCGAGGCCCGCGGCTGGGCTGTGGGTGAACGCTGCAGTCCCGACAGTGGAAGCTATTCACGGGCAGAGAGCCACACACCAGAGACGGGCCCCAGGCCTAGCGCTCCAGCCAGAGCATTCTAGAAGAGGCAAAGCCCTAAGGGGACAGCTGGGCGTGGCCAGGGTCAGGCCTGGGGAAGCCAGATACAAGGCCTGCGGGTGGGAGGGTTCTGGGGGTGACAGGCGTTCCGTGTCTTGGTGGCTGCCCAAGCTCATGCCGTATCACATGCGTGCATCTTACTGCCTGTCAGTTCGAGTCAGAACAGCTGAGTAAACTGGGCAAAGTCTTCCCCTGGGCTCTCCGGACCATTTAAAGTCCCCAACGGAGCATCCAGGACACGGAGGGTCGCCGGCCCGGGGACGGGGCAGAGAGGGGCCCTTGCAGCTGACGCAGGGCCTGGGGGGTGCACGGAGCTGCAGGCTCCCGGCCCCACCCGCCCCTCCTCCAGGCCTGCTCCCCAGGCTCCGGGGGGACAGCAGCAGGGACCGTATCACCTGCAGTTCCTGACCAGGAGCAACGCCGCCATGGCCCGGCGGCCACCGCAGAAGGCGCCGTAAGACTGTTGGTGTTTTCTTTAGTTTCTATATCTCTCTTCCACTTAATGCTTTTTTAATTAAGAGCTTTAGTGAGCTCTAACTGACGCTATAAAATTTATCCATCTTAAGTATACTGTTCCGTGATTTTGCATAAACTGACCCGCGTGTATGACCGCCAGTGTGACCCAGGTTTGGAACACTTCCATCACCCGGAGAAGACACCCGCCTCCCCCTGTTGTCCGCAGCCGCAGGCGGCTGGGGCTGCACCTCCGCGGACTTGCCCCTTCTTCACATTTAGTACAAACAGGCCTGGACGACGTGGGCGCTTGTCCGCGTCCGTGTTTGAAAACAATTATTCAAGTGGACATTCCTACCACGGGAGCTTCAGGCCCCCTCCTGGCCCCCGGCCCCTGGTCACCTCTCGGCCTCCTCCTCTGTCACCTCCTTCCGTCTGAGCGGGCCTGGGGCGCCCCCAGCGCTGTTCTGGGCCGCGTGGCTGCTGCCGGCCAAGTTCTTGTGCGGTTTCGCGGAGCTGCTGCTCTCCCCCCCACCGGCGGCCGCCTTGAGGATGTTGCTAACAGGAAAGGGCAGGAAAGGCTCGCGGCCGCCGCCAGGCCCCCTCACAGCCCCGGCAATCGGCTCGGCCTGCGAGCAGAGGGGGCAGCCGCGGCTTCATCCCAGGGGCCTTGGGCTGGAAGGAGGCACCTGCAGGACGTGAGCAGCGAGCGCCGCCTGCTCCCCCGTCCCGAATGTCAGCCGATCCCCCCACAGGGCCCATTTCACGGCACCCAGGGCCAGTGGGCTCTTTCCATTCAAAACAGCAAAAGGTCTCAAGAGTCGTGGGATCCCAGAGCCAGAGAGTGACCCGAGACATCCCAGGGGCACTCCCTGCCTCCCAGTGTGCAGGGGGCGTGGGCTACACGCGCGGGCCTGCACCAGACTCAACCAGCGGGCTGAGACTCCAGGGGTGGCTGCGGCCTCCTCGGCAGCACCGCACGCCGGGGCTGAGCCCCAGGCCCACCTGACTGCCCGCGCAGGCCCGGCCTGAATGTGGCCTCCCTGGTGCCCCTCGTGGGCCAGCCCGCCCCAGTGCGGGCTGTTCACTGTGCACCAGCTCCCACACCCGCCCCAGACCGAGCCAGGCCTTACTTGAGAGAGGGAGCCGTGTGGTTGGAGCTCTTGGGGGGCGGCGCCTTGTCCGGGGGGGCATAGTAGTTGTGCAGCATGCTAGTTACGCAGTTGCCCACCGCGCCCTTGTTGCTCCTGCCGGAAGAGACCGGAGAGGCGTCAGCCTCCGGAGGCGGCGGAGCCCCGGGGTGTGCTCACCACGGCATCATCCAAGGGCCCCTGGGGGCCCCTCCATGGCCACCACACCGACACTGGGGGCTTCTCGGGACCCGGGACAGCCCCGGCCGTGGCGTTCCCCCGAGCAGAGCCCGAGGTGGGCCGTGAAAACCCAGGCCCCTGACAGTGGACACGCCCGCGGGTCACAGACCACCAGTCCACGGAGCATGGGCCTTTCTGTGCCGACGAGACGGGACAGGAGGCACACAGGCCTCTCTGCCCCCCTCAAACCCACTGGAAGGAACACACGTGGACAAAAGGAACGTGGAGGAGAGAGCCGCAAACACATGACCACAGCGTTTTACAGGATGAGAAACAGAAGGGCCAGTGGTAAGTGACACGGTGAGGCAGGGAGGAGATGCCCGGGGCGCGGGGGCAGCTGCTGTGCCCCCCAGGACCCCACAGGGCGCAGGGAGTGGAGATGCCCAGCTCTTCTAAAGCAACACTGCGACCCCTTCCTCATGGTCGGCACCCCGGCACCAAGCCCATCCCTCGGCTCCAGACAGGAGGCTGGCTCTCCCGGTGTGTGCCCAGCAGGACGTCCCCACCCCCCACCCCCGGCGGGGCGCGCAGCCGGGAGACCAAGACTCCCTCCCGGGAGAGACGAGCAGCCCAGAGAAGAGCCCCGGACGCTGACAGGTGCGGCCCCCGGGACGGCAGCCTGGCCCCTGCCCGGTCGCCCCGGCGTGAGCCGCCAGCCAACTCGGAGGGCCTCCCTCGCAAGTGCTCTGCCAGACATCTGAGGACAGACACACGTGCGAAGGGCTGACAAACAGGACAAGGAGTCTCCGAGAATCCATCCTGGCAACCAGGCTGTGCCAACACATGTTTAACAGCTTGTTCTCTGGGGGAAAAGCTCTTAATTTGTCATGTTTGCCAATTTCAATATTCCCAGCATGGCTGACTTGAGACATGCGCGGAGTTGGGGCGAGCGCACAGCCCGCCTCCTGAGCGGGTGCAGGAGGCCCGGCCGCCTGGTGTCATCAGAGGGCGATTGAGAACCGCCGCCCTCGGGAACAGAAGGAGCTTATGGGACCGAGGACCACGCCGCTTGGCCACGTGGGGACGGAGGCAAGAGCAGGCCTGCAGCACGGGGGGACGCAGGGCCCCCGGGTCCCAGAGCTGAAGGCAGACTGTAGAGTCCATCCAGGAGGCCCGCCGGGCCAGCGACGCGCTCACGGGGCAGCAGAGCAAAGAAAGGGAAGAAAACCGCCACGGAAAACACAGGACGACACCTGCCGGGACCGAGCAGCACGTGTCTGGGACGGGGGCCCCCGAGGCCAGCAGGCGAGTGGGGAGGACCCAGGGCGGAGGGCCGGCACCTCGAGATTCCACACGGGGAAGTGAGGGGGCGACACAAAGTGCTTCTAGAGAGAACACAGGACCCAGAAAAGGACCAGGATCGGCACGGCAGAGGACTCCCCGGAGGCTGTCCTTGGAGCCCGAGCGACGGCTTTGGCGGCTCTGCTGACCAAACTCCGAGTCAGCTCGAGGGTGACGGCATCGTCAGGCACATGACAACCTAGCATCCTCGCCAGGAGCCTGCAGGAGGGCGTGCTCACGGACGACGGGGGGACGGAGGGCCCCCACGGAGGCAGGGGCAGCCGGGGGCAGCCTGTGGGCATGAGCGTGCGGCCCGCAGGGATGGCGGCCAGTCTGACCCGGGGCGCGGGGAGAAGCCAGGCTCCGAGGGCTTTCTCCAGAGCAAGGTGGACAGGGAGGGCCCCTGCTCTCGAGTGTGGGACACGTGGCCGGGACACAGACAACCAGGTGGGAAAATTTAACTCTGGAAAGACAGCAGCCTGTCCCAAATGTCGACAGCCCCCTGGGGCGTGGCACTGCTCTAAGAGAGGCACACGTCTTCCCCAGGGCGCCCTCCTGACTGCAAACACAAGCAGGACCCCTCAGTGTAAATGAGGGCCCTGTGGCCCAGGGAGGTTAAGTAACCTGCCCCAAGGCCCACAGCAAAAAAACAAAACGAAAAAACCACGTGAAATCAGAATTCGGGCCAGGCAGAGCTGGTGCCGGTCCCCGAGTGGAAACACAACCACAGAGACTGAGGCGCATCCGCCGGGGCAGCCCTCCCAGGGCAGCGGGCGGAGGGAAGATGTGCTCGCGTGCAGCGCGGGCCACAGGAGAGCAAACCCTGCCCTCCACGCGGAAGACAGTCAGTGATGAGCAACACTGGTGTAGCTTCGATATACGCCTCCTAGAAAACACCAGAAACAGCCCGACAGCAGATGCCCCCGGGGAGCAGGACTCGGGGTGGGGAGGGAAGGGCACTGGGTCTGCTAATTTTCATCTTAAGTTTGTGGTCCAGCTCCACGTTTTAGCTGTGTGCATGCGTCACTGATAGAAATTACAATTAAATTTTCACTTAAATTCTCATGTCAAAAGCAAGAATTCGGGCGCCTGGGTGGCTCAGTCGGTTAAGTGACTGCCTTTGGCTCAGGTCATGATCCCAGGGTCCTGGGATCGAGTCCCGCATCGGGCTCCCCGCTCTGCGTGGAGCCTGCTTCTCCCTCTCCCACTCCCCCTGCTTGTGTTCGCTCTCTCGCTGTGTCTCTCTCTGTCAAATAAATAAATAAAATCTTTTAAAAAAAAAAAAAAAAAAAAAAGCAAGAATTCTTGCTGCGCCGATTCTGGGGAACAGTCCCGGAGAACCTCTCTCAAAGACCGTTCCTTTGATAAAAGGCTGTCGTGTTGGGAAGTTCTTTCTCGCGCTGAAGCAAATGTATCTCCTTGTCCCTCTGCCCACGGCGAGGGGGACCAGCTCCCCTGACAGCCCAGGGCAGCCATGCCGAGCCCACTTTCCTCCACGGCTTCTCCAGGCCACCCGCCCATCCCGACGACTCCTGGCCAGCAGCCCCATCGGCCGAGGCCGCAGCCTGCCCGGCCCTCTGCAGACCCCGCCACGTTGGCCATCGCTCCGCACGTGCCTGGTTCTGTCCTGCTGTGGGCAGCACGGTTGACCAGGGACCACCAGGGCCCGCACGCGGACCCACTGTTGGCACGCAGCAAGCAGGGATGGCCCAGGAAACAGGCTCTGCCCCTCTGAGATGTGGCGGATGAGCCTTATACAGTGGCCCGTGGCCCCAAGCGACCCTCACCAGGCCCGAGCTCTTCGGGAGCGAAGCCGGGCGTCTCGGGCCGTCTGGAGGCAAGCTGCCCCGCAGAGGAGAGGGCGGGTGGGGGTGTGCCCCGTCTGAGCTCCCCCCCAGGCCAGAAGAGCCCCTGCCTAGTGTGCAAGATGCCACCCTGCAGCCTCCTTCCCTGGGCCCTTGGGTGGAGAAGCCAGCCACTCATTTCCTCATCCATTCATTCATTCCAGAGCACACAGGTCCTGCCACGAACAAGACAAACGGCGCCCTCCTCCAGGGGCTTCAGGTGGCTGGGGCCACACGGAGCACCTACAACAGGGCCCACCTGTTGTTGGCAGTGAAGTTGGGGGCCAGGGGAACGGTGCACTCTCTCTTCCGTGGGCCCACCGGCGCGTCGACGGTCCTAGGACTCCGGGAGTCGGGTGGCAAGGTGAAGGCCCTGGGCTGGTCGTCCTGTCCGTGGCACGGCAGGCACCTCAGACCATGACGTGCTGCACAGGCCACTGACCCCAAGCCCCTGGCGTGTCCCCACAGCCTCCCCCACAGACGGGATGGCCCAGGGGGCTGGGAGTTTCTGTGCCCCCCCTCCACCTGCCACGCTGTGATCAAAGCCAGCTAACGCTGACCCCCTCCCCACCGCCGGCCCCGCCCGCGGGTGCAGCCAGAACAAGGCAGGAACCAGGCATCCCTCTCGGAGGGACACTTAGACTCAGCCGCTGGCCCTTACCAGGACGTTCCACGTGGCTCCCTTCTCGCTGGGAGCCTTGCTCAGACCAGCCAGCCTCTTTCTCCCAGCGGAGCTGCCCTCGAAGAGGGTCAGGAAGTGGGGGCGCCCGGCCGGCCTGTGTCGGGAGAGGGGATGACAGGCAGGGAGAGTCAGCCCGGGGAGGCCAGCTCCAGCAGCGCAGACGGGCGGGTCTTCCGAGGGGACAGGAGGGGCCAGGTCAGCACAGCAGAATCCTGTCCCCAAGCCCGTGGCTTGGCGCATCATTGCTTAGCTATAATCTGACAACCACGCCTGAAGAAGGGACTCCCACCCGAGCCACAGCCACCCCGACACCCACGCGAAGGGCGCAGCAGGGACAGAGGGAGAGAAGCAGGCAGGGGGACGCTGGCCTGGGGCTCCACATCTCTACTCACAGATACAGCGGGGTAAGATGCATCCCGCCTGCCCGCCGCCCCCCCACACACACACAGGGCTGGCCTGAGTGCAGGTCACATCAGACCCGGTGCCCAGCCTGGGCCCTACCTAATGAGGCTGGAAGGGGGGCTGACAGAGGCAGGAGAGGAGCGCGCTGGGGGCTACCTGAGGGGGCCGGTCCAGGCCTGGCTGGCTGGCGGCTGGTGGACCTGCGTGGTGCTGTTAGATCTGCGAAGGTTGTTGATGGTTCGGGAACCTCCGGGCCCCTCCTGTAAAAGGAAGAAACAAGCAACCCCATGGCGAAGGCTTCAGACACTCACCGGTTCACGCCGTGCCATGCCAGGCCTCGGAGAACGGATTTAGGGAGAGGAGAGAGGTCTCCTGGTTCTCGTGGACAACAGCAGCGTGAGGTCCTGGGCAGGGCCCGCTGAACTGGCCCAGGTCCTTGGCCTCTCGAAGCCTCGTCTTCCTCGAACAACGTGGGAACCCAGCGTCCCTGGCTGGTGAGGGTCCGGGAGGAAGTGTGTGGGGCTTGGCCCGGGGGCTTTGGCAACGGCTGCCGGGCCTGGTCCTCATGGTCATCCGCTACCCTGAGGAGCGTGGCCACCCCATTCCGGCCAAGTATCTGCTGCCGGCCTGCCCACCAGGCTTTCTTCAAGGCCGCCGGGAGCTCATCTCCTCCCCCAAAGGTCACCCTGCTCCTCAAGGAAGCAAATAAATCCAGTGTTGGCGGAGCAAAAAGGACCGAGAGGTCAGTGCCAGCAGGATTTAGGCTCTGCCTCGGGCCGGGCCGACCCTTGACCGACCCTGGCCTTGACCTCTTTGTGAGTTAGGTCTCTGGTCTACGAGCGGGAGTCCCTCCTGAGCTTGGGGCGGCCGCAGGCCGCAGGACAACAGACATGGGGGATGCCTGTGGAAGGGTGGGGAGACTCTTCAGGAGGTGGGGGCAGCGCAGGTAAACCCACACACCCCCCGGCCCCAGCACTCACCAGCGCCTTCCTCCTCGGCTCACTGCCCGTGACCACGGAGAAGGAGTGGGCGATGGGCTTGGCGGCGGAGGCACTGTTGGGGCGCCAGGTCACGGGTGGAGGGAGGCCGGTCAGGCTTAGGTCCACCCCTTCTGAGCTGCCCTCGGGGGCGCCGGAGGGACCGCTGGTGGCCCGGGAGCCCTTCATGGAGGCTGAGCAGGCCCTGAGCAGGCAAGAAATGCGGTGGGACGCCCTCTGAGGAGCCAGGCCCCCTCACACACCACCTCCCGCCAGGTCAGGGAGCCTGCTGCCAACCAGCCGCCTCCTCGCTGGGTGGGAGGGGGTCCCTTTGTCAGAGCAGGACCCGGGGCCGAAGCGACCGCTCTCCAGAGGGACCCTGCCCGAGGGTGGCCGGGGGCAGCACTGAACCCGCCCCCCGGGAGAGGCTTTCCACCCCTCTGAGCGCCCTTCCTTCATCTGTAAGACAGCTGTCACAAAGTGCCTATTCCTGGGGTTGTCCCGAGGCTCGGACAAGGCGGCTGTGAGGCTGGCCTGCAGGAGGCTCCATGGCAGACGCTCGAACTGGGACATGGTCTGAGTCACGCTGCCCGACCCAGGGTCCCCAACTCTGGTCCGCAGTCTGGCCATGGAACCCCTGCGCTTCCCCAGAGCCCCCTGGAGCACCCCGACTGGCATCTGCTCCTCACTTCTAGCCCCCCCCAGCACCAGCCACCCTTCTGTCTCCCTGGCTACCCCCTCTTCCCAACCCCTCAAGTCAGAGGGTCCCCAAGCTCAGCCCTGGCCTCCCCTCCACCCAGCCTCTCACCTGGGGGCCCACATCTGGCCTCCAGGATTCAAACAGAGGCTGACGGTTCCTGCCCCCTTCTGTTCCCTAATTCCTGACTCAGGACCAGCTGTGCATCTGGCGCCTCAGCCCCAAAAAGACCAAAGGAGAACCCTGACGTCTGCCTCTAGCTGCCCCCTCCCCAGGGGTCATGTAACCCAGACCATTTGTAACTGGCTCAGGCCAAGGACCTAGATCTCATGCTGACATCTTCCCTTCCCCACCACACCTGCTGCCGGTGCCCTCTCCCCATGCACCCCTTCCCTCCACAGCCTCTCCTAGAACCTGGACAAGCACAGTCCCTCCTGCAGCCCCTCCCCACGCGGCAGCCGGAGCTGATCTTTCTCCACCAGGTCTCAGATCACACTGCATCCCTGCCCAAAACCTTCCGAGGGCCCCTCGGCACAGAGAATAAAGTCTAAACACCCAACACCCCTCAGATCTGACCCTGCTCTCTCTGTGACCTCTTCACTGCCCCCCGTTGCCCCTCGCTCTGCTTTAGCCAAACCATCCATCCTGCTGCTCCTCAAACTGGGCCAGCCTGTTTCCATCGCAAGCCCATGCACCTGCAGCCCCTCTGCCTGGGGCCTCTTCCCCTGGGACGTCCCCGGGCTCCCCCTTCACTCACAGAGCCACCAGTCCCCATCACTTTGCTCCCTCCTCCCGCTCTGTTTTCCTTCACCTGGCCACACAGGTCGGTCTGCGTTGTCTCACTCCTCCTAAGAACATCAGCACCACGAGCACAGGGACCACGTAGCCCCGGTCCCTGGCACGTGGCAGGCACTCAAGCAATAGGAGTGGATGAGTGCATGAACCGGTAGCACCAGGAATGACCATGGAGGAAAGAGCACAGCCCTCCCTGCCACGGAGGACTCTGGTGGGCCAGCAGGCACACGCCATCACCACCCCAGGTTCAGGGCTGCAGCCTCCTCCACAAGCACATAGTGGGGGCCCCCTGGCCAGCGGCCAGCGCCTCTGTTCTCTAGAGTGGAGCACAGAACTGTCCCTGCCCTTCACTCATGTATTTCCGATTGTGCGATTGATTTTAACCCCCTCCTCTCCCCAGGTCACTGGCCACACCCAGCCGGACCCAGGCTGGCCGGACCCAGGCTGGCCGGCTGAGCCGCTCGGGCACCATCAGCGCGCGGGGCTCTGGGATGGTAAACACAGCCTCTCCCTGGAAACCTCCAGGCCAGACCTCGCCTTGCACACAAAGATGTCTGTCCCAGCACCCGAGCCTCTGCCCAGACTCCTCCACATGGGCTGATGCAGGACCCCCGGCCGCTTCTCCACCGAGCAGCTCCCAGTCCCCCAAAGGACTTGGCTCAAGGTGGTGGGACCCGAGACGGCCGACT
Organism: Neomonachus schauinslandi; assembly: GCF_002201575.2. Taxonomy (NCBI): domain Eukaryota; kingdom Metazoa; phylum Chordata; class Mammalia; order Carnivora; family Phocidae; genus Neomonachus; species Neomonachus schauinslandi. The sequence goes on from NC_058417.1 coordinate 58,342,615, forward strand.
GGACTCCACTCCCTCGCGCAGGCCCCCCGCCCGCCCCTGCACGGGGAGGAGAGAGGGGGGAAAGCCTTCACCTGCGCGGGCCCCGCACACCCGCATCCGCGCGAGCCCCCCTCACCTGCGCGGGGACCCCCTCACCTGCGCGAGCCGGGCCTGGGGCGCGGAGCCTGCGGGGCCGGCCGGCGGGGGGATGTGCGAGGCCCTCCCAGGTGGGACGCCCGGGGCTCAGGCTTTGGGCGGGCAACCTCGCGCCGCGGCCCTGGCGCCGGCTTCGAGGCCCAGGTGACAATGAAGCGGCCGGGCCGCAGGGCGAGCGGCGGCAGCTAGCAACCAGCAACCAGCCGGGCACCTCCTCCCCCGTCCGTCACGGGGGCCCGCCTTTCCTGCCGCGCCGCCTCCGGATCGGCCGTCCGCTTGCCCGCTCCGGCCGCCCGGAGAGCTCATTGGGCGCCTGGCTGTCCTTCGGGACGTTCCGGCGTGGGAGGAGCCGCGGAGAGTAGAGCCCGCCCACCCCGCCAGGGGCAGCGGGCCGTCGATTGGGCCAGCCGGAGAGGGCGTGGCCTCGGCCAGCGCGGGGCGGGGACGTGGGCGGAGCCTCAGGGAGGAGAAGGAGCGGGCGCGGCGTGGGCTGCGTGGCGGTCGGGGCATCGTTACCCGGGGCCCAGCCGGCCTGCGCCGACACCTCTGGTCACCCACGCGGTCCCGGGTTCCCACGCCGTCTCCGGGCTCCCACGCGGCCCCCGCTCGCCCACAATCTCTGGTCGTCCACACCGTCCCCCAGGCTCCCACGACGTCCCCGCTCGCCCACGCCCTCCCCCGGACTCCCACGCGCTCCCCGGGCTACCACACCATCCCCACTCGCCCGCGGGATTCCAGGCTCCCTCCTGGCTGAGGCACAACTGGACACGTGGGTCCTGCTGCACACCCCCTCCCGACAAACCTCCATATAGAGCTGGCAGCTGCATGTCCCAGGGGCTCGCTGGTGCCCTCTCTCAGGCAGCCCTGCCCCAGGACGACCCTGCACCCGAGGCCCACCGCCCTTCATCTTGTCAAGACCGTGCGGTGGTTTCATATCTAGGTCTATGGTTCAACTGAGATTTTGTTTAAGGTGTGAAGTATGGGACGAATTTTGTGTGTGTGCATGGATGTCAAATTACCCCCCCGTACCACCTGTTAGGTTATCCTCTCTCCACTGAAGTACCTCCACACTTCCGTGGAAAATCAATTGACCATATTTGCATGGGTCTGTCTCTGAACTGTCTACACTGGCCCACTGATCTGTGTCTGAACTCTCACCACCACCACCCTCCACTAGTGCTGCTGACGGTAAATGTTCAAATCAGGTAGTGGGAGTCCTCTTTGTTCTTCTTTCTCAAAATTACCTTGGCTGTTCAATTTATTTTAACTTTTCCTATAAATTTTAGTATCAGCTTGTCACCACCTACAAAAAAACCCAGCTGGAATTTTGACGAGGATTATGGTTTTTTTTAAGATTTTGTCAGAGAGAGAGCACACACAAGGAGGGTCAGAGGGAGAAGCAGGCTCCCCGCTGAGCAAGGAGCCGATGTGGGACTCGATCCCAGGACCCTGGGATCATGACCTGAGCTAAAGGCGTCTGCTTAACCGACTGAGCCACCCAGCGTCCCTTGATGAGGATTACGTTAAATCTGTAGATGGATTTGGGGAGAACTGACGTCATAAGAATGTGAAGTCTTCCAATCCGTGAGCATGGTATAACTCTCCATTTATTTAGGCCTTCACTGACGTCTTCCATCAGTCTCCTCTATTTTTCAGCATATGGGGTTATTGCTAGTATGCAAAAATACAGTTGGTAGTATAATTTACCCCATAGCCTGTGCCCTTGCTAAACCCACTTATCAGTCTTAGGAATTTTTGTAGATTCTATGGGAGTTTCTACATAGACAGTAATGTCTGTGAATAACAGTTTCCCTTCCAATGTATTTGCCCCCCTTTCCTCCTGTTTCATTGAACTGGCCAGGGCTTCCAGGACAATGCTAAACAGAAGTGGTTAGAATGGATAGAACTACCTTGTTCCCAATCTTGGGGGGAAAGCATTCAGTCCTACACCATTAAGTATGACGTTAGCTCTGGGACCAGGTGAAAGAAATTGCTGTTATTTCTCATTTGCAAAGAGTATTTTTCATGAATGAAATGTTGGAATTTTGTCCCTTGCATTTTCTGCATAAAATGTGATTTTTCTTCATAAATGTGTTAATTTGGTGAATTATACTGATTGACACTCAGAGGTTGAACCACCCTTACATCCCTGGGATAAACTCCACTTATCGTGACGTATTAACCTCTTTATATATTGTTGGATTCATTTTGCTAATATTTTGTTGAGGATAAAAAAACCCCAAAACTTATGTTCATGAAGGATATTGGTCTGGAGTTCTCTTAGACCACGTGCACATGGAACATTCCCCAAGATAAACTATATATTCTGGGCCATTAAACAAACTTCAACAGAAGTTTCAAATCTTGAACAATAAAACTGAAGTTATAGAAATATGTTCTGACTACATCAAAATTAAAAGCCTAATAACAAGAAAAAAAAACACATTTAATAACCCATTAGACAAAAGGACATCTCAAGGGAAATTAGAAAATATTCTGAACTAAGTAAAAATAAAACTATTATCAGGGGCACCTGGGTGGCTCAGTCGATTAATTGTCCGACTCTTGATTTTGGCTCAGGTCATGATCTCAGGGTCGTGGGACTGAGCACAGAGTCTGTTTGTCCCTCTTCCTCTGCTCCTTCCCTTGTTCTATGTCTAAAATAAATAAATAAAAATCTTAAAAAAAATAAAGCTATCAAAATTCATGGTATGCAATCAAAGCAGTGTCTGGAGAAAAAGAGCATTAAAATTTTTAATGTTAGAAAAATAATAAAGGTCTCAAATCAATCATTTAAGCTTCCACCTTAAAGAAACTAGAATAAAAAGAAAAAATGAACCCAAAACAGTAGGGAGAAATAATAAAGAGCAAACAACAATGAAATACAAAACATAAAAACAGTAGAAAAAATAATACCAAAGGTTTAGTTCTTTGCAAAAATTAACAAACTTCTAATCAGACTAACCAAGAGTGGGGAAAAGTCATCAACATGAGCAATGAAGGATCCTACAGACAGCCGGCATCTGTGGAACGAACCAGCTCCGTGGAAGACAAATTCCTGACACTCATGCGGGAAGAGAGAACCTGAAGAGCCCTGCACCTGCTTCAGAAACTTAATTTCATAGTTAAAACCTCACAGTTAACATTGAAGGACCAGACGGCCCCGCTGGCTTGTTCTCCCCAGCATTTTCTGACAGGACAAAAGAAGTCCTCTAAGTGAGCCCCTTAATGCTGTTGTCACTGAAACGCACACACACACACACACAGGAAGGAACAACGTCAGCGTGGCTGTGGGAACGCTAGCGTTTACTGAGGACATTTAGGTGGTGTGACCGCCCCGGGTAGTCTGCAGGAAGCAGGACACCGAGGGGGCAGCGATCTGAGCTCGAACATAAAGACCCAAGCAGTGGTTCCACATCCACAGAAAGCCTTGTTTCTGCGAGGCAGGCGCGGGTCTCCAGGGGACCCCAGAGGTCCACACTGCTGAGGCCCTGCTGTGAGCCTGCCTGCTCTACAGGGATTCAAGTCCAAACAGCTAGCCTCTGGTACAGGGGACGTGGGGGGAAACCGAGGCGGCCCACACCCTCCTCTCTGTGGTCACCTGGAAACCGTAGCAGCTTGGCAAGGGCCACTGCCTGGGCTCAGTCTCCTCCTCTCGCGTCCCCCACAGAGGAGCTGGGTGCCCCTCTCCATGTGCCCGTGAGTGTGCTGAGTGAGGAGCCAGGCCTCCCCTCCTGTCCCGTCCAGGCAGGCCATGCTGCACCCTCTGCCCCACGGCTCCTGCTTCCCATCCCTCTGGCCGCGGGGAGAGGGGCCTGTTTGCAGATAGGGCCACACAGATGGCATGCTCACCCTACCCGACCAGATGGCTACATGGCAGGAAACCCAGCAGTCCAGGCCCCCAGCTGCCCATCAGAACAAGCCACTCAGCTCCTAACTGCCTAGAAACCGGCACGGCTCTCCCTGCGGCCACCACGCCCACAAGGGCCCGTGTGTGAGGGGGGTCCATCTTCGCCTACGGGAAAACATTTGGGAGCTGGCCCCCGTGGACTCCTTTGCACGGTGTGGCCTGGCTCCATCTGGCTGGTGGACTCCTGGCGTATCATCCAGGCTTGACGAGTGGCTGTTCGATCGGCTCATGAGCCGCCTGTCCCTCGTCCTCTGCGAGCAAGGGGAAGCAGCCAGAGGGAAAGCAGGGCCGCTGCAGACGCCCAAGGGGAACCACTCCTGGTAGAACATGGGGGCTGTGGGCAAACGGGACAGCACAAAGTCACAGGGTCCTGGGAGTTAGAGATCGGGGGCCATGAGGACTCCACGTGTGGCCCAGGCTGGCCAGGTCACGAGTTTAGAAACGGGAAAGCTGACGGCTCTGGGCCAGGAGGCTCTCTCACTGCCACCTTCTGTGACAATGTCCAGGGGGCCTGGGGGGCCCCTTCTGTGGTAGTCCCGGCCCCCACCAGGCGGGGACAAGCCACCAGCTCCATTCCAGCAAACAAGGAGCTGCAGCTGCCGTTGGCCGCCGGGCTCTGCAGGCAGCTGCTGGGCCCCAGGCTAAGTTCTGGTGCTCCTTTTGGGGAGCCCGTGCCCAACGGGCTCCACTCAGATGGGGCCCCCTGCTCTCTGGAACCCGCCAGTCTGCTCTCCACCTCCCTGGCATCCCCGGGGACTGAGAGGGAGGAGCCATCCGGGGGAGGAGGGAGCGTAGAGCCCTTGGGCGGGAAGAGGGTGGGACTCAGAGGCTGCAGGAAGGCTTGGCTCCCAGCGAAAGGCACGGCGTCAGTCAGCAGGTCCGATGGGCCCACGCGGGCAGCAGCGGGGCCCGGCTCAGCTGGGGGCCTCCGGGCAGGGGGCCGCTGTCGGCAGGAGGCTTCCAAGTGCCTCAGGATCTGGATGTGGAAGGAAAGGGGACTGGCTGAGGGTTCCTGTGCACCCCAGGGGGCACAGAGACACCCTCCTCTGGAGCACCCCTGCCCAGACCTCCTCGTCCTGTCGTCCCCCGCCTGCTTCAACACCGGCCATGCCCTCTGCACCCGCACGCGGCCGCGCCTGCTGTCACATGACCGACATTTTCCCCGTCGGCAAACCTGGCTGCGGGACGAGCCAGCATGGGGAGAGCTGGTTGGGTGCCACGCCGGCACCTGACAGGGACACCGAGGGAAGAACGGGCCTTAAACCCTCCGGGCCTTCCCCACTGCTGCACAAAAGGCCTCCTCCCACCTTCTCGGCCCCAGAAATCCCACTATGACTGGGGCGCGTGTGTCGCTGGGTCACTAATTCTTTGACAAAACACAATTCAAAGACGAGCAACTAAAGATCTGAGTTTTCCGCGGGCACAAAAGAATGGAGAAGCCAGAGATGCCAACAGGCAGAGGAGGTGCCGGTGCCTGGCTGTGGGGGCCGCTGCCCAGAGGCTCCCCAGTGAGAGTCAGGCGGCCTGCACACCATTCAGGCATTAGTGGAAAAGGGACTCTAGAAGAACAAAACCGTTTCTGCTCTCCGGGGGCCAGGGAAGGACCGGGGAGCCAAGCACACTGTGGAGAACAGAAGGGTGAGACAAATCCAACCGAGCAAGCAAGGAGGGCTTCCCACAAGAGGGGGTCGAGTGGTCGACTCGAGTGGTCGGGGGAGCCGCCTGCACAGCAAAGCTGCTGAGCAGTAAAAGGCAGGGGAACTGGCAGGTTCCAGGAACTGGAAGGGGCCAGCGAGCCTGGAGTGCCACGGGCCGGGGACCCCAGCTGCCGTTCTAAGGGCGCGAGCTGTCCCGCGCAGCAAGGAGCGGGGGCATACAGGTGCATCGGGAAAGGCTGGACGGACAGGGGTGGGACTGCTGAGGCATCCCTCACCCGCTCCCCTGCGCCCCGGCTGCTGCCCACCTTGGTGGCCTTGTTGGTCACAGGTCCGGCACTGCCTGCACTGAGCTCCTGTAGCCGCGGCCGCGTGAGGAGCAGGATGTGCTCCTGGGAGAGCAGGTCGGTGCGCCCCAGGGATGCAATGGCCCCCAGGGCTCTCTGCCAGGCACACAGAAGGTCAGCAGGGTCCACCCCAGGAGGGAGGCCCATCTGACCAGCTCCCCTCCTCCTCCTGGCCCAACTGCAGCCCCAAGTTGGGGAAGCCCCGGGGCAGTCCCCCTGGAATCCTGTGCTCACTGCCCCTCCTGCCCAGGGCAGACCCCCCAGTGAGGAGGCCACCAGCTACCCCCGTCCGCTCCCCTGCACCTGCACGTACAGCCTCCCTCGCCCCGTGGGCCGGTCCTCACCATCTGCACGCACTCGCCGGGCCCGTCCAGGTGGCGGGTCAGCAGCTCCAACACGGCCTCACAGTTGAGCAACCCACACCTGCAGGAAAGGGCAATCAGGAGGTGGGGCGCGGGCGCCGGGGCCGGGGGCCGGGAGCGGGGAGAGGCGGGGGACTCACTCTTTAATGAAGCACTGTGCCTCCTCTCGGCTCAGAAAGGCGCGTGGCCCACGCGTCACGGTCTGGACCAGGCTCTGCTCCTGCTGACAGTCGCTCAGGGTCACGGTCTCAACCCTGTTGGGAGCACAGCGGTCAGGGCTGGAGAAAGACCCTTCCAGGTCAGGCCTCCACCCAGGGTGGGACCCAAAAAAGGACCAGGAGAGTGCCTTATGGTGCCCACTCACCGCTCTGCCAGGTCGCTGGGTGCCTGGCTGGCCGCCGAGGGACTATCACTGCCCGACCGACTGCCTGAGTCCGAGGCCTTGCTCTGGTCGCCGTTCTCCTGGGAGGAAGTCTGGGAGCTGGAGCTGCTGTCTGGCTCGTCCCAGCCCCCTCCAGCCTGCCCAGGCTGGGGTCTCAGGACTGTGAGAGACGGGACTGGGGATGAGATTGGGGTCCTCTGATCCGCCTCATACCCCCCCTCCCCAGGGCACCTGGACCAGGAAACCCAGGGAAGGGCCTGAGCTCCCGAAAAACACCGGGCACGAGGTGACATGGGACAGAGCAGGGCATGCCCGGGACACGCCTGTCCTCGGGCCAGCTCATGCAGCCCCAGCAGCGCCAGGCACCCAAGGCCAGGCAGGTGCGGGCCCGTGGCAGAAGGCGCAGGGCCCGAGTGGGTGGCACTCAATTCTCAGGGAGCCCTGACGTTCTTCCTTCAAGCCTGCTGAACTCCCAGAAGCCTCTGCTACAGGCAGAAATGCAGATCACCCTGACGCCTGTCCTGAGCGGTCCTTCCTGGCCACACACCCAGCTCTGTTATCCACCTGGGCTGCTATCTACTTCCCCCAGTGGGACGGGCGTGCTGTGGAGGCTGGCCCTGGCCCCAGAGTCCCTGCTGTCCTGGCTGAACCAGCAGAAGCTGGGCTGGGGTCCTGGGTCTGTATCTGAGCAGGGCGAGCCTTTGGGAGCCCCACCCGCTCTGGGGCTGTAACACCTGAGGTTCCGGCAAGAGGCTGGCAAAGCAGCGTCTGCATGCCGTGTGTAACCTTCGTATGATGAGGAAGCCACCGCAGAGACCACAGTAAACGCGCACCAAGGTGGTGGCAGGCTCTGTGGGGGCGCCACCCAGCCAAGGGAGCATCGGATAGCATGCTGCCTCTGAGTCATGGCAGGACCAGCAGAGCGGGGCTCCCTGACCCCATGCAGGGCACACTGCCTTCCTCCCCCGCCTCTCGACGGCTGCCTCCCTGAGCCGGGAGCCGGGGGCTCTCGCTACCGAAGGAGTCTTGCCCCTCGCTCCCCACTGCCCCCTCTCCCCCGAGCAGAGGACAGGGAGGGGCCGCTCACCCAGACCCTGGCAGGGGAAAGCCAGACCCCCCAGAAGAGTCTCACCGCTTCCTCGGGCACCCGGGCGGGCTCCGGAGAGCGGCTTCCCAGCAGCCAGGCCACTGTGGCCGGCTGAAGGCGTCATGGCAGGCTGGTAGGCATCACCCCGCGGCAGGGATCTCTGGGTGCTGGGGCTCTCGGGCCCAGGGCGCACAGCATTGGCCACCACCTCTGCAGCCTTCTGGATGGTGGAGAGAAAGCCCTCGCCCGCAGAGCCTGCACCAGAGGGAGAGGGAGAGGGAGAGGGTGACAGCCCTCCTCGGTCCCGTCCCCCATGCTCTCCTGTGTCTCCCAGGAGGAGGCACTGCTCCCGCTCAGGGCTCCAAAGGTCGAGATCTGAGCTGTAGTTACAGAGCAGAAGCCACGCGGGAGATGCGGATCCTTCTGGAAGCTTCCCTGGGGAATTGTGCTTCAGTATGTTTCCAGGCCTGACGGAGCCTGGGTGCTCCATAGCTTACGGCAGAGCCACACCCCTGGGTCCCCATGGCCCCGTGTGAAAGCAAGGGACCTCCTAAGGTGCTGCTTGTGCTGGAACTCGCAATCCCCACGGTGGCTCGTGCCCTTTCCCACATGAGTGCCCTACAGGGACCAACCACTGTCACCCCCGCATTAGGAAGAAGCGAGGCCTCTGAGCCAGACCTGCTTTAGGGATCAGTGCTCCCCAAGCGCTGGGGGGTGTGAGAGCCATGACTAGAATGGGTAGCACGCAGGCCACCGAAGCAGGCCTCGAGTACACGCCCCGCACACAGAGACAGCTGCTTCCACCCTCAACCAGCACCGCGCCTGCTTGGAGTCGCCTCCGTCCCAGCCAGGCCCAGCGCCCTATGCCCTCCGGCCCTTGAATAAGCCAGGGGCTGGGCGCCCACATGTGCTACTGAGGCTCAGCCTGGCTTCTCGCTTGCTGGTGAAGCAGCCCCGCCCTGCCTTGTTGTCCTGCAGACCTGGGCAGAGAAGACTGCGGGCGCCGGGCACACTGCGCCCTCCGTGCCTCGGGAGGCCCGAGCTGCCAGGCCTTCACCCCTGCACCCAAGAGCCCCCACAGCACTCACCCGTGTGGCCCCGTTCCTTGCTGTAGCCGAAGCCCTGGAGGGCGCTCTGGGGTCTGGACTGCGAGCCCATGCCTGTGGGCAAGGCCCACGTCAGCTGCCAAGTGTGGCCACCCATCCCCAGCCCTGTGCAGAACAGCATGCTGGCCAAGGATGGCAGGTGGGGAGCAGGGACCCCGAGCCGTCCCCAGAGGAACGACTCAGTGCAAGGGACGGACACGGTCGCCTACCTGCTGGAGGCAGGGCCCTGGGCGGCTGGGAGGGAGGCGGAGGTGACAAGGTGTCAGAGAACAGGGCGCTCCCCAAGTCCTAGACGAGGAGAAGGAGGGTGCTCAGCTTGTGCCGTCTGGCCGCTGTCCCCTGTGCCCACGGTTCTGAGGACCAGGCTCAGGGGATCTGGTCCTACAGCAGGAGCAGAGCCAGGGTCCAGAGTGGGGGGAGAAGAAGAACCGTCCGTTGCTGTCCTGGGACTGACCTGAGTCCCGGACTTACCTGGGCAGCCGCCCGCACCTTCTGGTACAAGCTGTTCCCATGGAGAGGATCCGGGGGGCCTGAGAACACTGCAGGCAGAGCCAGAGAGACAGCACTGAGTGGGCACTGCTGAGCCCCCCAGGGGTGCTGAGCCACAGGCCAAACCAGCCTGGGCACCCCCCCCGGGCCCCTAGAGCTCTGACCCCTCACAGGTGACCCCAGCACGCCCAGGGTGCGGGTTAGCTTTCTAAAGCACAGGTCTGATCTCAAATCCCCCCTGTGATATCACTTCCACATTCAAGTCCCTACAGCAGCCACCAGCCTGAGGAACCTGCCGCTCCCTAGAATACCTCTGCTCCTTGGTCCAAGCCTGGGGAGCCCCCCGAGCCCGTCATCCAGGACCCACTGCCCCAGGCTGCTTCTCACAGCCACACCGCGGTCCTGGCCCATGAAGTCCGCACCCCTGCAGCGCCAGGCTGCCCCCTCGTGCACGTGCACAGCGGCCCGGCCCGCGTTTCAACCTGCAGAGCGTGACGAGGGGGCCCCTCTCCCCGACCCCACGGCCGTCTCTCTCGGCTGAGCTCCTGCCCTGGCGGCCTAGGTACCTCCCTTGATCCACTCTCCACCCAGAGAGGATGCAAGCAAATCTCGTCCAATTCAAACTCTGCAGATTTCCAGAGACTTGACAATAAAACCCCCATTCCTTATACGGCCTTCAAGCTCTGCTTCTCAAAGTATCAGTTATGGCAAATGAAACTTCCTTAGTATTAAGTGACACCAGGCTCTCCCTGTCTCCTCTGTCACGAATGCCTCTCACGTCCCACCCCCCTGGGGCCGTCCTGTCTCCACCCTGCCAGGTGGCCCAGCGTGGGCACACATCGGTCCCTGGGCCCAGCCAGGACTGACGGCCGGAAGCTGAACCACCAGTGGACAAGGGACGGCAGCCGGCCCCTCCTGTGCGAGCCGAGGCGGTCCTCTGCAGGCCCTCCTGCCCCAAAGCCACCTGCTGTCACAGCCCCACCTCCCCACAGCCGGTGGCACCGTCCCCCGGGGTCGGCGCTCAGAGCACAGCGGACTGAGACCGCTAACTGGTAGTCGCCCTGTGGCGAGAGAGATTTTGTTGCCAACAGAGACAGGGAGCACTGTGGGCGTCTGCTTCAGAAAGTCTGCGGGAGACCATCAGGAGAGGCGGGGCTCTGGCCTGCCAGGTCTGCCTGCCACAACCTAAGCCGCCCCACCCGTGCCCTGCGGGCGGGGGGGCGGAGGGCGGAGGTGGCGACTTGCACGGGCCACAGCTGGCACCGCTGAGACCCCCCGGCCACCGAGAGTCAACGAGTATGCTGTTTCCATGCACAAGCTTTGTGGAGCTCACCGGGACAAGCACAGGCCCCGATAGACACCTGGGGCAGCGTGTGAGTTTTGTGCAGTGATGCTCTCCCGGGCCCCGAGCGCCTACCCTCACTCAGCCCTGCCTTCGGTGAAGGGTCGACAGTGATTTCAGGGTATGGGGTGTATCCCAGCACCTGGCGGGTAGGATGTGCTGCGTGAGGGTCCCCTGTGAGCACCAGGTGGCCAAGAGCAACTCGGTCCCCCTCCCTGGTGCTCCCCTCTCAGGGACAGCTCAGTGGGCATAGTTCTTGCCTGGAGGCCAAGCCCTCCCAAAGATTCATTAGGGGTGTATAGTGGAGTCTGTGGGTGCTATGCCCCCAAGACCACCTGCAGCCAGGACTCCTGCCTTACCCAAGGAGCAGGTCTCAGGCCATGTCCCCCCAAGTCCTAGCTAAGGAGAAAGATATGTGACAAGCCCTGGCCTGAGTGGGGGTGGGGTGAGACATGGCGTCGGAACCTGACAGGCCAGAGCCCCACCTCTCCTCGTGGTCTCCCACAGACCTTCTGAAGCAGAAGCCCACAGTGCTCCCTGTCTCGGGCCCTAAGGAGCAGCCCTGGGGAGGAGACCAAGCGCGTGACATGGGAGGTGGTGCAGACGCCTGCTGAGCACCTGTGGTGTGCCCGGCACTAGAACAAGCAAGACAGGTCTGGGCCGCCAAGGCCTGGCGGGGCACACAGGCAGAACCAGGCCCGTACGATGGGCGCAGCGATGGCCAGGAGAAGGTGGTGGCTGGGGAGAAAACTGGAGCTGCGGGGGGGGCATCTCTGGCTGCCCTCCCCCCTGCGCCCCGTACCTGCAGCTTCCTGGATGAAGGCAGGGTTGCGTTTGAGGATGAGCAGGGAAGACGAGGAGCCGTGACCACACAGGTGGAGCAGGATCTTCAGCACCTGGGGACAGTCACATGGGGTGGCACAGGCCCTGAGAGCAGCCTGCACGCATCCCGCTGCGTCCTCCTGCTTCGCCAGTCACTGGCCAGAGCTGGGGCCCTGACTCAGGGGAGGGTCTGTGGGGGCAGCGCAGGGACTCACCTTGAGCTTCACTCGGCCGGAGCCACTGTGCAGACGGTTCAGAAGGTACTCCAGGAGGCACTGGCTGCTGCCTAGGGACTCGTGGGAGATTTCTGGTACGCACTTGGGTTAGGGAAGGAGCGAGCTGACCCCTGGCCACACTAGGGCCTGGCGGGGGAGAGAACCAGGCCTTCCTGCCACCGGACTTCTCGTGAGTCCTGCCGAAAACACCCACCCAAGGCCCTGGTTTCCAGAGCTTGGGGCTTCCAGGGCCTCCTGGGCCCCACACCGTCAGTAATGTGGCTTCTGAACCCACCCACACTTGGTCTTTAGAGTAAAAGAGCTGTGGGACTCTTCCAGACAGGACGAGCTGCTCCAGGGCCCTGCATGTGGGTGACGAGGAAGGATACTAGCGATCTCCTCAAACAAGTAGCCCGGACACGGGACATCATCATCTGACGTTCCTCTCAGAAGAATCGGGAGCTAGAAAGGAGCGAGAGCCCTGATGAGTGAGCATTACAGGGATCAAACGGAGACACCCGTTCCCACCTCGTTCCGCATGGGGTGGGGAGAACGCGAGCCTCGGTACAGGGGCAGGACGCAAAACCTCAGGAACACATAGGTCGACAAGCGCGTGGATTCTGCAAGGTGCTCACTGCGGACTACGGTTTGAATTGCCGCTGTCCAGTGTCACAAGGACAGACGCCTGGAGATCGTGTGAGGCTGTGTGCGTGCCCTACTCACGCTATTTGTCCGCCAAAGGGGAGCTGGAAGACTCGCAGAACCGTGACACCCTCAGCACGGAGTGGGAGGGCACTGCTTCAGGAGGACGGCCCAGCCCCGTGAACACCTGCCCGGGAAAGCTCAAAGCCACCAGCAGAACCTGCTTTTGTCCTGGCCGACACCAACGACAAGCCCCCGCCTCCGCTTCTTGGAGCCTTTACTGAAAAAGGCTCGCGATTGTGAACCCGGGTCTCCTACGAGCCAGGGTTGTCTTTCTCAAGGTCCTGAAGGCGTCCCTCGAAACTAAGGCTTAGGAAGGACAGGACCTGTCTCCGGGCCGGCGCGGGGATGGGATCCTAACCACACACAGCTGCTGGGTTGCCCGGACGCTGCCCAGCCCCACCCCTCCCTCAGTCCTCCTGGCACAGATGGGACCCGAGCTCAGGGCTTTCCCCCGGGCTAGGGACGTCCCGGGTGTCCGGCTAGGTTTATCGGGGACACTCTCCGCGGCTGGGTTTTTCTGCAAGGCTGCTCTGGGCGGGGCAAGAAACCAGAAACCGGGGCCCCCAGCCGCCTTTCCAGTTCGGGTTCTGTTCCCGGGGCCGCACTGCCCCAGGTGAGTCGGATGCAGGGCCGGCGTGACCTGCCCACGCCGCGTCCGTGGGGACGGAGAGGGCCGAGGGGGACGGCAGGGTCGCCGAGCCTGGGAGGAGGCACCGGCGGGGACCGAGCGGGCGCCCGCACTCACCCGGTGCAGGAAGCTCAGACGGTCCCGCAGCGGCGGCGGGGACGCCATGATGCCGGTCACCTTCCGGCCCCGCCTGCGGCCCGGCCCCGGACCCCCTCCAATCACCGCGCGCGCCTGGCCCAGATGGCCAATCGCTCGCGCGGGGCGGGCCCCGGCGCCGACTCCGACAAACAACTTGAGCCTGAGCCAATCCGAAGTCCCAGATCCAAGACAGACAAATCCACGAGCCACTTGCAGAGCTCGGGGAGACCGGGCACCGTCCCGGAAGAGGGGCGGGTGCTGGGGCGGGGGGGGGGGGGGGGGCTGAAGCTTGGCCAATCAAGAAGCGCAGGGAAGGCTGCGGGCGGAAGGCGCGCCTACTGAGCCCCTGGGCGCCGGAAGAGGACGGACCTAAGATGGCGGCGCCCATGGGTGCCAGGAGGAGCCGCTCATGTCGGGGAACGGAGCGGTGTGGGGGCGCGTGCGAGGTCGCCTCCGCGCCTTCCCCGAGCGCCTAGCGGCCTGTGGGGCCGAGGTGAGGAGCTGCCGGGCGAGGCAGTGCCTACGGGACAGGAAGGGCCCGCGCGGGCGGGGCGGTGACCGGTGGGGCGGGGCGGGGGCGGGGTCTGCCCCGGATGACCAGCGGGCGCGGGGGCCGCTGTGATCCTCGCCGGTCTCCCCCCGCCCCCAGGCCGCGGCCTACGGCAGGTGCGTGCAGGCGTCCACGGCCCCAGGCGGCCGCCTGACGAAGGACCTCTGTGCGCAGGAGTTCGAGGCCCTGCGGAGCTGCTTCGCCGCCGCGGTAGGTGGGCGCCGCCCGGGGCCTCTCCCTTGCCACTCCGCCTGGGGAGGGACAGCGGGACCCGTGCTGGGCCGCAGGCCTGCCTTCCCTTGCCGTGCGTTCGGTGCCGGGCGCCTGCTGCTGCTTCGGACGCGGGGCTCCAGCCGCCGCGGAGCTCGTGTGCCCGCGTGTGTCCGCGGAGGGGAACTTCAGCCCCAGCGCGAGGATGCGGGCGGCGGCGGCGGGCGCGCCTCTAACTCCGTGGGGGGCCGTGGCCGTGGTGTCCAGACGAACCCCGGGCGCCTAAGCACCGGCCCTCTTAGCTTCCCGGGTGATTAGGGACCCACGGGTGTGCTGTGCGCGCGGCTACAACCCCGGGCCAGCCAGCACGCCCCGAGGGGCACCCCCGACTGCCCCGAGGGGCGGGGGGAAGCAACAGGTCATTGTCCTGGGCTTGTCAGTCCTCACCGGCCCCGGAGCGCGCCATGGTGGGAACGGCCGGCCGGTGCTCTTGGTTCTGGACTCGGACCGCTCAACAGCACGTGCTTTCTGTTTCTGAGGCATCTTCTGATTCCTGTTGGATCAGATGCTGAGCCGGTGAAAGTTGTGAAGATCGCCAGCCCTGAAGTGAAGAATCAGTGTTGTGTTTACACGTTTTCATAAAGGGTGTGGAGCAAGTAGGGTTGGAGGAGATGCAGACTCGCGAAACCTAGATGGGAGTTCCAAACGCAGTGAGCAGGGGGCTGCGGCGATGCAGTCCTGGGCTGGTGCCCAATCCAGTGGGTCTGGGTTGGGCCGTGATCACCTGTGTCCCCCGGAGCTGCTGGTGCAGAGAACCAGACCGCAGACCCGGCAGTTGGGTGAGCTCGGCAGAAATCAGGGAGCCTGAGGCCATTTCCTGACCTCCCGGGATCATCGTGAGCAGCGTGGTTAGCTGTGGCTTAGCCGCTTCTCCAGGGAGAGGACAGTGCACACGCTCCCTTCGAAGCCCGGGGGCTCAGAAGTCTCCTTCTACCTCCCTGGTGATTGTGACAGCAGAGACACTCTGGCCTCGTCCTGCCCCCACCCCCAGTCAGCCCTCGTCACCAGCCTTAGATCTGACGTGGGCCGTTCACCCAGGACCGCACCTGTCCTCTTGGCAGCTTCCTTGTTGTACAGCCAGAGGACAAGGGGTTACTGCCTGGAAGAATTTACGTGTCAGTTACAGGTCTTTCCATACCACCTTTTGTGGTTAGGAGTTACTCTGTTACAGGCATTTTTACTCACCTTTGCTGTGATCACATAAAGATGTCCCCACGGTGTGGGCCCCACGCTCAGGAGCTGTTCCGCGTGCTATGGTCACGGAAGATGACTTAACTGCGGGCCCGGGGACCAGCTGCTGAGTGTTTCTCACCACGAGGACAGACACGGAGGAGCGCGTTTTTCCCATGCTACTGTAGTCCACGGCACTTGTGGGGAGCCGCGTGAGGAGGCAGAAAGGGCGATGGGCTCCCGTCCAGCTCTGTCCCAGGAGCCCTGTCTCTGGGCAAGTGTTCAGTGTTTCGCCGCAGCGTTCTCTGTAAGAAGCTCCCACTGCCTCGCGAGCACGGAGCGCGGTTTGTTGGGGGTTTGTCTGCACAGTGCCTGGTCCAGGGGGGCCTGGCTTTGGGGGTGCACGGCCACGGAGCAGATAGAGCCCCCTGGCCTGTGGCAGCTCCGAGCGGCCAAGCCCCCTGCCGCGCATCCATGCCGCCGGCATCCATGGCCGGGCTCCCTGTAAGGTATTTGCCGTCAGAGAGCATTTCGTGGGGTGGTTTTCTTGCTTTGCAGTCTCATCTAACTAACCTGTTCACACCAAATCCTTTATCTTCCAGGCCAAGAAGACTCTAAGGGGAGGCCGTTAGGATGGATGAACCAGCAATGCACTTCTGTTTACTGCCTCAGGGAGCAGAGCCAGACGCCCAGTGCTGACGGCCCCAAAGGGTAAACGTCAAAAACATCTAAAGCCTGTAGAGCTGAAAGGACTTCGGGCGCGTCAGGGCGAGTTGTGGACAGAGGGCGAGTTGGTTTTCCTGCATCGTGTGCCTGAGGATTCGGGTTAGAGTAAGACAATGAAGCAACAATAAAGACCGTGGCAGACCACACAAGAGCTGTGTTCTGTTGTACGCAGAGTGCGCCTGGGCCGTGGGAACACACTGCTCAGGGCTCTCACTTTTTAAGGCATTTTTATTCAAAATACCTTATCTGAACCTAACAGAGCCAGCAAACGTAGCTACTCGTTTACAGGACGTACCAGAGAATAGAAGTACAACCATGCCCTGAGCAAAAGAGCCACGGGTAGGGAAGCCAACTCAGGTGGTTTTTCTGGACTTGGAGGCAAAAAAGGAGGGGGGTGCCCTTTTAGAGGCACCAGCCGGCCAAGGGAGGGTCTGGCTTAGGAGGCCAGCGCCAGTCACTCCACGTGGGGCACTTGCCCCTCTGCAGCCCCCTCGGGTCAGAGCCCAATCCCTCCTGACTTTCCTTGTACCCCACTCCAGCCCCTCGACCTGAAAAGGAAATCAGGGGTGCAGCATTTTTCACACACGCGCACACATACACATACCCAGCACGCGGGGCCCAAGGATTCCACAGGTCCTGAGCGCCGCCTGCTGGACGCCTGGGGACTGTGCTCCAGGAGCCCCTCCCAGAAACATGGAGGTCACCCTGCCCTTGGGCTCCGGGTCCAGCACCCACGCACTGATTGGGGGCGGTCTGCACCCTGATCCCACACACACCAAGGGCCAGAGCAGGAAGGGGCAGGCCTGGGAGCCGAGCACTCACCACGCTTCTCCCTCACCCAGCCTCCAGGGTGGGCTTCTCCAGACCCTCACACTCTCCACTCTGACCTTTGGCAGCCTCTTACGGGGAGCTTGCAGGTCTCTGCTGGTTACAATGACTCCAGGCTCCTTCCAGAACCATCCCACCAGGTGTCCTCCTGCCCCCGTGTCTCCCAACTCTTCACCAGCCTCCTGTGTCCCTTCCTCGGGCCACGCACCAAAGTCCCTTCCAAGTTCCTTGGCCTTTGCCCTTGCTCTCTGGCTTCCCCAGACTCACGCCATGTTCAAGACCATGTTTATTGAGAGAAATGCCACCGAATGGGTGTCTGGATGCAGCCATTCCTGCGGCTGCATCATCGCACACAACTCTCGTGTGCCCTGTACCGTCACCTTAGTCCTCAGGCAGCATCTGAACCCTGAGGGCCTGGCTCCACCGGGTTTCCATCCTCACTCCTACCTGCCCCTATCTGGGCTTGCCAGCCCTGCCCTGGAACGGGCGCCCTCGCAGACAAGATCCTACGCCAGCCGCCCGCTGATGGCCGTACTTGCTGCTGCTCCACCTGGACCGCTCACTGCACCCGCCATCTTGGCGCCGGCAGTCTGGTCAGAAAGCAAACATCGGCCCCCAGCCCCTCCAGCTCCCTGTGGTTCTGGCAAACTGACCCCACACACAGGTCTCAGGTTCTTCCCTGAGGGGCTGCGGGCTGGGGAGGCCGGGAGAGTGGGAACTGGGACAAGGACCCCAAGTGTCTGGGGGAGCCGGGGCTGGGTTCCCCGCTGTGAGAAGGATGTGACCTTGCAGATGGCAGGAGGATGGCCTGACCTCCGGAAGACAAGAAGCTTGGGTCAAGGGAAGACATCCAGGTAAATGGCGTCCAGAAATAGAATCCCACTCTAAAAATTTATTTACAAATGGGATTCCGATCTTAGGGAAGCGTCCAGAAGGCATTTTCCCACTGAGCATGATTCATCTGGAATTGTTCTTAAG
Source organism: Neomonachus schauinslandi (assembly GCF_002201575.2). Classification (NCBI taxonomy): domain Eukaryota; kingdom Metazoa; phylum Chordata; class Mammalia; order Carnivora; family Phocidae; genus Neomonachus; species Neomonachus schauinslandi. Next base: position 58,360,460 of record NC_058417.1, read on the forward strand.
CACAGGAAGCACCCCAGGACCCACCCCCCTTCCTCGGGGGCTTGCTGCTGCAGGACCAGTGCCCTGCCCACTCCTGTCCCCCCAGCGCCGGCCCCTGGTTCAGAGGAACCAGCTAGGCCTTGTATTACTCGTTTCTAGTCGTCAGGCTGTCCAAGAATGCCAGAACTACAATAAACAAATGTCATTTCAAAGGCTCAGGGGAAGTAGAGGCCAGAAGCCGCGGCTGGAGCTGCCGTGCAGCTGTGGTCCTTCACGTGCCCGGGCACCTCTGGCCAGCGGCCCACCAGCAGCCGCACCCGGGGCCCCTGGCGGCAGGGTCCGGAGCACACCCACCCTCGGGGCGCCGGGCAGCGCTGGCGCGGGCCCTAGCCTTACACACGGACAGCCCAGCATGGTCACACCTGCCCACCGGCCTCGGGGGCCAGGGGGTGACCATCGGCTCTCCTGCTCCCTGAAAACACAACACTGCAAACGCCACCCGGCTGCTCACGGGGTCCTTCTGGGGCCACGCCGCGTCGGGCTTCCACACCACCGCGAGGTCTGGTCAGCAGATAGCCTTTCACGACGGCCAGCACGGCGCCACGCTAGCTGCATGGACCAGACATCGTGACACTTCTTATTTGTAAAACAACTTTACAGTTTGGGAAAGCGGAGGGAGCGCAGAGCACAAGGACCGTGACAAGGGCAGAGGCGGGCGCGCGCTCGGGCAGCTTTCTGACCCCCGAGACGCCAAGCCGCGTCCACCGAGCAGCCGCGTGGAGGCAGAGTTCATTACGGTTCTCCATGATGCCTGGAACATCACAGTCATGACGACCGTTTAGAGCAAGCGGGAGCCCGGCACGCGGTGGGCTCTCACCGCAGCCCGCGTCCACGTCAGGGCCACACTCCCCGGCCGGCCACTCCTGAAGCCCAACTGGACACTGCGTCGTCTGAGTCCTGGTGAGCTCAGTCACTCGGACAAGTTTAAGATGTGGGATGGAGAAGGCACAGGCCATCTGGACAGCGAGGCCATGGTGAGAGGCCTCTCAGACCCCCAGCCACAGCGTGACCTCTAACTCCGCGCCCACGTGGCCCCAGCGTGGCTGGCTGAGACCCGCCGACCAGGAGGACCGCGGCCACTAGGGGCTGCTCAGGGCTCCTCCGGGGCCCCGGCCAGCTGCTTCACCTGGCGGCCGTGGACCACCCGCAACGCGCCCCCCGCGGCCTGGTGGAGCTGGGTCTCCAGCGCGCTGCGGAGGTCATTGACCTGCACGTCCGGGAGAGGGTTAAAGCTGATGATGACCCTGTCCCTTGGGGCCGGGTCCCCCCCTGCCCCAGGAGCCACATCCCGCCGTCTCCTCCTAAGGTCAGAACCGGCCTGGACTTTGAGTTCTCGGTTGGGTTTGGCATGGTCTGGCTTCTGAGCCCCAGGGATGGCTGGTTTGGGCCCCAGATCAGGATCTTGCCTCCGTTCCAGCTCCTGGACGGCAGCATCCTCCCCCAGAGCAGGCACATGGTCCTCGCCGATGGCCTCCTTTCTGGCCTCCAGGTGACCACCCTGCTGCCCACCCTGACCCCCAGCAGAAACGGCCTGGTGTTCCAACTGACGAATCTCCGCCTGGGCCCCAGGGGCTGCTCCTCCCGACCTGCTGGACAGGCCTGCAGGTCCCCGGTCTCGGCTCACTGGCTGGGACCTCACGTGAGGGTCCCCAACCTCCCTCACCCCCGGCACATCTGCCTCTTGAACGTTGGCACTGGTGGCCACCTCTTTTCGGGATTTCTTCCTTTCATGGGAGCTTCTGCCAAAAGCGTCCTGACCCTGCTCGGGGAGTTCACCAGCGACGAGCTTCTCTGGGCTCCTGGGCCCCTCGGCAAGGCCGGGCACAGGCACTCGGTCTGGCAGGCCAGCTCCAGCTGCGGGCACCACGCCCTGCCGGCCTTCCCTTGGCTCAGCCCGGGCTGCCCGGGGCTCCGTGTCGGAGGCGCCAGGAGGACCGGCTGGAGCTCTGCCCACAGCCCCCTCAGGCTCCCCCACGGCGCGCTGGCCATGTCCCTGGGGCAGAGCGGGGGGCCGCCGGGGAGCTCCGAGTGCAGGTTCCAAAGGCTGCTGGGGGTGGTGCTCCACTGTCCCCCCATCGTGGGCCTCCTGCTCCTTACCTCTGGGCGCGGCCACCCCAGGTTCTGGCTGCACTTCAGCTGCAAATGAAGTAAATCACCAGTTTAGCCACAGAAATGAACTGAAACTACCAACACAGGGACTAGAAATGTGAGCTTGCCAGCAATTGAACACTAATCAAAAACTTTGCCCAGCAAGACTCCAGGCTCCGGAGCCACAGATCCAGCCACACGGGGTCACCAGGAGACATGGCGGGCGGGCACGCATTCAGCGAGGACCCCCTTCCCCGGCCTGGCCCCGACTTGCCCTCCTCGCTGTCCTGCCTCTGCTGGTGGATCTCCTTGTGCTGCTCCTCAATCACCGCGAGCAGCTTCTCCTGCTGGTCCAGGAGCCGCTTCTGCTGCACCTGCTGCTCTTTGATCACCTCCAACAGGACCGCGTGGTCCAGCATCTCTGCCCGGCCAGCTGCTGGCGTGGGGAAGACGCAGTCAGAGCCTGCCCCATCCACACAGGCGCTGGGCTGGGCGGAGGGCGGTGTGGCACACGGTGACAGCACCAGGTCACCTGTGGGGCCCTCCCCGGCACGCCCTTCGCTCGCACTGGCTCACGTGGGCCTGTGGTGTAGACACGCCCAGCGGGGGCCCAGCTGCTCAGGCGGGGGCCCAGCTGCTCAGACGGTGGCCCGCTGGGAGAAACGCTGAGAGAAGCCACAGGGGAGGTCTGTGCCACCGTGGGAATGGCGGCGGTGCCCTGGGCCGGGTGGCGTAAGCTACAACTACTCTAAAAACAGAATCCCTGCGCTCCGAGAAAGCTTCCTCCACGGTGAGAATTCAAGGAACAAACACAACTACCTTCCTCTCCAGCAGAAACCAGAACTGGGGCCTCGGGGAGGCAGAGGCCAGCTGCTGACACCCGAGGGTCCTGACCCTGCTCCTGACCGTCGCCCGGGAGACTGGCCACGAGCTGGCACGGGGCGGGGGGGGCAGCACAGCAGGGCACGTCAGGGGCCCGCTCTGCTCTCTCCGCACCCCCGCCCCAGAACGTGGGCCCAGGAAGAGGCCCCGAGTCTGAGCGCCCGGAACCGGCAGCGGCCACCTGTGGGAGCACGGGGAAGCTCGCCTTTCACTACCAACGCCTCAGCACCGGGTCAGCTACGTCCCGCGAGCAGCCACGGCTTCCGTAACTGCTACAACATGCAGGTCTTTAAACGGGAAGCCATGAAAGATGACATGAGTGGTTAGGGCTGCTGGGTGGGCACGTTCAGAAGGAAGGATGTCCTGGGAGTGGTAACAGCACACACCCGGCGAGGCCCACATGCTGGGCACACACAGACGTGCTGGCCCGTCCTCCCCAGTGGTGGCCCGTGACCTGCCACAGCAGGAGGGGCTTGGCCTCCCCACCCCTCCCACCCCTCCCCACCCAGAGGCCTGTGAAGAATACGCTGAGCCAGACAGCAAGGAGGACGAGGCACATGGAGGACAGGCCCCCATGCAGCAGTCCCTGCTCCCATCCGGCTCTCATCCAGACACCCTAAGGTCACGAAGAGCCTGCCTGAGAAAGGCCACATCCTGTGGACCGGATCGGGCTCCGTATGAGGGAAGTATGCTGCGCTGGCCCCCCAGGTCTCCGGACCAGTCACCTCGGCCATGAGCCTCACTGTCACCCTGGGTACCCATGCCTCAGGGCCACATAACGGTCAATAGTACAAGGAGAGCCCCATGTGCTGCCAAAACTGCCCATCCCCAGGGCAGGTGCTGGAGGAGTGGGCCCCAGCCTGCCCGGCCCCTCGGGGTCCCAGCCCGAGACCGATGCTGGAGGAGGAGGGGAAGTGGGGTCACGTCACGTCCAGCCAGAAGCAATGCGGGGGGCAGATGTGGACCAGAGTGGTGACAAGCCGTGCCCACAGGCAGAGCCCGGCCCGCCAGGGCCACAGATGGGATGTTAATACACATGCAGAGCACACTGATACCGGGCCATGCACATGGCAGAAGTCCCACGCAGGCCCCCATCCTCAGGGGAGGCCTGAAGCAGCCAGCGCGTAGACGGCACGCACCGTCCTCCAGGACCAGGGCGTCTGTGGCGAGGGGGCCCCTAACCGAGGGGCTGGAGCCAAGCCCAGGGGCAGGCTATGTGGACGGCAGGCCTGCACCTGCTCTGTTCTTGCCCCTCGGGTGCCCCCAGCAGGCCCTCTATGGGAGCCGTACCTGCTACCATCTTTTTGATTTCAGCTGCTCATCCCATTGAGAGGCGTACGGAAGAAAGGCAGAGTAGGAAACCGTGAAAATTGTCTTTCCAGAAAGAAAAAAATCGAAAGAGTCAAACAGGTTTAGGTAACAAAGTACAAGCGCTGGAATCAGTGAACGCAGAGAGACAGACCAGGCAGGGGACACCACACATGAAGCCCCTGGAACAGCCCCCGAATTCCAGAAAACTTCCAAGGCCTCCTGCTCGGGCCTCTGGCTGCCCACGGGCTCGGCGGGCAGCCCCAAGCCAGTGCTCCGGGCGGGCTGTCCCTGCAGGACCTGCTGGGAGGCAGCTGGGGGGCGCCGCGGGGCACGTGCGTCTCGCAGTGGCCCCCAGGGCTGCTCCACCGAGATCCACACGCCCGGACCCCGGGGCCGCTCCGCGGACAGACCTAGCGATGCCGGCAGGTGGGGGTGGGGTGGAGAGGAGTTCTAACGGGGGGCAGGTGTGCAGGGGCCCCTGGGTCACCGATGAAATGAGGAGGCGATCACCATCCAGGAAAGCTGTCACCACCCACACTACAGAGGCCCGACAGGGAGACTCCGGCCACGAGGGGAGGTCACCCCAAAACAGGCATGAAGGTCTGAAGGAGGATTAACCACTGGTTTCGGGACAGGTGCTGGGTCTTCACTGCAGATGGGACGAACGTCCGCCTGGGGGCCAAGCTGAGGTGGGCTGCAACAGCCCCCTGCCCTCCCACCTGGGCGGCCGGGAAGGCACCTCCTGAAAAGCAGCAGCGTCTGGGGGCACGAAGCCCCCCAGCCTGGTGGTGCTGAACAGCACTCGTGTTAGGAACAGTGACATGGCTGCCCTGAGACCATCAGAGATGCGAATGGAAAACCACGTGACAGGACGAGAGGGGGGCGGGGGGGTTGCCCAGAGAAAGCTGCTGGGGGTCTGGAAGGAAGGGGCAGATGGCTCCGGGCCCCGGGGACGATGCAGCAAGGAAGCAAAGGCCTTACCCTCCAGCTTGCTGCCGGTGTGGCCTCCGCCCCGGCCCTCCGCGTTCCTCTGCTCTCGCGGCTCCACCTGCGGCCCGGCCTCGGGGGCCGGCTTCACCAGGAGGGGAGCCTTCCCACCTGCACACACGGAGATTCAAGAGGTTCGCAAAGAACTCTGGGTGGGGGAGGCGGGGGCAGAGGGCAGGAGAGGAGGGACACGAGGGGGGAGAGGCTTCCTAAAACTAGCCTCCTCGTCGCCCCTCCCTCTGTCAGCAGTTTATACCCAACCTGATGATTACCAGGGAAGTAATAAAAACATATTTAACAATCTCATGGGCTCGTGGCAGCGAGCCAGGGCTAACTACCTGCACCAATTAACACGCAGGAACCGTCCTAACCAGCGCCGAGGCGGCACTTAACAACGTGGTACCTGTCAAGCGCTCCCCGCGCGTCCCCCGCGAGTGCCCAGACGCACAGGAACAGCGCGGCACCTGACACTTAGCGGTCCGGCCAGCGACTGTGTGACAGATACCACGGGCGTGTGGCGTCACCAGACGCCCGGCTTCCCCAGCAGCTGCGGACGGGGCCGCGGCTCTCACGCTGTCACGTGCTGATCTTGGGAGCCGAAGGGGGGTGGGGGCAGAAGGAGGGGTAATCAATTCTCGCTGCCCCTCCCGGCCTCTCCCAGGCCCCCCACCAGAGGAGCGTCTCAGGGAGAGGAGTTTGCCAAGACAGGCACAGCTGACACCCACTGGGCTCACTCTTCTCCGCCCGCTTGCCCCACGGCCCCTGCGGCCCGGCCCGGCATCGGGACCCCACCTGCTCTCTCCCCTGCACCAGCTGCCGGGGCGTCCTGCCCCTCGGGTGGCACTGCCTGGGGTCCTGGCTGCAGACCCCTGTCGCCTGGCCCCTGGTCCTCCTTCACGGGCTCGATGGCTGGCTGACCATTTTCTTCTGGAACCTTCTGGGGATCTTCAGGGAGACCACCTGCTGCCTCCAAGACCTGGTCCTGTCTGGGTCTCTCTCTTTCTGAATCTGGCAGAGGCGGTGCCATCTGAGCCTTGCCCCCCAGAGCCTTTTCATCCACATGCTTGGACGGATGTTCATTCTCCTCTGGTTCTTCTTGGTCTTGACCTTCGTCCACCACCACCTTGTCATGAGGGACAGGGGGCTCGTGGCGGTGGGCCTCGCCCATAGGTACCGCCATACCTGGAAGGCAACAGACAAGTCGGGGAGGAGGCAGGAGAGGGCGGCCCGGCCCTCCTTCCCAGGAGTAAGAACGGAGTCCCAGTGCCCGACGGCGTGACCCAGGCTGGCAAGTGCCACGTCTCACAGATCGGACTTTTGCCTGAGCGCGGAGGCTACTGCTAGAGAACTACAGAAGGGGCAGCTGCAAGCCAGCTGGTGGGGGCCGGCGGGAGAACATGCATCTGAGTCACAGAAGGAAGGAGGCAGCAAGGACCAGAACCTAGGCAGGCCCCTCCCCTGCCCTCCCGCCGCGCCACCCCACCTTGGCCAGGCCGGTCCAGCTGCGCCTCCTCCTCTTTCTCTTTGGCGCCTTCTCTCTGGGGCACGTCCACGGGGCCCTTAATCTGGGCCTGCTCCATCTCATCTTTCTCATTTGGCAGCTTCGGCTTGTCTCGGCCGTCCTCGGCCACGTCCACAATTGGATTCTGGCCTGCAAGCACGACACAGCTAATTGAGCAGTGTTTCCACATGGCTACACCGCCCGTCAGCACGGGGACTGGGCGGTTTTCCCTAGATTGTAATCACATTTCCTAGTCGAATGGCAGAGCCTAAGCAGTTATTTTTTCCCTGTTCAACCATTAGCAGCTAAGTAGCACCGAAAACTGTCATTTTTCATGTGTATTCTTAACAAAAATACGTCAAAATGCAATTTACGCCTAACTGGGTGCAGAGGAGCAAGGCTCCACGCAATACTGGCCGTCACCACCAGATGGCGGCACAAACCCGCAGTTTGCTGCAGGATGGGGGGGCGGCAGGGCCGCATCTGCCCAGGGCTCCCCCTTCTCCAGGACAACCACATGCCACAACTCAACCCCCTGCTACAGGCCGGGATGGGGGTGGCGCTGAGAGGTGCTCGAGGAGAATGCTGGGGGAAAAGCGACCTGTGATGCTGTGGGCACCTTACCGCCGGCGGCCAAACGAGAGCCACACGCAGAGCCTGCGAAGCGGCGCCTCCCCCGCCCCCGCCTGTTAGGAAACCGTCTCCATTAAAAAGTTGGCAAATGTGGCAGAAACTAAACAACCTGGGACACGAAACTTTAAAAAACCGTCATTTTACCCCAGAGGTTGGAAGCACCTTCTATTCCCCTGGACACGAGCTGCCCATAGAAGGGGAGACTAAGGTCCTCCGTGGGCAGCAGTGCTGCTGGCCCGAGCCGCCGCAGTGGTCCTGTTCGGACAGGGCTCTGCTGGCCCCGAAGGAGAGGAAATTACCCAGGTCGACTGGACCTGCGAGCCCGGGGCGGTGCCCTCACTCATGTGGCTGCCAGGCGGCAGCTGGGGACAGCACCCTCACCAGACCGGTGCAGGGATGGGGCCCTGCCAGGTGGCAGGGGCAAGCCAGCAGGAAGCAGACTCTGGACTCTACAGTTGAACCAAGTGGCTGATAACAGTAAGCGTGTGAGTGTCACCCAAGCAGGTGAAAATGTCCTGGTCTCCATCACACAATTAACCCCTTCCCAGAGGCCCCGTGCTCAAATAGCAATCACCCTAAATCAAGGTGTCTGTCCAGTGGATCACAAAGTTAAGAAAAAGGGTCAGAAGGGGTGCCTGGGTGGCTCAGTCAGTTAAGCGTCTGCTTTTGGCTCAGGTCATGGTACCAGGGTCCTGGGATCGAGTCCCACATCGGGCTCCCTGCTCAATGGGGAGCCTGCTTCTCCCTCTCCCTGCCGCTCCCCCTGCTTGTGTGTGCTCTCTCCCAAATAAATAAAATCTTTAAAAAGAAAAAAAAGAAAAAAGGGCCAGAAGGGGAAGGAAAAACACAAGAAAACAAAAAAAACTGCCGAGCTATCATGGGACCAAGTCGCCTGCGCATGGTCCTGTCTCAGCAGGGACCAAGGCAAGTCGGGGGCGAGCAGGGGCGGCCTGGTGGGCTGGGCTGAGGGGAGCCCCGTGCGGGCAGCCGGATGCCGGGGAACAGCGACAGCACGGAGTCCGCTGCTAGGGCCCTCGGACACTGTTGCAGGGACACCCGGCTGCACAGCAAGGCCGAGGCCCCTTGGGACACCTGCACCCCCGCAGCCACTGGCCCCAGCCTCCAGCCTCACTGTCCACGGCAAGGGCCTGCACGCCCTCAGCTGGAGCCGGGCTCTCCCCAGCGGACAGTTAGCCGGCGATGCCTCCTGGCGCAGCGAGACAAACTTCAACCCCCAGACCGAGTGACTCAAGAGCAGCCCACGCTTGCACACACAGCACACAGCCCCGTGAGCAGACGGGCACCTCGGCGTCCCCAGCAGTCAACGGCCACCTCACTCGCCCTCAGGGTCGTCGCTGGGTCCCAGCAATCACTGATGACCCGGGACAGACCCAGGACAATCCCATGTCTGTGCCTCGTTCTGCCAGGCGGTGATAGACCCCACACTGCCCGGGGCAGCCTGGCTTTCAGCAGAACTGCGCCACATGGTGACAAGGGACCTGCTTGTCCTCCTGACGGTGCTTGAGGCTGGGCGCCCCCCGAGTCAGGCCGATGGACGGAAACTGCGCTCTGGGCTGTCTCTGGAATCGGGGAAGCAGTGGGGGGGGGTTGCACAACCTCTAGGGCAGGCCTGCCCATGGCACCAAGGAAGTCTGCACTCGAGGACCTGGGCCGGGGGTGACTGCTGCTGGTGGCCGGCATTGACCAGCCTCTCTCCGGGGACCCAGGGGTCAGTTAAGATGGAAGGCAATCACCTCAGAGAGCAAGCACCAAAACAAAGGGACCGCTCCAATCACACCTGAGCCCACAGACGGAGTCCCTGTCACCCGGAGGAGACCCCGATTCAAGAGACATTCAGGACCCCAGGGCCACGCACTCGTAAGGCAAGAAGAGCCGAGAGCCAGGCCCTGGGTTTAGGTGACTTTCCTGATGACCGGTTTCCGGCGCCCCTCGAGGTGGCTGAGAGAGTGGGTTGGGGAGCGCTGATTTCTGAAACCCACTCTTCTTGGCGTGGCTGGCAGGGGCAGTCTTGACCTCTGCATTCTCTCATCTTTCCAAGCGTGCAGGGGTCGCCATGGCTCCTGGGACCCGAGCGTCCCGATCAAGAGGCCACGGTGGCCCGAGCCTCTCTCACGGTCCCCTAGAGCAGGCCGGTCTACCCACAGGCAGCGGGCGGAGGTGGGTGAGCCACTCCCCAGGGGCCCCTCCGGATGCAGGGCGGCTGGGCTGGCGGAGTCACCCCGGAGGGTACAAGTGGCATGCGGGCAGCGGGCGCAGCGGGCACAGTTGCCATAGCATGGTGGCCGATGAAGGCCCCTCTCAGCAGGGATCGGGAGGGCTGTGGTGGGACCTAGCTGCCCCAGCCGAGGAGAGCGAGCAGACGCACGTGGAGCCAGGAGTCCCTCACTCACACCCTGGCATCCCCGCCCTGTGGCGAGCTCCCACGCGGGCCTGTGGTCAGCCCCTGCCACCTGCGTCCACAGTCACGGCCGTGCTGCCCCCCGGCCTCTAGCCTGCTGCCCGGCCTGACGCCCAGAGCCCCCATCCTGGCCCTTGGTGTTTCTCCCCACAGAGCAGCAGCGGCGCCCCTGCAGGGTGGCAGTGGGGGGGCGCGCACCAGGGGGTGGGGACACGGGGTGGGGATGCTGGGAGGGGAAGGAGGAGAGGGAGCCATACGTGTTACAGAATCCGACTGGACCTGCCAGACTCGCTGGGGCGCTATCAGATAGGAGATAAATGGCCTAATTAGCCTTTTTAACAGACAATTGCCTCGCAGGGCCCAGCAACCTCTTTCCTCCACATTTGCTGCTCGCCACACCAGTGTGCATCCCGGGCTCCGCTCTCCAAGAGTGCCGGGCCACGGGTCCCAGTCTCACGTGTCCCCAGCAGGGCAGGACTGCCATCATCTGTCCCTGGGCCAGCTTGGGGCTCTAAGGAAAGCCAGCACCGTTCTGGCCTCTGCGACATCAAAGAGACCAATGAAACCCCACTCCAGGCTGACGGGCAGAAGTCCGACGGGCGCACACACGGTGCGGGCCCCCACAGTCCCAGCTCTGCTTCAATGAGGCAAGCCATCAATTACGGGGGAGGCCAGGGGCGAGAAAAACGGAGAACGCGCTAAAAACAAACGGCATGTGGTTCTCAGGGGGCCATGTGTTTTGTTACAGGCTCGTGGAAGCAATGGAAACCAGATGTGGCCTCGGCGGGCTCCAGGTGAGCCCACAGCCCGCCTCCACCACAGGATGCAGCTGTCGGCACAGGCCGGGGAGCACGGCTGCGCTGTGACATGGCGACAGGCAGCCCGGTGCCGACTACTGCCAGAAAATCCACAGCCAGCTGGGAGGGGGTCACCGGTGCCCAAGTCCAGGCACACAAGGCCAAGGCGCCTGGTGGTGGGGGACCCAGCAGGGCCGTCAGAGGCGCAGGTGCAGGCCACCCGCTTCCCTCTTCAAGTGGACTTTCTCCATCCAAACTGCCGAGCCCAGCGTGGGACACTCAGGCGGCTTCTGACCCCTCTGACTTGTTTCTCTGGGGAACCCTGCCATTTCCTGGGGCCCTCTCTCCAGGGACCCCAAAAGGGGAATCTTTCTGCCAGCCCTTGTCATCCCAAGAAGGCAAAAGAGAGCATGGCCCGCTCCTCCAAGCCCCAGGAGAGACTGTTCTCCCACAGGGGAGGTTGTGGGGGGCACGGACGCCAGGCTTTCCAAGCCCACGGACAGAGACAGTAACAAATCTAAGGGCCACGTGCCTTCCACTGCCGGCAGGCCCGGGCAACAAGGACCCAGGGCATGTTCAACTCTCTTGCCAGACTTTTGGGACCTTTTCTTTTGTCAATCATGGTAGGCGGGGAGACCAGGGCTCCCCCCTGGGGCAGGCACTCAGCCTTCACCATCAAAAGGCACCTGAAACTCACGGGCGGACAGCACTGCTCCCCCCAAGGGGCCTCCCCCAGAAGGGCATGCCGGGCAGGCAGTCTGGCAAATCTCAATCCAAGGGGGGTCTACTTGCAGGGGGGCGGATTCAGACACGCATGGACACACTATTAGTGTGAATGCCTAAAACCCAACCATCGTCAGAGCAGAAGCCCCCAGAATGAAGCACAGCCCCCCCTTCCAGTACCCAAGCCTGATGCCACTCGGAGCTGCTAGGGGGTGCAGGGCCAGCATGGAGGAAGCCCTCCTTAACCCCTCCCATCTATGCCTGGGATGGCCAGGGACTCCAAGAAAACTCTTCTCTCCCAACCAACTCTGGACACAATGGAGCCCCTTCTGTAGCCCAGAAAGCCACGCTCAGAACCACCCTGCACCCCGATGGGCATGGCCATGGGTGGGGTCACAGAGCCACACTGCAGCAGGCCCTCCGAGGCAGGCATGTAGCTGCAGAAGGCTGCGTGGGTCGTCCCCTCCCCACGGGCTGGGGGGCGAACAGCAAGGGAGGACATCGAACAAAGCCACAGGGCGTCGCTGACCTTGTCCAAGCAAAACCCAGCCTGAACCCTCATCCCCAAATCAGAGCAAGCAAAAATGACAACACCCCCCCACACACTTGCTTACCTGTCAGCGCACCGAACAGCGGGCACTGAGCTCTCCATCCTGCTGTCCCCCACAGGCAGGCGGCTTACCCGGCCCCTGGAGGCCCCCTGCCCTACTCCCCCACCCAACAGGACTGGGGCAGGTGAGACAGCCTGGAATTACCACTTGTGCACCACACCCGAGGTGACACTGTGGGGCACCCCGAGAAGGCTACAGGGCTGGGGGGCCATATGCATACCTGGAAGTTGCGTACCTGGGAGCCGAGCCGCCTCTGCCTTTATGATGCCCTCGGCCTCTTCAAGCCGGCCAGCCACAGGGGCCTCCTCGCTCACGGACAGGGTAGTGTGTGTGCTGACCACCAGGATGCCCAGGCCAACCCAGAGCACCACCTGGACGAGACAAAGACCCAAGAGCAAAAGGGGTCAGGCAGTTGCCGCACCCCTGCCCTGCTCAGGGGAGGAGGGGGTATGTGGGCACAGTGCACAGCAGGAGGGGCTGGGGAACACAGGGCACTCAGGCCGTGGTCCTGCTGGCCTTGACCGCCACTCGTGTTGGCCACTAGGAGATGGTGGCCCCTCACCGGTGAACGTGACCAAATCATCAGCCAAACCTGCTAGAGCCGGGCTGGCCATGGAGGAAGGGGCAGGCGAGGGGCGGGCTAGGGGCAGCGTGAGGGCAGCCTGCAGAGAGCAGACCCCCGAGCCCACCGACCAGGCCTCCTGGAGAGCAGGGGCCAGACCCACCTGCACCTGTGGCGGCAGAGGTCAGGCTCCCTGATGGCTCTGGCCAGAAGAGCAAGGATCTCAGGGCAACTGCCCGACCCTAAGGGGGCACTCGGCATCCCACGCCTCGCCCAACAGCCGGGCAGAGGGCCGAGTGTGCAGTCGGTCTGCCTCCCACGTCACCCACTGAGCGGGACACGCCCAGAGCCGCTGGCACAGACGGGGAGAAAGCCATGGAGGAGGTGGCTCCTCAGCCCCCTTCAGCGGGGGGTGCCCGTCGGGGCTGCCCAGTGAGCGTGCTGGACGCGCTGCTGACGGCCGAGGCTCCTCGTCCCCGGCCCCATCCCTGCTGAGGGAGCCGGGCTGGTCACACATGCAGCCCTCAGCAGTTCGGGCGGCCAGCCCTGCGTCACGCAACGCAGTCTCCTGCAGCGCCTGCCTGAAGACACGCACACGCTGGACCAACGTGCTGTCATTGGTGCAGATCGCTGCCCTGCCTGCGCCCGGCCTGCCAGGCCCTCCCCAGGGAGCAGTGACTCCTGGTCCTGCAGAGTCTGCGGGAGAGCGGCCCGCGAGGCGACCTGCTCCAAGAGCCAGGGAGACCCCGCCGCTCACCTCTCTGCAGTCTCACAGCCAGGATTCAAACCTTTTTCTCAAAGGCATGTTGACTTTAAAAAAACCAGTGAGCCATTCCTGGGTCCAACACGGCTGGAGAACAGCCTGCACTCACAGAGGCGGGCCAGGCCAGCCGGCGAAGGCCTCCAGGACAAGTCCATTTCTACGCCGCCGCTCCGCAACACGGCACTGCTCCAGAGCTCACAGACGCCAAGGGCAGGCCGAGCTCCGAGGTCGGCCATGGGTCAGGGGGCCTGTGGACTCCTGGAGGCTCTCGGTGACCCCCCCAAGCCCACCTGCCATGGCCAGGTGCAAAAGGGTTACCCAAGGTTCGCGCACAGATTTGGGACGCCAAAGCAGCATCCGCAGACTCCACAATACACAGCTCGGGATCGAGAGCTCCTGACAGTGACCACGTCCCTCCCCCAAGTATTCTCCTACTAAAAATGTGAGTAGGCTCAGCATTAGTATATGACATCTTCTTCCCAGGAAGGTAAGATTCGTGGGGCAATGATGGTGTCCAGAAGTGACCGAGGTCATTTTTGAAAGTTAAAAGAGAAGGACGCTTCATTTTTTTTATTTTTAAGATTTTTTATTTATTCACTTGAGAGAGAGACAGGGAGAGGGACAGCACGAGCAGGGGGGAGGGGCAAAGGGAGAGGGAGAAGCAGACTCCCTGCTGAGCAGGGAGCCCGATGCGGGGCTCGATCCCAGGACCCTGGGACCATGACCTGAGCTGAAGGCAGACGCTTAACCGACTGAGCCACCCAGGTGCCCAAATCTTTATTTTTTTAAAGATTTTATTTATTTGAGAGAGAGAATGAGCGAGTGGAAGAGAGAGAGAGCACAAGCAGGGGAAGTGGGAGAGGGAGAAGCAGACTCCCCGCTGAGCAGGGAGCCTGATGCAGGGCTCGATCCCAGGACCCTGGGTTCATGACCTGAGCAGAAGGCAGACACGTAACTGACTGAGCCACCCAGGCGCCCTGAGAAGGACACTTTAAATCCCTTGCATTTTGTATTTCCCCAACCAACAGCAGAAACAACCTTGCTGAGAAGTGACAACAGAAGTTTCTCTCCTAACTTGGACCCTTAGCCCAAGCTTGGCAAAACCAGGGGCTTGGCCTTGGAGCCCCACATGCCATGGTGTCCCAGAGCACCCCTCAAGCCATGACCTGTAGCCTCCAGATCTGTTGAGGTCCCCGACTCAAAAACAAAAAAGCAAGGGGCGCCTGGGTGGCTCAGTTGGTTAAGCGACTGCCTTCGGCTCAGGTCATGATCCTGGAGTCCCGGGATTGAGTCCCGCATCGGGCTCCCTGCTCAGCGGGGAGTCTGCTTCTCCCTCGGACCCTCTCCCCTTTCGTGTGCTCTCTCTCTCTCATTCTTTCTCTCAAATAAAAAAAAAAAAGAAAAAAAAAACAAAAAAGCACCTATGGGGGGAGGAAGCATTCACTTTCACTGCTTACACGTAAGCCTGTCTGAACAACACACAGGTTCAAATTCTGCTCCTCCTGATGAAACACACCTGGAGGCAGGGGCTCCGGCCGCCATGCAGCTACACACCCCGATTCTGGTCTCCAGGTCGGTGTGCAGCCCGCCCGCAGCCCACAGATCCCATCTGGAAGGCCTGGGAGCCGTGCTCTGGTGGAGGTCAGACGGCGACCCGTGGGTGGCTCGCTGTCTCCAAGTCTCAGTGTCACGTATTCACTGACTTATGGCCTTCCAGGAGCACAGCGCCGGCCTGTGACCGGGGCAGCCCCCTGCTCTCTCCTCGGGGCCCCTCCAGCAGCTCCTGCTCCCCCCGCTGGCTTCCAGGCCGCAGCGCGTCAATTCTCAACACCTCCACCCACGTCCAGACTGGAGAGATCCTCCAACTTCTCAGATTCTCAAAATCAAGAATGAACTCATGATGGCAGAGAAAGTTCCTTTTCGATTCACTAAGGGCGCATTGTGTGTCCATAGTCCTTGCACCTCCTACGACGATGCTTCTCAGGACACTCCTTTTGAGACTTCCTGCAGCCCAGTCCTGACACATCCATCACCCACGCACCCCTGTCCAGCTCTTCTCTAGGCCTGTATCCAGCCATCAGGTAGGCCGGGGAGAGTGGACCCCGGGCCTGACGCCGGGTCCACACCCTCCGCGGGAGAAGCAGCCAGAGCTCCCGGGTCAGAAGGGAGAAAGGAATCAAGCAGGTGCCCTCCAGACCCAAGGTCTGTGCGCACCAAACTCCAGCCACATTGCCAAGTTTGTCCCTTGGAAGATCCATTTTCCTCAAAACACTAAAGCTGCATGTTCGGAGATAAAGCTCAGCAGTACGTACGAACAGTTTGCCACGGTCAGACGGTCCGCTCCAGAACTAACTTGTGATACACAAGTCATCAGGGCACTAGGTCAGAGAGAGAACCTTTACTATCCTCACAAATGGCTAATGCACGTCAGTGCGCTTTCTGGATTTAGAAACCACGGTAACGCAGGCACAGACGGACGCTTCAACACAATTCCATGTGCGTTCACGTAGTGGCTGCGGAGGTGTGTGAGTGTGCAGTTCGCTCCCACGCGCGAAGCCAGGCCACACCAGGCTCAGCGGTTACAGCAGGAGCTCCCGCGGCTGCACCAGGAGATGGCGAGCTGGCCCCGCACGCTGCGGGCCCCGCAGGCGTCCGGTGGCCTGGAGGCGCGGCTGCACCCCACACCCTGACTGCACGTAAGGCTGCTCAGTACACACCACGGATTCACCAGAGCGCACAGACGACACCTTCTAAATTAACCTACAGCTTCAAAGAATTCCGATGAGACCGAAAAAACAAAAAGCTGGACTTAGTTTCATGAGTCAGATTGGCTAATTCCAACATTCACATGGAAGACGAAAAGGTGAGCATATCCAGAAACGTCATCAATAGAAGTGAGGAGGAGGGATCAGAATTAAAATGTTTCCCAAGCCGAGCACCCGCTGGCTCAGTCAGGAAGCGCACAACTCTTGATCTCAGGGTCGTGAGTTCCCGCCCCACCCTGGATGTGGGGATTACTAAAAATAAACCAACAAACTTAAAAAGAAGTTGGATCCAAATTAAAATAAGAGAGTTTTCAGAGCAGCGCGCCACGGAGCGGGGGCCACTACCACAGCTACAGCGTGGCTGGTGGCGCAAGGGGGCGAGTCCCAAACTGGGCCCAAGTCTATGCAAGATCTGACACGTGGGAGTGGTGACCCTGCACAGCAGGGACAGCCCCAGCGAGCTGCCAGCTATGGAGTCTGCTTTGTTTCTTACCCCGAAATAAAACACAGATGATCAAAGATTTAAATGAAAAAACGAAGTCATGAAAGCACTGGAGCTGAAGAAAGAATGTTTAAAAATAATAGTGAAGAGGAAGGGCCCTTTTCTTTTTTTTTTTAAGATTTTTTATTTTATTGGGCGTCTGGGTGGCTCAGTCGGTTAAGCATCTGCCTTCGGCTCAGTTCATGATCCCAGGGTCCTGGGATCGAGCCCCGCATCGGGCTCCCTCTGTGGGGAGCCTGCTTCTCCCTCTCCTCCCCACTTGTGCTCTCTCTCTCACTATCTCTGTCTCTCTCAAATAAATAAAATCTGAAAGAAAAAAAAAGATTTTTTATTTTATTTATTTGTCAGAGAGAGAGAGAGCACAAGCAGGGGGAGTGGCAGGCAGAGGGAGAAACAGGCTCTGTGCTGAGCAAGGAGCCTGATGCGGGACTCGATCCCAGGACCCCGGGATCATGACCTGAGCCAAAGGCAGATGCTTAACAACTGAGCCACCCAGGTGCCCCAAGGAAGGGCCCCTCTAACAATGACTTTTTTCCCCCTAAAAGAGTCCGAGGGACTAAAACTCTGGGACTTGACAAACAGAAAAACATTTGGGCAGTGGGCTGGTTAATTTCCTCCTGCCATCAGGAGTTCCCAAAACTCACTAAAATTGCCCAACTGAAGACACTGGCAAACAACCTTGGCCACCCAGACTGCTGGTGAGACCTTGGAGGAAGGAGGTAAGCACAGAGGCCCCACAAGGTCAGGCTCCTCCCGATCTGTGGTGCTGAGCACCGGGCAAGAAAACGGCAGCCTGGAGCTTGCATGACACTCGGGCAGGTGCCAGGGGTCAGGGGTGAGGGGGTGATGGCTCTCCAGCAGCCAGAACTCGGGCAGCCACCATTCTCAGAGAAGGGCACCCACATTCTGAGTGTAATTCTCCCCTAAGGTACATGCCAGCTTATGCAGAGAGGCACACAGAGTAGCCGCCAAGCCAATCAAAGCTAAGCAGAGAATTTAGCAATGTGAGGGCAAGGGCGTTTAGCCAAGACCCTGAAAGGGCTGTGCCCTAGGAGTGAGGCAAACCAGGAACAGACTCCCCTTAACCAAACACAGGCCTTCTGCCCACCCTCTGTCTGCTGGAAGAGAGCATCATCCAGAACCTCTACCATTTCTCAAACACAATGGCCACAAACTACCAAGCACACCAGAAGACAGGACCAAGTGACAGAAAACCAAGAGGCTGCAAAGAATCAATATAAATAAATGTTGGCAATTTAAAACAATAATAACGACTCACAATGTTTTATACATAAAATTAAAATACATAGAAACAATAGCACCAAAGGCCAAAGGAGGGTAAACGAAGGCAAAATATCATGGGATACTTGCCTTGTCTGTGAAGTGGTAAAAACAATTTATAGTCAACTCTAATAAACCAAGGATCCATATTAAACTGCCTTATATAACCATTAGAACAGAAATGTGCAACTCCAGCTAACAGAGAAATAAAAAATGAATACTTAAAATGTTTGATTTATCCAAAAGTCAGCAAGAAAGAAACAAACAAAAAAGAACAGATGGGACAAGTAAAAAACAGAGTAAGACAGAAGCTTTAATCCCCCCAAAATCAGTAATTACATTCATTCTAAAGAGTCTTAAATACTCCTATTAACAAACTGTATAAAAACAAAACAAAACAAAACAAAAGCCAACCGTATGATGTTATCTAAGGCACACTGGAAATATAAAGGCATAGAAAGATCATAAAAGAAAAGACAAAAAACCGGTACTGTGTAAATATAAATCCAAAACAAAGCCAGGTTAGTCACACTATATCAGACAAGACCAACTTTAAGGACAGAAGCATTTCCAAAGATAAAAAGAGACATTTCACAGGGAAAAGGGTCAGTTTAACAAGACATAACCATCCTAAAACTGTATGCTCCTAATAACACAGCTTCAAGATAAAAAGCAAAGACTGACACACCTAAAAGGAGAAATAAACAAATCTACAATTACAGTGAACTTGTCATATCTTTCCCATAACTGATAAACAAGATTAAAAAAACAGCAAGAACACATAAAATCGCAGTTAGTAAACCTGATCTAACCATACACAGCCCACTGAGCATCCATCAGAGCAAACCATATGCTGGGCCACAAAGTAAGTCTCAAAAATGTCAAAGGACTGAAATTCAAATTCTTAAGTGTGTGTTCTCCAACCACAATGGGATCATGGTAGAAATCGGTACAAGAGATTACTAGGAAATCCCCCAAAGTCTGGACGTCTAAAGAAGCCATGGGCAGGGGCGCCTGAGTGGCTCAGTTGGTTAAGCGACTGCCTTCGGCTCAGGTCATGATCCTGGAGTCCCAGGATCGAGTCCCGCATCGGGCTCCCTGCTCAGGGTGGGGGAGTCTGCTTCTCCCTCTGACCCTTCCCCCTCTCATGCTATCTCATTCTCTCTCTCAAATAAATAAATAAAGTCTTTAAAAAAAAAAAGAAAGAAGCCATGGGCAAAAGAAGACATAAGGAAAATTGGGGAATGCTGTGACTTGAAGAGTAGGGTCAGTCCTTCAGTCCATGGTTTGGTACAACCCTGTCAAAATCCAACACAGCTGTGCGGGAGGAGGCTGGCAAGCAGACTTAGCTGCAAACGCTAAGGGCCAGTGACGGAAAGACCCTCTGGGAGAAGAATGAAGGTCGAGGGGGCCCATCGCCCACCATGAAGGCTCACTGTAAAGCCACAGCACTCGGGGGGTGCCTGGGTGGCTTAGTCGTTAAGCGTCTGCCTTCGGCTCAGGTCATGATCCCAGGGTCCTGGGATCAAGCCCCACATCGGGCTCCCTGCTCCGTGGGAAGCCTGCTTCTCCCTCTCCCACTCCCCCTGCTTGTGTTCCCTCTCTCGCTGTGTCTCTGTCAAAAAATAAATAAAATCTTTAAAAAAAAAAAAAAAAAAGCCACAGCACTTGGAGCAGGGCCACATGAGGACAAGGACAGACTGACAGACCAGCAACAGAGGTGTCCCCAGCACTCCCCCGGGGTACACAGGGCACTGATGACAGCAGCACCATCGCAGTGCCAGGGAAGGGGGGTTGCAATCAGCTAAGAGCCTTCACCCTACCTCCCCATCCATTCCTGATGGAGCACGAATCTGAATGTGGACAATAAAATAAATAGCTTCTAGAACATAACCGACAAGGCTATCTGGAGGACCTTAAAAATGGGCAGCACATAAAAAGTGCCCAGCCAAAAAGAAAGGTGACAAACTGAACTATGCTAAAATGAAGAACACCTGAGGCGCCTGGTGGCGCAGTCAGTTGGGCGTCCGACTCTTGGTTTCGGCTCAGGTCGTGATCTGAGGGTGGTGAGATCGAGCCCCAGGTCGGGCTCCAAGCTCAGTGCAGAGTCTGCTTGAGATTCTCACTCCCTCCCCCTCTACCCCTCCCCATGCGAGCACACGCTCGCATGCACGCTCTCTCTAAAATAAATAAATCTTAAAAAAATAAAATAAAAATAAATAAAATGAAGAACACCTGTTGGTGAAAAGGTATCATGAAGAACATGAAAAGGTAGCCAAGAGTGAAAGAAAACATTTTTGATCTGTATTTCTGAAAAAAGATTTAGATCTAGAATCTTTTAAAAACTTCCACAAATCATTAAGAAGACAACCCAGTAGGTAAAACGGGGCAAAACGTGAAAGACTTTCACAAAGAAAGGCGCTCACACGGCTGATAAGCACATGAAAAGGTGCTCAACATCATAATCATCTGGGAATTGCAAATTAAAACCCAAATGAAGCACCACTGCACACCCCTCGGAAGGGCAGCATGTGTGAGAGGGACAGCAGAGGATAAAGCAGCTAGAATTCTAACATGGTGCCGGAGGACCACTTTGGGAAAACTGGAAAAAGCTTGGCAAAATCTCCTAAAGCTGGACAGACATAACCCCAGGACCCAACAACGCTGCCTCGGTGAGTCACACACACGCGGACACACATCACAGATTAGTCGTGCGGACAGCCCCACTGTGTGCTCCGGGGGACGGCACAGTGTCCCACAGCAGCGAGAATGGGCAGGCTGCCCCACCCCACAGTGACATGGCCGACCTCAGACGTGACGCTCAAGTAAGGAGGACAGACACACACAAACACGTATTCTGAGACTCTGTTTACACCAACTCCAAGGACAAGCAAAATTATTCCCAAACGTTAGAAGACAGAGGAGCAGTAACCTTTGGAGGGGAAAGACTGTGAGACGCCCGGGGAAGCTTTGGGTGCTGGAATATTCTAAACCTGCCCTGGACGGTGGCTCCATGGCTGGGTTCACTTGGCAAACGGTCATCACGCTGTATGGAGAATTAGGTGCTTTGCTGCATGCTTGCTCTACGGCACTCCTGAAACCATTACCGAAACATCCCAAAAAGAAAAAGCTCAGTCTAAGTCCATAAAAGGTGAGCAAAACACATGGACAGTTCACAGAAAAAGAAATGCAGTAGCTCATGAACACACGGAAAGATCTTGACGTCCCTGCAGGCTGCTGAGGGAAAGAGGCCTGGGCTCGCCTGCGAAGTGACAGCGTTGACCTCTGCATGGGCCGTGGGTCAGAGCCACGCCGGTTACACACGCTCACTCTCTTGGACACACGGATTCCTTTCCCAGAAAGCTTCCTACAGACACGTTCCCAAATACACCCCAACACTCATGTACACAGAGGATCATCACAGTTTCTCCGTGACAGCAGAGCACGGCAGAGGGGACCCCACCAGACCGTCCCCCTGTGAGACGGTGGGGGACGGGGACGGGGGAGGGGCACGGAGCATGCCGCACACGCACCCACGGATAATCCAGCCACCGTACAGACACATATTTGGGGAAAAGCGGTTCAGTCTTCGACGCTCAGATGAAGTAAGCTGGTGCCATACGCACACGCACACACACACGCACACGCACAGCCCCGGGCCCCTGGGAACCTCCGTACATACAGTGGTAGCGGTGTGGCCTAGCCCTGCGTCTCCCAGACCTTCAGAACCAAGTACCTTTTGTACTAAGAAACTCTCCTCTGAGAACAGGACCCCAGACCAGTCCTGGGCGGGGATGAGCAGCACTCACCTGGGAGGAAAGGGTGTTCTTGTGGATTTTCTTATAGATCAGAGCCGGGCAGATGAAGCAGATGAGACTTCCCATCGTCGCTCCCGTGAGGCCCAGGATCGTCTCCACTGGGAACGAGAAGCAACAGGAGGGGGTGAGCGCCAGGGGCTCCGGCAAGGACCCAAATGAAGGCTTTCAGCAAGCACAGGCGGGCAAGCCAGCCCTGCCGCTAGGCCTATGTACGCACGCCTCCAGAACACCAGCAGGAGTGGGGGCACAGCCTTCTGAAGAGTATCCTGTCTGATACCACAGACAGAGAACAGTGTGGGATCAGCAGCCCCGTGAGAACCAGAGGCCGCACCTTTCCAGCCAGGAGTCTCAGGCAAGCTCCATACTCCCTGCACCTCAGTTTCCTGGCCAGTGAAATGGAGGCAACGTGGCTCTCCCCCTTGACGGTGTGAGCCTCGGTGAGGCAGGAGGGGCCCAGCACCGAGCGAGGCCTACAGCACCGCACTGGCTCCCCACAGAGCGTCTGGCATCCAGTGGGGGCTTCTCAGATGGCTCATCTTAAATCACCACCCTCTCCACCACGCTCGGCAAGTGACAGAGCAGGACGGGTCCCAGGACATGTGTGCGCGCCTGGCTGGTTAGCTGGGCGAGCACACGTAGGCTCCACTCAGTATCTGATGACGTAAGCTCCGTGTGTCTGGGAGGAAGCATGTGACAACAGGAATCTCGCTCAGGCCCTTCCCCTCCCTTGGTGATGCATCATCAAACTCAGCAGTCAACAAACAGTATCACCACTGATTTCACCCATCAGACTGGCACCCCACCCGGGGGTCAACCCGGGAGTCACCTGCTCAGCTTTCCACACACTTGTGGCTCCCTGAGGCCGCTACACTGTCCCATGCCTTTCTGGGGTGGGGGGGGGAGATTCGAAGAGAGTCTCTAGATTTTTTTTTAGGAGACTAGAGAGGGTGACGTGAGACTCTGAGTGTCTTGGCTGAACACGGAGACTCCAGGCAGTGACAGCCCCAGGGTCCCTCCACGTCACAGCAAGGATGGAGGACAGGGGAGAGGACAGACCCGGCAGGAAACCAGTCCCCAGAGCAGCCCTCCCACTTACCGTTGGGGATCATGATTCCACCCACCATGGTTCCAAACACGACTGAGAGGGTGAGCGCTTTAAACCGCAGAGGGGGCATGTAGCCTCCAGCAGCAAAGGTCCCATCTTTTTGCTGGGTGAAAGAAAACAAAAAGGTTTTGAAATGACTGATTTCCTCTCCGCTCTCCAGCAAGGATGCCCCTAAAGGGCCCTGCCAGTGCCCCAGGTGGGTGTGCATGGGAGTCCGGCAGGTGACTCCAGACACAGTATGACTTGGCTGAGCAGCGTTCATGTGAAGCCGTAACCCAACCCAGCAAAACGCTGGGAAAGGGTTGCTCCTCGCATCAGGCACAGAACGTAAATTTTACAACTTTGTTTTGAAATGTAAGCAGCAAGTCCTTCCATTTTCCATCAAAGCAATGCATGAGAGAGATTAAAAACAGGACCACCAGAAGCCAAACCCAGCTCCACAGAGCCAGGCTGATGGTCTCCGAGTGTAGCAGAAGCCCCCAGGGGCACACACTCCCACACACGCCCATGTGCCATCAGTCCTCACTTCCAGGTGCTCCAGAGAAGAAGGAAAGAGGATACGACATGGCATAACCAAACCCAAAGTTGCTCCTCCTCCAAGGCCCATGCACCAGAAGCATCTTCCGGTCGGGTAGCAGGAGTGAAGCTTCCCGAACAGTGTGCTGGGCACACAGGAAGGGCTAACTGCGGGGCCTATCCCTGGGAGAACACCACTCCAGGGGAGCCTCAGAACCTTCCGTAACTAGAATCTCAAATCACCCCATTTCCACAATAGACCTTTACGCAGGTGGCTTTCTTAGGATGGACTGAGGGGGCTGCAGCCCAAATTTTTGATTGACCTTAGAATGATAACTTGCACCAGGTCCGGCAAGGAGGGGCGTTAGGGCTACCCCTTTTGACCCAAGGACTCCTGACTAGAAATCTACCCAATACTCCAAGAGGAGAGGGAGAAGGGGGAGCTCTACGTGTGAAGGCCAGGAGAGAGCTATCCGTGAGAGGTCAAGCGTGAAGGACCCACAACAAGCAGAGCATCCCACAAAAGCTGGAAGAGCAGGAGCACAGAGGTGCCACGGGTTTCCATGGAGACACCCAGTGAAGACAGGAGAACCCTCACTGAAAGGACTCTAAAGAGGCGCAGAAACGCCACGTCACCCGTGGGAGGATGGAGGGACGTAGGTGAATTTTCTTTCCTGATTTAACATAGCCTCTAATGCCACTGTGGATGTTGTTTCTTAAATGATAAAAATGTATTATATATGGCAACACAAATGCTGTCCATACACAAAGTGTGCATCGGCATCAAAGCGGGAAAGACAGAAGCCCACGGCTCCCAGTGCAGAGGCGGGCCAGGGAGCTGCCCCCGCCGCTGCCCCCAAGGGACAAAGTGCTAAATCAGGCCACGTCTGGCGCCCAGGGGCTTGCCCAGCCAACGGGGTGGGGGATGAGGGGTCAAACTGGAGGGGGAAGGACGGCCGGTCCTTCAGGGCTCGGCCTCCGCCATCAGGTTCTATCTCTGGTGGCAAATCAGCAGGAAGCCACTTTGAGCACATGCCAACCACATGGACAGTGAGCCTAGTTCTAGCTGTTCTGAAGGCCCAGGTGCCCAGCTTCCCCAGTCTGGCTGGACTCACTGTCTCCTGGAGTTCTGAGACCCCCAGGCGCCCCCTGCCACCCACCCTGTGGCCTAAATGTTCAATGTGCGTGGCCGCCAGGAGTGCTGGCTGACAGGGCAGACCATGCTCACGGACCTCCAGCCAGAGATGCAAGACTCCACCACGGAGAAAAGTGGGCAGGTCTGTCTGTGGGCTCCCAAGATAGGCACGGGTTCACCCATCTTGGGGCACGAGCCATTACACAAGGACCTTTTGTTTTTAACTTGGCAAAAGTGAGAGAGCCAAGAGAAACCTTTAGTTCCAACCCATACCCTTGAAAACTTCTCATTAAGGACTAAGCAGGGCCATGACCGCACACGTGAAAGTGAACGGAACTCAGCCTCTCATGGTGTCTCTGGTCAAACTCTTAAAATGTCCAGTTACACAAACATAAAAAGCAAAGCGCACTGACCCCCGAGCTCATCTGCTGACCTGGCTGTGGTCAGCGCCTGCCTAGGAAGCCGGCTCTTCTGCGTTCCCAGTCACTCCTCACCCCTGCTCCATCTCTGATTCCGGGGTGACAGTCAGGGGCCGGGGAGTCAGGGGACAGGGGGCTGACCTGCTCGGACACTGGGCACGGCTTCACACCTCCTGTGTAGACAGACCCCTGTGTGTTCTGGCACCGTCTCTTCTCCAAAGTTGGTTTTTATTTTTTTATTATTTTTTTTTTCCTAGGCAAAGAACTTTATTAACCTTGTTTCAAACTTTATTCCCAGGCTTCTTCAGCTTAACTAGCTACAAAGAATGAATTGTGTATAAGCAAAAACTGAAAAGAGCTGCAGTGTCCAAGGGGCATGGGCTTAAAAATATTAGAGATCTAGGGTGCCTGGGTGGCTCAGTTGGTTAAGCGACTGACTGCCTTTGGCTCAGGTCATGATCCTGGAGTCCCGGGATCGAGTCCCGCATCGGGCTCCTTGCTCGGCGGGGAGTCTGCTTCTCCCTCTGACCCTCCCCCCTCTCATGTGCTCTCTGTCTCTCATTCTCTCTCTCAAATAAATAAATAAATCTTTAAAAAAAAAAATATTAGAGATCTAGATTTTATCAGATCCACGAACAAAATTTTAAAAAGCAGTCATAATATAAAATAGCAGCTCCCAGTAACTTCTTCAAGTTTTATGTTCTTCAGAAGTTGACTCAATTCAGTTTGCTTCATTCTTGGAAGCTTCATCAAAATTCTCCACAAGATCTGGAACTTCATCATCATCATCCTCTCCAGTAGCAAGTGGTGCTTCTCCATCCACAGATTGTTTGGGCAGAGCTTCAGCCAGTCTTCTTAAACTAGTCAGACTGTCTGCACCAAGTTGGTTTAAGATACTGGGTAGCATTTCTGTCAGCTGCTTTGTCTCAGCATGGCCTATAATGGTGAAAGTGTTCGCTGCCAGTGAGGCCTGAACTTTGGGGTTGTTAAAGTGGATCACTGTTCCTTGGTTTGTGAACATATTCACTTCTTCAGTACCAGAGATACTGTTTACCCCTAACTTCTTTAAGGAGAACTGAAGTTTTTTATCATCTGCTGTAGCCGTTCTATGAACCACCTTCTTCTTTCGGTGAGCAGTTCCTTTCCTACCAATGCGCACTTGTGCTTTCAGTTTGGTGAGTTTCTCCTGGTTCATGATAGTTTCTTTCATCTTGTTGGAGCGGAAATGGGACCGCGCGGGGGAATCGGGTTGGCGCTCAGGGGGTCTCGGGTGGACCAGCTGAGATTAGGAGCCCAAAGTTGGTTTTTAAAAAAAATCCCTATTAAAAGATTTCACTTTAACTGAAGCTTTTCCATTTTTAACTAGGAAAAGCTCCCCCTGCCACAGCCCAGAAAACTAAAGAACCAGCACAAGGCAACAGAAGAGGACATAATTAAGATCAGCAAAGTAACATTTTCCTAGTGAAGTGTCGCCTGAAGGGCCTTAAGAATCTTACCTGCTGCTCGAAAAGCAGCGTGTTCAAGGCCTGTCGACACGGCAGGATCATCATGGGGAAGCCCACGGCCACGGACATCATGAAGCCCACGCGCATCATCTCCGTCACCAGGTTGGAGGGAAAGTGCATCAGCACGTTGCCTGCGGTGGCCTCGGTGAAGCTCACATAGCCAAAGCAGCCGACCTGCGGCAGGGCGACAGCGGGGGGCACACGGTCCCGGAGACAGCCCACAGGCCACCCCACGAGCAGCTTCAGCAAGACCATGCCACCCGCGGGACTGCTGGCCCGTAAAGCGCACGCCCACAGCCGGAAGGCTCCGCCGTCAGGGAGGGTCCAATACACTTTCCGTGCAGACACAACAGGCACCAGGGCAGTGAGCTACCGCGTGGAAAGGAAGTCTCAGGATGCCCCGCGAGCCCCACGAGCCCCGCGGAGCGGCCGATCTTCCTGTGGGGCAACCTCCAAACCCAGGGACCATGGGGAAAACCGTGCTCACGATGGACGGCCCCACCACAGGGACAACAAAGTGCGTGGACCACCTGTAGAAACTAACAAGAACGCAGATGCCATGGAGCTCGGGGAAACAAGCTAGAATCTCAGCGTACTGCACATTTTACTTGCAGTGTAGAAAAACAGAACAAATGGGAACATGAGAACCGGAAGAAAAATCCACCAAAATGTTAACTGTAACTGCACCGTGGGCCAGAATCGAAGATTATTTTCTTCCTCCACTATTTTATACTCCCCCGTTTCTGTAAACAGACGTGCCCCTTTCCACAGCAGATGACCAGAGGTCTCGGAGAAGAAGTCAGAAGAGACTCCCAGCCAGTGTGATGTGGGAGCAGTCCGTGCTGAGGTGCCCGCAGGGCCCCAGGATGGGAGCGATACGGAGGGGCAGGTCTGCCCCGTGGCCACCAGTCCCGGGATGGGAAAGGAGCAATGGGCAAGCCTGCAGCGGGGCCGAGAGCCGCGGCCGAGAGCAGAGCCCGTTCCTGACGCAGGAGGGGAGGGGGCGGTGTGAAAGGGCGCCTACCGTGACGTAGAAGGCAGTGACCACGTTGAGGGAGCAGGCGAATATGGAGCTCATGGTTTTCACCGACGGCTCATCCAGGCTGTCGTAGGTGGGCAGAACCTGGCTGTATAGAACAAGAGACTTCGCCAAGCAGATGCCAGAGAAAGACATGCCCTCTGCCCGCCCTCATTCCCAGGTCCCCAGTCCCCGGCCGAGTCTCCAGCACCTTCCTTCCAACACACCCGCCGCCACGGTACTCAGGGCCACGGCCGGGGTTTGGATGGCAGAGTGCAGCCGGAGCACCCCCCTACCGGAGCACCCCCCTAACAAGCTCTCTGTAAACATTTCAGAAGTGCCACCGAATGAAAGGCCATTTGTCCCGCAGAAGCAGGAGCAGGACCACTGCCCTGAAGCAGCACGTGTCTACAGGGGAGGCAGGAAGCGGTTCCGAGCATCGCCGTCAAAAGAACAGAAAGTTAAACAAACGTAAGCAGGGCCAGGCCACCTGCCCTCGCCTCAGTGCTGCCGATCGGAGCCCAGAGGGACAGAGAGCCGCTTCTGTCCCACGCACGGCCCAGGGCCAGCAGCGCAGTGCTGGTGGACGGGACACGGCCACCGGGCTCTCTGCAAACAGCAGACAGTCCCTGAGGGGAGCAGGTGGGGAGGGCCGGGGGGGGGGGGGGGGGAGGGCTGTGTGCAGACCCGGGAAGGGAAGCTACACTCGGGGGTGCCCGGACAGAGAGGCAGCCACTCTCCCTCCCGTGTGCTGTGGCGTCCCAGCGGCTGAGAGAGCGGGAGCCATGGCCAGCGGTCACGCATGCCGGACGCCGCTGGCAGGGGGGCGTCAGGATGCAGAAACTCGTTGCCAATAAATGGACAAGCATAACAGTGAGTGGAGCCAAGCCCCAAAACCACCTTCGAGAAAGTGAAAGGAGACGTCACTGAAAAGCAAACAGGAACTGATGGGAACTGCTTCCCAGCTCAGGCCCCCTGTCCTGTTGGGGCACCCACGGAGGGCAGGGGTCGCCCCGGATAACTGCCCTCCCCTCGGCCTGGCTGGAGGGCGCCAGGCAGCACCTGCCCATGCAGCCCAAGCCGGTGGCAGAGGGCCTGGAGGGGAAATGGCACCAACATCTCAATGCCGAGCAGCTCCGTGGGCTGGGACAGGGTCCACGCCAGTGAGTGCCAACTTGGGGGAGCAGATTCAGACCCCCGGACGGGGACTTCCCTATCCCTGGCCCCCAGCACAAGCTGCAGGTGCTGTGGGGAGGGGTTGTGCCCAGTGCGGGGGCATGAACAAGTGCAGAAAGCCCAAGGCGGTGGCCCCCCTCTAATCCCGCCTGTGCCCCAGGAACCTGCTGCTGGGAGCCACAGACGTCCACGACGACCCACCTCGGCACTCCACAGAGCGTTCCCAGACCGCCCACCTTGCCAAGCAGCCTCCACGACTCATTTTACCCGAGTCAGATGGAGCCTTCCGTGTGCAGCCCCAATGCACAAACCCGGGCCTTGGTGTGGACCAGGCTCCTCCGTGCTCAGCATTCTCCGGGCTGCCTCTCCAGGCCACAGGGCCTAGTGGTTCTGCACCACCAAGTACTCATTTACTAGGAAGTAAGATCAGAAAGGGCCAGACAGCAAAAGCAAAGCAGAAGTTTGGCCCATCCCTACAGAAAGGACACCAGTCACGCAGCCAGGGCCTGGCGGTCTGACAGTCACCAGGCAAGCCCGTCTTTCACGCACTCTGGGGCAGAGACACAGTGGGAGGGGAGAGCTGTCTCTGCCCTTGTCAAATGCAAATGTTTTTAAGGGTGGGGAGGTCAGCAAACGGGTCACCCCAAGCTCCGCGGACCGCCTTGCCAGCCGCTCACTGGGGAGAATGTGGGCGTTATCCATAGGGCCGACGCTCTCTTCGAGCAGAAGAACAAGCTGTGGGCTCACAGCCCTTCCGGAACCTATCATTTGACCTAAGAACCAAACCCAACAGAGGTGGGCTGGCTACTCCGTGGTCACCACCACAAAGCCCAACCACAGGTTTATTTTTTAAAAAGCAAACTCACAGACAAAAAGGACAACTGGTAACAAGGTAAGAGAATGTAACTTCTGTCACCAATTATAATGGGGACATTAAACAGCAAGAGTAGAGTGTGTTCTGGTGGAAACCGAGCTGCCAAAAGAGACAGTAAGTGGGAAATGACGACTTGGATCTTGCATGTGGGTGTAAACACAGCAGCACGAGCAAATTTTATCTGCCACATTAGTTTACGATTGGCACAATACGTGCCCACTGGAGCTACAGGGGGGCCGGCTCTGCCAGCCCCCCTGTGCACTGATGGTCTTTTCCTGTCCATGCCGGATTTACGCCTCTCTTTTGAGCAGGTTACCGTTCCGACCGGGCATGAATCACTGGCTCTTGTCATTCGGTGGTGAAGGTAATGCTGCTGGAATTATGGAAATAGGCTGCTCTGCATTCACAGAGCTCCGCGTGCCAGAGAGAAAACACACTCGCGCACGCGCACACCCCTCTGAAGGCACCCCGGCGGCAGTCGGAAGTCAATGTTTGTGCGATTTCCTTTTAAATATTCTCACACGAACAGCTCGACTCTGGCAAAATGCTTGGGACTGTGTGAATCAGATGGTTTGGGGCTGTTCTGTGTTGCCCACAGCCAACTCTTCTGGGGGGAGGGGGCGAACTGGGCACTGTCCCCAGTACTGCCGGCAGCACGTCTCGGGAATAAAGTCGGGTTCTCTCTCGGTAAAAATACACACAGCTCTCTCCCTCAACTTGGAGCGGGGACAAGTCACAATAGAACGAGACATTGCGTTGGTGGCCCGCATCACCAATTACAGAGAACACACAACGCCCATCTCCCTGCATGGACCCCCGCCCCCGGGGACCCTCCCGCGCCTCGGGCCCCTGGGGAGCAGACCGTACTTACGACTGGCAGGCGAAGGACATGCCAAAGATGGGGATGCAGCGGAAGACGCCCTCCCAGCGCACGTAGCTGATCCGCTGCAGCCACTGCCCACCGAACAGGCCGTGCTTGAGGGAGGAGAGCACGATCTGCATGAGGACGAGGAAGCTGAGCTCAGTACAGGTCAGCACACGAGGCAGACTCGGGACCCCAGGCCCGGCCGGGCGGGCTACCGACGCTGCCGGGCCCGTGCTACCCGCAGCTTGGCCGCATGCTCCCCTGTAGCAAGACCTGGTGCCGCCGGCTGGGGGTCACGCACCCCCAGTTTGCTGCCCTGTGCTGTGCCGCGAGCTGGGCCCACGCAGCCAGCAGGAGTTCCTGCTGCAGGGCCTTCCTGGCACTCGAGGCAGCCGCCCATGCCCTGAACGCATACAGCAGACGGGGCACAGTGAGGCCCGCCCGCCATGCCCACCTCAGTTGCCTCAGGTGACGGGACGGTCCCCACAACTTGGCAGGCCCTTCCCAGGCCCGTCTGGACACTTTCTTCTTTTTTTTTTAAGTAGGCTCTGCGCCCACCGTGGGGCTCGAACTCAAGACCCTGAGATCAAGAGCTGCACACTCCACCGACTAAGGCAGCCAGGGCCCCCCCACACCCCACACACACACTTTAAAAGACAAACCCCCAAGGGTGCCTGGGTGGCTCAGTTGGTTAAGCGACTGCCTTCGGCTCAGGTCAAGATCCTGGAGTCCCGGGATCGAGTCCCGCATCGGGCTCCCTGCTCGGCGGGGTGTCTGCTTCTCCCTCTGACCCTCTTCCCTCTCGTGCTCTCTGTCTCTCATTCTCTCTCTCAAATAAATAAATAAAATCTTTAAAAAAATAAAAATAAAAATAAAAAAATAGGGGCGCCTGGGTGGCTCAGTCATTAAGCGTCTGCCTTCGGCTCAGGTCATGATCCCAGGGTCCTGGGATCGAGTCCCACATCGGGCTACCTTCTCTGCAGGAAGCCTGCTTCTCCCTCTTCCACTCCCCCTGCTTGTGTTCCTGCTCTCGCTATATCTCTCTCTGTCAAATAAATAAATAAAATCTTTAAAAAAAAAAAAAAAAAAAAAAAAAAAAAAAAATAAAAATAAAAAAATAAAAAATAAAAGACAAACCCCCAGAGGACAGGGCTGTCTGGAGAGTACTGTAACCATCACTGGGCAGCCCTCACAACTGGGGGATGCTGGGAATGGCCACCCAGTGCTCAGCTGTCTAAGGAAAAGCTACGGCAAAGATTTTCACTGCGTTCACTCAGGAGCGAGCAGGTCTGACCCTCGCTATGAACAGGCAGACCCTGGGCTCAGGCCCCATAGGCTCCCACTCAGAGGCCTCCAGGCGCTCAGTAGGAAATGAGCGTTCTGAGCATGTGTCCCATACCGGCCCCCCAGAACTGGCTGGCTATGAATGTTCATCTAGAAAACAACTTGAGCCCTTGTGACCAAATGCTGGAGCCATGACTCCTGATCACAAACTACACATGAAATGTCTTTCCGTAAAACAAGGAGCATCTACACTTCGTTTCCTGGGGAATCGGCCGCGCCCCCTGCCCTGGCGCCCTTGCTGCCCTGATGGCCCAGGTCCAGGCAGCCCACGTGCCCCACCAGGGCTCACAAGGATGACTCTAACATCTCCCCGGCTTTCAAGCACCTTCCCGTCACCCCTAGGAACCCCCGGCACTCACCACAAACATGAACACGGTGTAGAACATGAGGGCCATAGCGCTGAAGGACTGGATGGAGGCCATCATGTTCCTCTGCAGGCTGAGCGGGAGCACGATGCACAGGGACACCGTGAAGAGCAGGAACACACGGAAGGTACCGATCACCTGGGGGGAGCCGAGCATGCTGGGCAGGCATCACCCCAGTGGATCCCCAGAGTTTCCAACCCGCAGGCTTGGAACTAACCCCACAGCATCCAGAAGCTTCTTCTAACCGACCTCAGGTGGCTGGTCTCACCCCGCCCCCCGGTCCCCACGGGGCTGAGATGCAGCCCTGCAGGAGCGTCACAGGAAGCTGCCCCAGGAGCAACCGCAAACACGCCAATGCACCGGGTCCCGAGCATGTTCTCACCTGAAACCCAAAGAGCCGAGCAAAGAAGTTGGACCCCAAGTCACCAATCACAACGTAGAAGGCCATGCAGGTCCCCAGCATCAGCCCGATCATGCTGCAGAGAACGAGGTCGGGTTGAAAGGGCCCCATCCTAGCAGGAGTCCACCATCTCACCCCCTCACCGCGACCCGTCCCCACCGACACAGCTGGCTCGTGACCGCCTGAGCCGGCCCGGTGAGATGCGCTGCCCCGAGAACTCGGGCCTGCCAGCCTGAGCTATGCCTGGGGCACTTCGCTCTTTTACGCGGAACGAACCTGAATGACTAAGCTTTTCTCTGCACAAGAGACTGTGCGCGATCTTTCCGGGGCTACCAAACTGCACCGTGATGCTACACAAGTTAAAAGAACGATCAACTGCTTTCAGGGGGCTGCTCTTCTGCATTCACGATTCCCTAATTTACAAGCCTAAAAGTGCAATTTCCCAGCAACTTTTTCATCCCATAAAACTCTACTCCAAAGGGAGAAAGACAGGACATTTCCAGTTTCATGCTGCCTCAAGGTGACCGTGGCGGGGGCTGGGGGCACACGGGTTTCGGGAGCAGTGCTGAGCTCCCCGAGGTCCCCATTTTCACATCTTCCTTAGTAAGACTTAAGTGGGACTTTTGCCCTCGACACGAATCATTTTAAGGGTAACAATAAATTGAACTTTCAACTATTTAGTAAGTGACACTCAAGAAAAGTACCACCTTGTAAAGCAGTCCACATCCGAGATGTGTGGCTCAGTGTGAAATGGCCCTCAGGCTTCTCCTCAGGGCAGGAGAAGAAGGACTGAGGGGGTGAGGCCGGCGAAGCGCCACCACGTACCTGGTCTCCACCAGCATCTTCCCCACCTTTCCGTAGGCGTGCAGCGCTAGTGCAGAAAAAGAGAACTGGCAGTCAGTCCGACAGCATGAAAAGCACACCAGCAAAGACACCACCGAGGGAAGCGGGGAAGGCCTATTTGACAAAAACCTGCTGGTCTGGCATTTCAAGGGTGTAAGGAGAGCATTTTAAGATTCTGGTCCCATGCTTTTTTCAGGTCTACCATCAACAAATGGAAACCACAGAAAATCGAACAAAAAGGAAAGAAAGCCACAGGCAGTTGATTTTTCTTCATTAAAAACAACAAAGGAGACCTGTCCCCGTGAAGTGGCAGTCTCCCACGTGCAGCCATGGAGGAGGCGCACCCCGCGACCAATGCTGCGTGCACCCGGGCCGGGGGAGGGCGCGGACAGTTCCACGTTTCCATGGCCCGCGCCAAAGCGACTTGGCTAAGGGCTTTAGGTTCACCCTCTGTGATTCCAGAGGAAAACTTAGAGAATCCTTTCTAGTGGGGCACTTTGGGGGGTGAGGGGACAAGAGGTCTCAGGCCTGCCCCCCTCAAGGTAGACAACAGTGTGTCCTACAGTGGAAAGGAGCTGTCTGTCCTTCCTTCCTGACAGCAGAACTGCTCTGAGCAGAGGAGAGATTAAGAGCTGGCCTGACAAGGCTCCTCCCAGGACCTAACCGTGGCCCCAGGAACCCTGCATGCCCCCACCCTCTAGGGAAGTTCGCATCTCCCAGGAGCGACCAGAAAGGGGTGCGTGTGACAGCAGAGCCCAGCTTCCCGTTCCGAGGAGACTTGGAGAGCAGGAAACATGCAGCCAGTTGGTGTGATGAGTCCAAACAACACTCGTCACTTCTCAGTGACTTAGGAAGAGGTACAGCGTTGCCAAATGCAAGGGAGCTTGGCACATCACACAGAGGACAGAGGCCATGAACGGGCAGAAGGCGGGTGACCAGCAAAGGCCCCTGCCTTGAGGGTCATGCCGGCCTCCCTGCCTTTCTGACTCCCTGCCACAGACTCAAGGCCAAGCTGAGACCTTCACAAACTAAGGACTCCAGTCAGCAGGCAGCAGCCCAAGGCCTGCTGTCACCCAAAGGAGGCGCTCTGAGGCTCCCAAGGACAGCCGCTGGGCAGCATGCCTCTAGACCGGACACATAACTCAGTGCCCCACAGAGGTGGCCCCGCTCCTCGCTGTCCCTTCTGTGAGGAAGCTGAATAGCTACGGCGTATCCCAAATGCTCGGAGCAACTGCCAGCAAAAATTCCAGAACACACCTGCATCCCGGACAGCGAGGCAATGGACGGTACTCCAGCTAGCCAGGGGACCAAGGTGGGAGGGGGCACTCTTCACCCAGACACCCAGAACGACATCCCAACGGGGCTGTCCCGGTTTCTGGCCTCCCCACTCACCCCATTCTTTACCTGGGCTCCCCCACCCCCCACTTCAAGTGCAGATCCCTCAGCAACCTCCAACCCCGAGTCTCAAACAGAAATGCCCAGCAGCACCCTGCCCTTAGCCTCCCACCTGGCACGGCACTGGAAGGGTGGAGGGCGCCCGGGACTGTCCCTCAGGGGGAGGAACCACAGCGACAGACCAGCCCCAACAGGCCGGCAGGTGTCTGCAAAAGGGCTTCAAGGGGTTCTGAGCAAGCATGCCGCTCTCTGGGACAGGCACTCTGCGGCCAACAGGCTGGGCCGCATGGGGACAAGGGGTAGGCGTGGCCTCATACCAGTCTGACTGGTGCTCTTGTGCAGAGCGAGGACAGGCACGAGGAAGGCTCTCCCTGTCCCTCCCTGGGAGGCCAGGCAGCAGCTTCTCCTCCTGGGGATCACTGCCTAGCTTGTGGCTCCAAGGCTGCTGTGCACACAGGGCTGACTCTTAGACCACCTGGCTCAGTGCGAGACCCCGGCCCCACTCCCGCTCCCTCCACCAGCTATCCAAAGCCTCCTCCTGACCGACGCCCAGCATCAGCAGGGCAGAGAAGGTGGTACGCACACCAAACCGTGCTGTTCAAGATAGGAGGGTGACCTCAACTCCCGCCGTCCCCAGAGCCAGGCCTTGGACTGCATTTGATTCCCCAGTGCCACATGCACAGAGGACAATAAAACATTTGCTGGATAAATGAGGGTGTAGAGACCCCCAGGCATCAGAAAGGTTGGCTTTACAGCCCTCACGCCCAAGCCACATATCCACACATGTGGGTCACACATCCGAAGACAAGCAGGGAGTAAACTGGCTGGACAGGCCCCACCCCAGGCCCAAGAGTGGGCAGCAGGCTGACCAGGACCCCAGGACCACAGATACAGTGCCAGAAGCATCTAGTCCTCACAACTGAGAGCTCAGAGGCCACACTCAGCACGGTGGGGTCCGGGCCTCGGGATGGCCCCGGGGGACTGAGACCACTGGGGGAGGCTGCCTGGCTGGCATGCCTATCTTCTGAAAATAAGGTTACGAAAGTCTACACGAGGGCGCCTGGGTGGCTCCGTCGGTGAAGCGTCTGCCTTTGGCTCAGGTCATAATCTCAGGGTCCTGGGATGGAGCCCTGCATCGGGCTCCCTGCTCGGCATGGAGTCTGCCTCTCCCTCTGCCGCTCCCCTGCTAGTGACCTCTCTCACTCTCTTTCTCAAATAAATAAATAAAATCTTAAAAAAAAAAAAAAAAAAAGTCTACACAAAGCAGGATACACAGGGCGAGGGAGTGGCAGGTAAGAAGTGGATGAAATTCACCAACGTGGCCCAAGAGCAGCCACCAGACCACCACAAAAACACAGAAGCTCCGTCCACAGACACGGCACTGGCACCGTGATTCGGGCCTCGCAGAGCTCACCCTGCAGCAGACGCCCGCGCGCCGCTCTCAACGGAGGGGGCGGCATGGGGAGGGCGGCACGGGGAGGGCTGCCAGGGGCTCTCCAAACTCAGAAACCGCCGCAAAGTCTCACTCACGTCTGGGGGTGGCAGACCCCCTCCGCGAACCCACCCCCCACACCCCACCCCTGTCGTGGAGCCCGCTTGGGTGAGCTGCGTCTGCCGGTCCAGCCCCTGCTCCGTCACCAGGTCTGCCCGAAGGCCATCTGGCCACGTCCCTGCCCCCAACGCTGCCCGATGGCCACGGACCCTGCAGACGATGCATGTTGGGGCCCGGGGCTCTGCCAACGAAGGCTGTCTGTCCCGGACCCCAGGGCACCGGGAGGCGGCGGGGCCTCCTCTCAGGCCACCCTCTCCAGCTGTGGTGCAAGCTCTCATGGGGTTTCTCGCCCAGGAGAAGGCAGAGGATGAGGAGAAAGACCCCTTCAGTAAGTCTGCCCAGGAGCAGGAGGGCCGCTGACCCACAGGGTCCAAGGGAAATCTCCACTCTTCCTGTCTAGGACTCCTTTCGAAGCGGTGGGGTCTCTCTGTTTCTGAGGCTGGACCCAGGGCAGCTGATGCTGCAGACGGGGCCACAGGGTCTGTGGGAGCTCACACAAATGAGCCATCTTGTTTGGGACCAAAAGCACAACTGAAGACCACTGGTGGTTTGGGATCTTTTTTGCTTCTAGCAGCTGGGCTACAGTCACCGCAAGCAGCTAAAGGCAGGAGCCCCAGGCAGCCCCGTACAAGGGTGTCCACCATCTGCCTTCCTTGCAGTCTCTCACATCCAGCCAAACCAGTTTGCCTTCTCAGGGACTTTCTAAGAATCCTCAGACAGACCGCTGTCAAAAGCCACCAGCCTCTGTGGTCTAGGGTCACCTGTCCTCTGTCAGAGCACAGCCAAGCACTTTGTGGGATGTCTGCTACGGGAACCCCGCCGTATGTTGACCCTCGGCGGGGGAGGAAAAGATCACCCCGAAGGCCACAGCCCTGCAGGCGGAGGAAGGGGCGCCGTGGAGCACATTTCATCCTGAGCTGCATGAGGTCATCTCGGCATGGCCTGTTTACCTGTAACTGTCACTGCCTCAAGTGACTCCAGCAACAGCGAGAGCCTGACAGCACCATTCTCATCGGGAAGGAGAGAAGGAGGCACTCCTTCAGCTCTGAGGTCAGAACAGATGCTAGGATCTCGGTGCCAATGCAAAGCAGACGAACTGGAAGGGAACCAGAGGTGGCGCTGCCAAAAGCCCACGCGTGGACCTTGCAGATGTTTTTATTTTGCTTGGCCCCTTGGAATCTGCACACAACTTCCTCTCCTCCGTGAGAGGGAGAGCAGACCTGGCACCCCGGCCATGCACTGGCCGGAGGTGGGGGGGGGGGTGGCTTTCATCAGTAGCCCAGGGATTCTCCCCAGCTCCTGAGAGCCCCCAGGCCAAATCTCACCAGCACAGAATGCAGAGCACAGCAGCCTGAGGGTGTGGGAAGTCAGGGCCCTGCCCTCAGAGCCAAGTGCCCCAGGGACCGGTCCAAACCAAAAGGAAGCAGAAAGCACAGCCTCCTCGCCCTTGGCCCAAATCAAAGGAAGAAAGATCTAAAGGAAATGAAATTACAACCCAGAGCATCAGGAAACAGCAGCGCTAGAGACAGGGGACTGAATCCCGGCCACCGGCCCGGGCCCAACGGCCGTCTCCCCTCCACAGCATTCAAAGTGGGGAAGCGCCGCAGCCCCCTGGCAGGCAGCTCCGAAGGAAGGCTCCGGGGGCTCAGGAGCAAGTGCACAGGGGTCTGAGGGCCACTGGTCCCGCCTGAATTTGGAAGGGGTGCTCTCCACTGGTATTTGCATAAACGGGAAACAGGAGAATAAGTGTCACCTCCTCAGTGAAGCACGGGTCTCCAGGAAGGGTTTTTAAAAACGGCATTAAATTTTAAAATAAGGAAGAAAACCTGCTGTTCAAGAAACTCTTTAAGCATAAAGTGGAAGGAAAGTAAATAAATACAGGAGCAAGGCCCCAGCGCCCAGATCTCGAACGCCGCACTTCCCAAGAAAGGGCTTGGGGATGCCCAGCCACCACGCCGAGCGCCGACGTCCTCACCCAGGCCTGCGTAGGTTCTCCGTTTGCTCAGGCTGGCCGATTTCACCAGGAACATGCACGACTGGTGTGTCATCCAAGAGCAGAAAACCAACAGCAGAGCCCCCAGGACAATGCCACACTGGAGGGTTGGAAGAAAAAGAGACAAAATAAAATGAGCCGGTATTGTTGCCTCACACGCACGGCTCCTGAGCACCCTCTCCACCTCCCCTGACTCTTGCGGGTGCCAGGCCCCGGCTCTGCCTCACTTCCCTGCCTATGGGTGACAATTCCCAGCACTGAAAGGGACCAATTCCCGGCATGTGGTAGCCACATGCTTTGTGACCCTGAAAGAGTGCCAGGGACGCTGCTTCCTTTGTGGCCCCTCCAAGTCTTAACAAACAGCTGGGCACTGCCAACAACTGGCCTCCCCAGCTCTCTGTGTGCACCCCCCAATATATCCCCTTCTAGCCACTGGGATCAACAGCTATGAGTGGTGAACACATTCTGGCGGGAAGAGATTAAAAATGACATTTACAGGGGCGCCTGGGTGGCTCAGTCATTAAGCATCTGCCTTCGGCTCAGGTCATGATCCCAGTGTCCTGGGATCGAGCCCCGCATCAGGCTCCCTGCTCAGAAGGAAGCCTGCTTCCCCCTCTCCCACTCCCCCTGCTTGTGTTGCCTCTCTCGCTGTATCTCTGTCAAATAAATAAATAAAATCTTTAAAAAAAAAAAAAAGACATTTACACCTTTCTTATGAGTTAAATAGACACTATCTGACCCAGCAATTGCACTCCTCGCTATTCACCTGGAAGAAACGGACACGTGTTCACGCAGACACTTGTCTGCCGGTGTTTATAGTGAGTTTATCTGTGATCTAAAAGCTGAAGAAACACAGTTTCACGGCAGGGACTAGGAAGTCTCGGGGAGAGTCTAAAGGGCTAGAGCATTTTTAAAAATAAGTACAGGGTCTTGGGACTGGGTTTTGAGATTGCGGTGAGAGCAGCGAAAAAACCGAACATTGGTGCCCCCATGGGGCAAGACCAATAGAGAACTCCCTTGACTGTGTGTTTTTAATCCAGCTGTCTTTCTTCTCTGGCTTCCAGGTATCCCGTGCCAGGTAAGGTACCTGGGTCCCTGTCACAAATCAGGAGCTTGCAGAGAGAGCCCTCCTTTTGTACAAGTACCTGAATGCTGCAATCAGCAGACTTCTATAAAATTTTATGTTCATTTCTAACGTCAATGGTGCCTCGGTTCCTAGAGGCTGCCGTCAGCCTGGGACTTTTGTAAGAATTCTTGGAGGACTCACTTAGATGTCATTTCCTTCTTGCTCCCTCTACCTCTGTGTAATCTAAGTGTATTAAACATATTTGCAGGCAAAAAAAAATAAAAGCCGAAGAAACAAGTGTCCTCTACTGGAGGTGTGTGCAATCCAGCTGCTCTGCTCCAAGAAACACCCCAGAGAAAGCCACACTCAGCATCAGAGCCTGTGCGCAGGTGTTCGCAGAGCTCAGGGAGGAAACGCCGTGAATGCCTAGGAAAGGCAGAGCAATAAACCGCAGGACAGCCACAGACGGGAACACTAGGTAGCCAGGAGAAGGCACCTAAGAGTAGGCTTCTACTTATGCAAAGTGACAACCCAGTACCACTGATCTATGGTGCTAGAGGTGGGACGGTGGGCCCGGCAGCAGGGACGAGGGGGTGCTGGCTGCGCTCTATTCCTTAATTTGGGAGCTAGTTCCATGTGTTTGTTCACTTTTTGAAAATTTGCCGTGAATACACCCAAAAGGACACTTCTCTGTATGCATGTTATACTTCAGTGAAATGTTAATTTTTTGAAAAGTACCCAAGTTACTAAAATCAAACAAGCACAAAAAAACTCAAAACCAAAATTTTTTTTAAATGACGTGGCTGTCCAACACTAACAACACACATCCTCAAATTGCCCCCTGGCCTCCCTCAGTGCTCCAGCCAAGGGCTTCCTAGGGAGAAGATGCTGCGTCCAGATGAGAGGCTGCCCCCGCT
This sequence comes from Neomonachus schauinslandi, assembly GCF_002201575.2. Taxonomy (NCBI): domain Eukaryota; kingdom Metazoa; phylum Chordata; class Mammalia; order Carnivora; family Phocidae; genus Neomonachus; species Neomonachus schauinslandi. The sequence goes on from NC_058417.1 coordinate 58,400,630, forward strand.
CTGCTAGGCCCTCAGGACAGGGGGGACCCCTTGCGGTTCTGTGCTTGCACGCGGGCCTCCACCACTAAGTGTGAGCTCTTCCTGGGTGTGTTAGTCTGGCAGGGGCCTTGTGCCCACCACTCGGCAGACACAAATCTGTGCACAGCTGAATCACCTGGGTCCAAAATCGTACTTCCCAGGAGTCCCACCAGAACCCTGCTGCGTGGCACTTTACAGACACAAGAGGACGGTGGCAGCCTTGGACCTACAGAGGCCCAACCACACACATGCCCCAGGAGGCAGTTCTGGGCCAGGCAAGTCGCAGTGCACCCTGGGACACGTAGTCCTTCCAGAAATGCCTGCGAGTGGCCATGCACGCTGGGATTCACAGAGCTAAGTCACAGATGCTGCCCCCGGGGCTCTAGAGCAGCCAGAGTCCCTGTCCTCCTGCCCACACGTTTGCCAGGACAGCTATCAATAACCCATATGGGAAGCTGGAAGCAATTCAGGCTGGTAGGCTCAAGGTGGAGGATTAATAAACTCCAGATTTAAAAAAAAATTTTTTTGTGCTATTTTTATCCCAAAGATGCTAAGTATGAAAAGGCAAAGTGTTTGTTAATCTAAAATTAAACTACGGGTGCCCACTTTCAGTTTCAAAATGCTCATTTTATTTCCATATTTCTCCCTATTTGGTTTCATCCCCTAAGGCTGGTCCTTGTGACCTGCAGCCACCTGCCCAGCCCCACCTGCTCCTCCCTTGGCTGGCACCCCTCCTCCCCCACAAGCAGCCCTCTCTAGTGCGAAGGGGGAGCAGCAACTCCAGCCCTGGCACACGTGAGGCCCAGGAGTTCATTTTTAGGAAAGAAGCTGCCCAATTTGATAATCTCACCAACCTCCCTTTTGTAAATCACCAAATACCCATTTATTTGCAGATTAAACAGAAGCCAAATGGGTCCACACTGCACAAAGGATGGCTTTTTTCCATGTGGCCTTTAATGTTGGCACGACACCCATTTTTAAAATACATTTTAGATTTTTTTCAGCCGAGGTAACATTTACATATGGTGAAACCCACAATCTGGCAAATTGAGGGATCACCTCGGAACCAACACCCCAACCTAGTCCCAAGGCCCTCAGGGCTGGACCCGTGTACTCGGAAAGCAAGTACAGTCGGGTCAGAGTTTTTAAAAATAGTAGCAAAGAGGGGGCGCCTGGCCGGCTCAGTCCGGTGAAGTCGACCCCAGATGTCAGGGTCGTGAGGTCGAGCCCCACGTTGGGCCTAAAGATTACTTAAAATTAAAAAACAAAAAAAAACCATGATAAAGAGAAAGAACACGGAACCCTGCGGTCACTTTCCACTTCCGAACCTCGATCTGGAATCACTAACTGTGCGAACCCTCAGGCCAAGGCCGACAGGTGCCGCCGGCTCCCACACCGCGGGCTTCTCACGGGCAGAATCCTGTCTGATTGCGGCCGCAGACCCCGCCCAGCCGCCTCCCCCAGCCCTGGTGCCTCCCGGCCCGGTGAGCGCCCGGGCCGGCCAGCGGCGACCCCTGTGCCGCTGGACTCACCTGTTTGAAGCAGAAGGGCATGGTGAGCACACTGACCCCTACTATGCTGTTCACTATGTTCGTGATCAGCCCCCAGTTGGAGGCGGCGGCCGCGGTCATAGCGCGGGGTCTAGGGGCCGGGAGCCCCGGTCCGAGGCTCTGCGACCACGGAGGATGCGAGACCCTGAGAGGGACGGGCGACTGCCTGGAGGAGGCGGCCTCGCGGGAAGGCGGCAGGGACGGTCAACCTCCAGACCCCGCCAGGCCCTGCGGCTGCCTCATGGCATCGCCCCCCACTCGCTGTCCCTGGCCGCCTCCGTGTCCCCGCGCCCAGAGGCGGAAAAGCAGCCGGGTACCAGCCGGGGACACCTCAGCGGATCCTCACGACCGCTTCTGAGCGCACACTTCCGCCTTCCGCAGGCTTCTCTGCCCGGAAGTGACGGCACGGGGGCGGGGCTCCTCGGGCGCGCACCAATGAGAGGCGGGCCTGGAAGGGCAGGCGGGGGTGGTGCGGGGCTGGCTAGGGGAAGGATGCGGCGTGACCCGGCGGGGCGGACCTCGGCGGATCGCAAACCAATGGGAAACGGGTGCGGGCTTCCGGGGGCGGGGACTGAGCCGGGGCGGGGCTGTGGGCGGGGCCTGCCGGGCTAAGGTGTTCGGCACCTGTCCCGAGCTTCAGGCTGGTTTTCCCGCGGATCTGGTCTCTTGAGCCTCGCTTTGCAGGGGCTGGAGGACAAGGTCAGTGGCGGTCAGGAGAGAAAGGGCAGTGCGGCGCCTTTCGTAGGAGAGAGGGTTTGAAGGGTTCACTTTCAGCGATTACACTCTGGGACGGATGTGCGGGCGTGCTCGGTACCAGGGGGCCGGGACCGGGGCTTGCTTAATTGTTGGAGCTGCACGCTTACCCTGTTTGGAGGAGTTAGCACCCACGTTTTACGAAGAGAGGATCTAACATTCCAACATTAAAGGAGCAAAGGAAGTGCTGTGAGAGGACAGGAGGGGTAGAGACCAAAAGGACCAGAGAAATCTAGAAGGGCTTCAAGAAGGAGGTGGCTTCTAGGCTGGGCCGCGAGGAACAAATGGGAATGGAGGAGGAAGGGCTTGGGGAGGGGAGAGAACAGAGAAAGGCCCTGATATATCTGTGAATTCCTGGCACCTGTTGAATGGATGCACAGTGACAGGAGGGCTGGGAAGGAAGGGCCTTCTCAGGATGAGGCAGGTAATTCCAAGCAGGGTGGACCTGCACAGGAAGAACTTAAGGCTGCTGGGAGAGGCTATAGGGGCGACCACGTTTGTGGACACACGGAGGACCTTATGTCTTAGAACAGAAGCTGATTCCTCAGCTCCACCCACGGCAGCCACTAGGTATGGAAGGCTCTGTTGCACCCCCAGGCGCCAGGGGGAGAAGAGGGAATACCAAGTAAAGAGTACTTAATTCAGGGGTGCCTGGCTGGCCCAGTCGGTTCAGCCGCCAACTCTTCATTTTAGGCTTGGCTGGTGATCTCAGGGTCCTGGGATCAGCCCCCAGGCCAGTCTCTGCACTCAGGAGGGTGTCTTCTTGAGACTCTTTCTCCCTCTCCCTCTGCTCCTCCCCCCTGCTCTCTAAAATAAATAAATAAAATCTTTTTTAAAAAAAAGTACTTAATTCACGGCGCCTGGGTGGCTCAGTCGTTAAGCGTCTGCCTTCGGCTCAGGTCATGGTCCCAGGGTCCTGGGATCGAGCCCCGCGTCTGGCTCCCTGCTCCACGGGAAGCCTGCTTCTCCCTCTCCCGCTCCCCCTGCTTGGGTTCCCTCTCTCGCTGTGTCTATCCCTGTCAAATAAATAAATAAAATCTTTTTTAAAAAAAAGTGCTTAATCCAAAGCCAAAATAGTACATGTCATTCATTCATCTTTATATAAATCATACATACATTCTGTAACCTTTTTTTAAATTTTATTTATTAATTGAGAGAGAGAGAATGAGAGAGGTGAGGGTCAGAGGGAGAAGCAGACCCCCCGCTGAGCAGGGAGCCCGATGCGGGACTCGATCCCGGGACTCCAGTATCATGACCTCAGCCGAAGGCAGTCGCTTCACCAACTGAACCACCCAGGCGCCCCCATTCTGTAACCTTTTTAATTTTTACGATAGGATATGAAGCTTGAAGGTATGTTTTAACAGAGAATAATGAATACTCATGACACCACCATTCAGTTCTTTTTTTTTTTTTTTAAGATTTTATTTATTTATTTGACAGAGAGAGACACAGCGAGAGAGGGAACACAAGCAGGGGGAGTGGGAGAGGGAGAAGCAGGCTTCCCGTGGAGCAGGGAGCCCAATGTGGGACTCGATCCAAGGACCCTGGGATCATGACCTGAGCCGAAGGCAGTCGCTTAACCGACTGAGCCACCCAGGCGCCCTCCACCATTCAGTTCTAAGACAGAATATTAACAAATTTAGATATACCCTTTGGTCCCTCGACACGTCCACCTTCCTGTCCTCTTCACAGCTGTCCTGGGATCATCACTACCCGATGTTATCACTCCATTACTTCTCTTTAGAGGTTTACTGCATATGGTTGTCCCCAGACAATTATGGGGAACATTACTATTTGTCTCTTAGTATTCATTTATTCTGTCTTCCGAGTTTTGCCAGCACATATGGCTGCCTAGGATAAAGAACGCACTTCCCAGCCTCCTTTGCAGCTAAGGGTGCTTCATCCTACTGCTTGCAACATCGAGGTCATGGGAGGAAACCATCTTGGGCCATGAGGACCGTGGCGGGAGTGAAACAGCAAGCTAGAAGGAGCCTGGATCCCTGGACAACATCATGGAGCAGAGCCGCCATCCCAGCCCCTGAGTGCCTCCTCCATACTGCTCCACGAGGGAGAGACAAACCACCCCGTTTAAGCCATTGTGACTTTGGACTCTGCTGCATAAAACCAAAGTTATAGCCTAACTAATTCAATAGTGTATTGGGGTAGAGCATTTTTGCATTTTTTATTTTTATACTAATGGATTTATACATATGTATTCTTTTGCAACTTCCTTTTTCACTCAACTCTTGGCAAGATTCACCATCATACTTCTCCTCGGAGTCATTCATTCTCACCACACTCTGGAATTCTATTGTTCAAATAGCCCAGAATACATGTATTTATGCTCCTGCTGAGGGCACCAGAGTTGTTCCCAGTTATTTGCCCTTATAAACAGTGATGCAGTGAACATTATGGTACTCGTCTATTTCCTCAGTTAGAGTTTCTCTAGAGTAGATACCTAGAAGTGGAATTGTAGATTCAACATTATGCATACCTTTGATGTTACCAGATAATGCCAAATTGCTGTTCAAGGGACTTACAAGAGTCCTTGCTAGTTTACATCAGAGGCTAGAAAATTTTTTTCAGTAAAGAGTCAGATAGCGGGGTGCCTGGGTGGCTCAGACGGTTGAGCGTCTGCCTTCGGCTCAGGTCGTGATCCCAGGGCCCTGGGATCAAGCCCCGCGTTAGGCTCCCTGCTCAGTGGGGAGTCTACTTCTCCCTCTCCCTCTACCTCTGTCGCTCTCTCTCTCTCTCTGTCTCTCAAATAAATAAATAAATCTTTTTTTTTAAGAGTCAGATAGCAAATATTTTCTGCTGTGCAAGCCACATGATCCATGTCCCAACCATTTAGTTCTGCTATGGTAGCTTGAAAGCAGCCCTAGCCAGTACATAAACAGAGGACTGTCTGTGCTCCAATAAAACTTTATTTACAAAAGCTTTGGCTAGCCCAGTTTGGCCTGAGGGCTGTACATTGTGGTCCCCTGCTCTAAATTGTCACCTTCATTTGGTATCATCAGTGTAGCCAATCTTGTGAATAAAATGAAATCTCTTTGTGGTTTTACTTTGTCCTCAATTACAAATGAAGTTAATCACCTACTCAAATTTTATCATCCATTCATATTTCTTTTATTGAATGCCTGTTCATTTTTATCCATTTTTCTAAATAGCTGTTTATCTTTGTTCTTATGAATTTTGAGGAATTCTTCCTTTGTGCTTATTAACTAAACCTGTGTCCCTCAATCTGGGTTTGTCTAATGTCTCCTCACTGTATTAGTTTTTCCATTGCTATTGTAACAAATCACTGTAAACTTACCAGTTTACCCGACAGAAATCCCTTATCTTACAGTTCTGTAGGACAGAAGTCCAGTATGCATCTCCCAACTGAAGTCAACCACCTCCTTTCTGGAAGCCGGAGGGGAGAATCCGTTTCCTGCTCCTTCAGTAGCTGGCAGAATTCACTTCCTTAGGGCGGTAGGACCAAAACCCCTTTCCTTGCCAGCTGTAAACTGAAGGCCGTCCTCCACTTTCAGAGCCAGCAATGGGGGAAGGGGTCAGCTCCCTCACAGTGCGGTCTCTGACCCAGCCAGGGAATTTTCCAATTTTAAGGAAATAGGATTAGATTGAGCTCATTGGATAACCCAGGATAATCTTTCCATCTCAAGGTCTCAGGTTCCAGAGATTAAGAGGTGCCCATCTTTGGGGAGGGCATTATTCTACCCACGACACTCATTTTGAGATTTAAGTTATGTTTCTTTGGCAGGAATATCATAGAAGTGATGCCATGTTTTCACTGACTCCTATCAGGTGCTGCAAGACTTTGCTTTGTCCAGCTATGTATGACATTCTCTTTGATGGCTTGATTAGATAGGCTTCTCCACTGTAAAGTTATCTCTTTCTCCTTTGTAATTAAGGAGTGGTTTGGAGGCTGGTAATTTGAAACTAAACATCCCGATCCCTATCAAACTTCCAATTTATAAATTTATCTACATCAATGCAGACTCATGGTTTCCTATTTTATTCAGTGGAGTACAGTCCATGACTATCACTGTTTTTTCCAACGCTTTCATTATCCCAGATCTGTACCGTGAGAGCCCCCTCAGCTGGCTTCTGTGTCCTTTGGTGTGTCCCCATCATTACCTGAGCACTTTTTTGCTTTCTTGCTCAATAAGATGTCCCTGGCTCATCTTGTCCTTTTGCTGCCATGAGTCATTTCTCGCAGGAGCCCTGGTTCCTTCCAGTGGAGAATGGTAGTAGAAGCCAAGATCTGAGCCCTGGTGTGCTCACAGCCATGGGATGCCACAGCTCCTGGGCACCTCAGCAGACAGAGCTAGGAGACTGGTGTGTACCACACACTCACATCCGGACATCTGCCTAATCCTGTCTGTATACCAGCAGGACCCCAAACACTCCTGGAGGTCCAGGGCCTCGAAGTCCCCCTTCTGCATTAGCAACTCCTGGCTGATGCTCTCCCACCTCATTTGGGCTCCAGTACCCTACCCTTGGCTGCCTCCATCCCCACCTGGACCCCCGCCCCATCCACTTCAGTTCTGCGTGGCCTCCCCAACCCCCAGTCCCTGCTGGCACAGACATTCACCTCATCCTGCCCCACCTAAAGTTTTTAGGACTGAAGTGTAAGTTCAGGGGAAGGAAGGGATGGAGAAAGGAAGCACTGTGTCTATTTTTGACCCTGCACCCCGTCCACACTTACTAGCCCCACATGAGATTAATCACCACAGCTGATGGGATGCCGACGTCCCATGGGAGACGCCTGTGGCTTCTGGAATACAAAGGCTGTGTGACCCCAGGCACATTCATGAACCTCTCTGAGCCTGCTCTGGGGCACCCACCACTAAAGTGGCAGCTCTAAGGGCAGCAACTTTCCATCGGGTTTTTGGAGATGACAGTTGTGGGCACTCTCTGGGGAAGGAGGAGGCTGGATGTGGGTCCTGACTCTGGGGGCTGCCAACCTCCATGTTCAAAGAGAGAGGGATGCTGACACTTGCCTGTGGTGAGGTGAGGATCCTGTTCCTCCCATGCTGGGCGGCGGGGGGGGGGCGGGGTGCTGCTTTGCCTTGGGTGTTTCTCTACCCCCTTCCCCTCCAGCTCCCCCAACCTTGGTCCTCACCAAAGAAATGCAGGGGCCCAGCTGGGTTCAGTCCACACGGAAGGGCTCTGGGAGAGCCGGCGGCAGGCAGACGCTGGGCCAGGGAGCGGGTCAGTCCTCCGCGTTTGTGAGTGGACAGTGGAGCCAATGACCCCACCCTGGGCTGCCCTGTGAGGGGACTGGCCCCTTCTCTCCCGGAGAGCGTCTTTATGGGGCGATTCTCTGCTTTTTCATCTGTCCCAACTTCCAAACTGCAGGACTGTTGGGAGGCTGGGATGGCCCCTCGGAAATCAGCATCAGGGACCCTGGGGTGGGGGCAGGGCTATGCCGGTGTTGGGGAGCCTTGCAGGGGGCCTGGCGGCAGGGCTGCCACACTCACTCCAGCCCAGTGGCGGCACTGTCTAGAAGCTGCAGTTCCCATTCCCCCCTTGGGGGTTCCCCCCTTTCAGACTGCCTGCATCAGGGCAGAGCCTTGAGGCTACCCCAAATCCAGAGGGGTGCCCAGTGGAAGGATGGGGGAAGCCCGGGCCTGGTGGCTCTGTCCCTGCCTCCCGCTGTTTATACAGCCCCACAGCCATAAAACTGACAACAGGCCCAGCAGACAGGAGTAGATCTCATTTAGTATCCCCCCAGTGGGTCGCCATTGGAATCCACCAACACCCTCCAACAGCCGGTCACGACCAGGACCACATCCCAGGGGCAGCGGCCACACAGAATGACCAATGGCACACGGGGTCTTGAGATGCAACCCCCCAGCACATACACTTGGCTTTGGTCTTGGTTTCCTGTGTGGGGGCAGGGCTGGGGCCGACTGGGCCTTGACGAGGTTTGAGCAGCAGATCAAATGTGGTCCACTCCACCAGTCCTGGGTATTTGCTCTGGGTGCTTCCCCACATACTCTCCTCCAAGGATTTCCCTGGCCCCTTTGGGAGGGGAGGGGAGGCCCATGAGTTGAGGGAGACCCAGACTGGCCCCAGGGTGAACACATGCCCAGGTTGAAGATACCCAGAGCTCAGATGGGACTGGGTGTATGAGGCTGGATGGCCCGGCTTTGGGGGTCTGACCTTGTCCTGAGGTCCAGAAGCTGTTACCCAAGGGTTTTTCCCAGACCTCTCAGACTATGGTCACCCCCTGGTGGCTCAGATTCTGGGAGGGGGGCCGAGGCCCAGGCTGTGGTGAGTAGGCCGGGCTGCTGGGAGAGGAGGACTGGAGAGCTGCTCTGGCCCCCTGGGCTAGGTGGGCCTGGGAGAGCCAGGGGTGGGGGTCTGCCTGGGGTCTGAGACACTGGTCACCCCTGCATCCAGAGGCCTCTCGCTGGAAAGGTGCACCCCCAACTCCTCATAGCCTGGCCCCGATACCCTCCCGGGGGCCTTGCTGGGAATACCACCCCAGGGTGCCAGGTGGGGGGACGGCCAAGGGGTGTTTTCCACAAGCAAATCAGACATGGTGGTCTGCAGAGCCACAGCCTGTGCGGTCTCCGGTGGGTCATGGGCTGGATTGCGGCCCCCCAAATTCTTATGTGCAATCCTAGCCCCAGTACCTTGGAATAGGCCCTTATTTGGAAATAGGATCCTTGCAGATATAATTGCTTAAGATGAGTATGGTGAGCCCTAATCCAGTGACTGGTAAAAAAAAAAAAAAAAAAAAAAAAGGTGGCAGTTTGGACACACAGAGAGCACACCTGTGAAGACGGGCAGAGACTGGAGTGATTCACCTGCAAGCCAAGGGTCACCGGCAACGTCAGCTCTGGGAGACAAGGACCACCTTCTCCCTCTGGAGGAACTGAATGCCAACACCTTGAGCTCAGACTTCTGTCTCCAGACCCGGGAGATAATGGAGCTCTGTGGTTGGAAGCCCCCAGTTTATGGAACTTCGCTACAGCAGCCCCAGGACAGTGGCCTGCTGCCCGCTCCGGACACTCCCAGGTTTCAGGCCCTGCTGCCACCACGCCCCCCTGCTCTGCCCTCCCCTTCCTGCCATCTCTCCTCCCTGCCCCTGGCCACCCAAGCCAGCTGCATACTCCTGCAGGCTGGTTCACAGCACCTCCTAACTGGCTGCACTCGACTGGGAGAACCCTGGAGGTTCGCCTGACGAAAAGCATGTGCAGAGGAGAAACCTGCCCTAATTCCAGCAGGTGCCTGCAGGTGAAGAAGGTGAGGAGCCCACTAGGGACCCCTCGCCTGCTCGCCCTCGGCCCTGACGTCTGTCCCTTCCCGCCTGCCCCGCGAGAAGGCCACTCTGATCCTGGAGCCCGGGCTCTGTGCTGCCCTCAGGTAGACCCTTGGCAGGACCCCAGCTTTCTCCAACCTCTCCTGCCCTCTGCCCTTCTCTGTAGCATCGGCCGGCTCAGCAGGGGATGCATGGGGTTCCTGCCAGGCTCCCCTCATGCAAAAGCACCCCAGGTCCTGGGATCAGAGGCCCCAGTGCCCTTTTGCCCAGGGGAAGGGCCTCGCAGGGCTCTCTTCTCCTGGAGCAAATTCTAGAACTAGAGGGTGCCAGGGCGTCCACCTCAACAATGGTGGCCTCCCTCCCATGTTCTTAGAGCTTTCTGGTCTGCGCTGCACAGCGTCTGCTCCAGCGAAGTTGGGGGGGTGAGTTGCAGGGACCAGTGGAGCTCGGAGCTCAGCCCTGAGGACTCAGGTGTGAGGAGGCAGCCCCTCGAGACTGCTCAGAGGTCCGAGGCCATCATTCCATGATGTCCCCAGCGTCTTGGCATGGGGGCGGAGGGGAGCACAAAGGAACAGACCTGGTAAGGACAGAGCAGAGGGGCTGGGGTCCCACCTGCCTTGCTCCCCACTATGCTTCTCAGCACCAGTGCACTGAAAAAGCAGGACCCTTCCCTCCCAGCTGTTGGAAGGCAGAAATGAAAGTCCCCCAAAACCTTCTCATTCCTTTGTGAGCCCCGAGAGTGGGAACGATATTGCTGCTGGAGTCGGACTTCTGTCTGACTCTGGCACTCAGTGGTGGAGGGACCTTGGGTCCTGTGGGAAGACCCAGGGCTCCGCAGAGGGTTGGGAGGGAGGGAGGGACCCTGGGCAGGTCATGCCCTCTCCTGGGGCCTCAGTTTTCTCACTGGTGGAATGGCCGATCAGACCAGAGGGTCCACGTGGTAGGAGCCACCCAGCAGCGTGGGCGCCCAGTGTCCCCTCCCGGGATGTCCGGGCGCCTAGGCAGCTTTTGAGACAAACCCACAGCCCTGCTCTCAGTTTCCCTCCCCCTCCTCTGAGTGATTCATAGTGCTGTTCCTCTCCAGAGGCCCTGTCCATCGGGCATGCCACCTGGCCCGGGTTATTCATCCTCATGGCATTGCAAGTGCCCACTGGGAGCTGGCTCTGGGCTGAGTGCTCCTCGGAGTGGCCCCCTGACCTGCACCCACACTGCCCTTTTCCCTCCATCACTGTTGACAGCAGGCACCCAGCTAAGAGATTACTCTTCCCCTTGTCCCTTCACGGCCAGGCGTGCCCCTGTTACTAAGACCTAACCAGTGTTAGCTGAGCGGTTGAGCAGACTTCAGGAAGGCTTCTCAGTAGTCCTTTTACCCTCCCCCTCCTTCCTCACTCCTGCTACCTGGAATGCAGGTGTGATGGTTGGAACTCCTGCAGCTGCAATGGAGCCATCCTTGGCTTCCCCCTTTCAGTACACCCCCCATCGGGTCTGTCGAGAAATCTTGCTGAGTCCATGTTCAGATAGCCTCACTTCCGACCACCTCGCACCTCTCCGTCTGTTTCCACCATGATCCAGGCTACCATCATCTGTCTCTCTCCTGGATCGCTACAACCGTCTCCTCACTGAGGAGCTTCAACTCTGGCCTCCTCACAGTCTGCTCTCCACACAGAGGCCAGAAGGTCTGACCACACCTGATTCTGCTCAGCCCCTTCTCACTCAGAGTAAAGGCCAGGCCTTCAGAGGTGCCAGCATGGTCAGCGCCCCCCCCATCCCCCACGGAGCCCGCCCTAGCACCCCTCCTCACCATTCCCCTGCTGCTGCTACTGGGCCCCTCCCCAGGCCTTTGCGCTGGCTGTCCCCTCTGCCTGGAGCATGTCCCCAGATATTCCTAGGCTGCCTTTCCTACCGCCATGCCTCTGTCCACCCCTTGCCTTCCCTGGAGGCCATTCTGCCCAACCTACTGAAAATGGCACTGACCCCTCCCTCCCAACCCTCTGCCGTGCCCTGGCTCTTCTCACAGTATTTACCGCCTTCTGACACACCCTTGAATTTACCACGATGAGTCACGTGGCATGCTTCTGGACCGTCTCTCCTACTAAAAGGCAAACCCTGTAGCATTTGCTGAGGAATGTATGATCCTCGGACCCTGAGGATGGAGGCTGTGGGACAGGCAGCACCGTCCAGCCCACCACTCTCCACCACGACAGCAAGCCCACGGGGTTCAAGCCACTGTTGATTGGGGTTTCCTGGTAGAGGTAGCCGATGGCAATCCTTAACTGTGACCCTCGCCACTTTACAGATGGGGAAACTGAGGCTCAGAGAGGCAGAGCACCTTGCTCAAGGCCACGTAACTCCTAAGTGTGGGGCTGAGATGTGGACTCAGGTTGCTGTGCTCCAGGGTCTCCCACACCCCAAGGTGGCTGGGCGCTACCCCCCCGCCACCCAAGCCGAGCTGAAGAGGGCATTGTCCCAGCTGTTGCTGGGGGCCAGCACAGTGCCTGTGGGACTAGCCCGTAGGGACATTTCAGGACACTATAGGGGAAAGAGGGCCTAACAGACACCATTACACCCTCCAGACCCGCCCCCGGCTGGCCTATGTATAAGCTTTAGGAGCCTCGGGTGACCCTCTGCAAAACTGGTCCTCACCGGGGCCTCCCCTTTCCCTGGTCTGAGTGAGGAGCCCTTGCCCGGGTCCTGTGCGCTAGCTGGTAGCGGGAAGTGTGTCCCCAGTCCCATCGGGGAGGGGCTTCTGTGTGGCCCAGGTGAGCAGGAGGGACAGTGTGAGCTTTGTGATGTCCCAGGGCTCAGACAAAAACTGCAGAATATAATCCGGGTCATCAGAAGGAAATGCCCCCTGAATCTCACCGTCATCTTGTAATTAGAGGGGCAGCTGAGACTCAACACAATGGAAAACCTGCTTCCATCCACCTCTTTTCCCTTTTTAAAAATCCCAGAGACGAGGATGGAGCCGCCTGGGCACACGGGTGCAGGGCGCATGCCCGGACGGCGGGCACAAGCCCTGGGCACCCTTCCCCAGCGCCAGGGCAGGTGGGGTCCCCACTGCGGGCCTCTGGGAAATCCACAGGTGGTCTCCCTTCCCGCCAGGGCTGGAGGCAGAACTGGGGGCACAGGAAAGGCAGAAGCTATTTCTAAGCACGTTGTCCATCTGATTTTATTCTCCTGAAACACCAATCAGGTCAACAGCTGGCCCCTGGCCCCAGTAGCACCTGATCCCTAACCACCAGATCACGCAGAGCCCCCTGGCTCTGGGCCTCAGTCCTCCCTAAGCCAGGACACCAGTCCCAGGACAGCCAGGATGTCCCATGACCACCTCCTGTAGTTTGGGGCAAAGCCAGGGCCGAGACCCCAGCACACACTCAGCCTGCCCTGCTTCCTGCCCCACGGACCCTCTGCCAGGCAGGCTAGTGAGGCAGCGCAGGCCTCGCTCCTGCTCCCCAGGCAACACTGAGGGTGCAGGGGCAGAGGTGGGGAGGGCTGTTCTGGCAGGAAATATGTGCTCCCCAGGCTTGCCAGGGTGAGATGCCCCAAAGGCTCAAGAGAGAGCAGGAAACGGCCATGTCCACTCCAGAAGGGCCAAGCAGCTGTGGCAGCCCCAGTGGGTCCCGGGGGTCCCTGCCTGCCTTCCCCTCCAGCCCTTCAGTGGGAGCAGCCCATCCTGCGCTGGTCCACCTGGGTGGGCCCCAGAAGCGGGGAGGCCTCCCGAGAACGGATCCTTGTTCCGGGCAGTGACCTAGGGAGCAGAGGTGTCTTTGTCTCCCTTAACACGTGTGTCCCCAGTAGGGCTTGTCCAGAGAGCACAAAGCCCCCGGGCCCTGCCCAGGCCCCAGGGAAGGCCGTGACCCACAGTGGATGGGGGGAGACCCCGGAAATGTCACATGGTCCTGCCTCTCATGGGACATCCCCTCCCCCGGAAGTCCTTCCCTCGCCCGCAGGATACCAGCGCTCCTCCAGGTGGCCCCAGTGGACCCTGAGTGATAAATTACTGACTTCCCTCTGCCAGGTTGGAGGACAGGGCCCTGATGGGGGAGGTGAGGGGGACACAGCTGGGAGCCCTGGGGCACAGTTGGGCTGTATCCAGGCTCCCTGATCCAGCACCTGCAGCCCCCCAGGCTCCCTGCCCCCATCACGGTCCTGCTGCCGCTGAGCGGGATAGCAGGCCACGGGGAGGTATGCAGGAATGTGACATGCCCAGGCGAGGGACAGAGCTTCTGAGAGCGTCCCCAGCTGTGCAGAGGCCCAGGCAGATGAAGCCCGGGGAATTAGAGCCTGGGACAGCCTAGGGGAGACGGAGACAGGGAGCACAGGTGGGGGGTGTGGGACACGCAGTCCCTGGGGACCCCGGGCGGAGGGCTGGGGCCGGGCCCTGGGGAGGGCTGCCTTCGTGGGGGCAGGGGTCTGGCCAAGCCCCCTGAGGTCAAGTTCCAGGGGACTGTGTGAATCCTCAGGTCCCTCACGTGGTAGGGAGTGGGATCTGCCTCTGACATGGCCACAGGACCCCCCGCCCCGCGAGGGGGGAGGCAGCCTCCGTCCTCTTCCCCCCGCACCGCAGGCTCTCCCCGCCTTCCTGCCAGCGGGCTGGACCAGGGTCTCCACCCGAGCCTCGGTTCCCCTCCTGAAATGGGGCGCTAACCACCCCCTCCCGCGGCTGAGGCAGGAAGTCGAGTCTCACAAAGGGCCTGGTGCCCAGTAGGCCCCCACTCCCAGGATGGCCCCTCTGAGGTTCCCCTGGAAGTGGCGACAGCAGCTGCCCCCATCTCTGCAAGTGAGAGCCCAACCTCCTCTTGCTGGACTGTTGGGGGCTCACAGGCCCTCGTGCCCCCGAGGGGCAGACATGGCTGGTGTCACAGTCATTGCGGTTTGGTGCCCCGACAAACACAGATGACGTTCGCATGTGACACAGGTGGGTTCATGAAATTCCAGGCTGGGGGCGGGGGTGCTGAGCCCAAGTTCAGTCACCCATGGCACAGCCAGGGCCCACCAGGGGTGGGGACTGATGACAAAAGTCCCCCAGACTCGGGTTCCTGGCCCCAGCCCCTCCAGTTGTCCGCCCCCGGCCTGGTGTGGAAGGTGGGTGTGTCTGGAAAGAAGAGGACCCGCCTCTTCCCCCATGCCAGGCTGGCAGTGGGGTGGTCACGGGCCCTGTTCAGCAGAGAGGGGGTTCAAAGTGCGCAGTGGCTATTCCACACCCATTTATCACGGCTCAGTCCAGCCCTCTGTCCCCTCCACTCCTCGCAGACAACTAACTCCCCCGTGCTCAGCATTCTGGGGGCCCAGGCAGGCGAGAAGCCCCCGTCCCTTCTGGGGAAGGCAGTCACAGGATGGAGCTGCAAGAAGCTGCCCCCACCCTTCCTGGAGGCCCCCAACCCCTAACGGGGGGGGCTTGAAAGGGACCCTTTGTGTGGTGAGCTCCTCCCCGGGGGCTGAGCAGCTGACGGGGGCGGGGGGGGGGGTTGCGGAAGTCACTAGCATTCAAGCCTGTGGGAGGGGGCCACCCCACAAGCAATTCCTGAGAGGTGCCCAGGCCAGGCCTTCCTCACGCTGCCCCCCCAGCCATGGGTAAGAGCAATCCCCTCTGTCATCTGCAGGGCCCACTGCATACCCGGTGGACAGTGCCCAGAAAGGTAGGAGAGCACAAAGCTTTTCCTTCCTCCGTCGTCCTCCTCTTGTCGTGGTGTTTCTATTGGTTATTTAACATCATTCTAAGTACAGAAAATTGTAAGCTATCAGCACACATTTCCTGCTCATGTTCAGATTGTGCGATGCCAGTCTGCACCCCAAGGACAGTGGGAGCTCGGAGGTCATGCGATCCGCGCCATGGGGCGTCTAGGCTCCTGGGGTTCGTTATCAGCAACACGGCGCAGACAGCACGGAGTTAGGTCGGCTGTTTTCGTGGTGCTTCATCCACATCCGGGAAACAGGGCAGGGAGGGCCTGGGAGAGGGTCTGGCGGCCCGGCTGTCCCGTCCCTTCCTGGGCATCGGCGTAGTTTCGGGGGGAGGGCTCGGTGGGCAGGGCAGACACCAGTGAGAACGGATGTGGTGGCCCCTTGGCCATGGGTGTTCTTACAACACATCACCCCCTTCTGCATTTGGAGGAGGAGCTCTGGTTCTAAGGGAAAGTGTGGCCCCCAGCAGCTGTAGATGCCCCCGCCTCCGCTTCCTCGCACACGACACGCTTGCCTTGTGCTCACTTTGGGGCTCGCGTCATGGGCCCCCAGATCTCCTCACGGGGCTTCTTGGACTCTGTGCGTACGAGGCGCACAGGTCGGCGGGGGACACACCTGCGTACCTGTCTCCTCTGCTCTCCACCTACCCTGGGGTCCCACACACAAAACACGAGTTAAAAGAGGAATTTCTTGGGGTGTCTGGGTGGCTCAGTCGTTAAACGTCTGCCTTCGGCTCAGGTCATGATCCCAGGGTCCTGGGATCGAGCCCTGCATCGGGCTCCCTGCTCCGCGGGAAGCCTGCTTCTCCCTCTCCCACTCCCCCTGCTTGTGTTCCCTCTCTCGCTGTCTCTCCCTGTCAAATAAATAAAATCTTTTTAAAAAAGAGGAATTTCTTCAGAATTTCCAGACAATGACAAACCACAGGGCCCTTCTGAGCATGGGGCCCACGCAGCTGTCCAGCTGCTTGTCCATGAGCCTCCCTGTTTCTTGGGGACTTTTGCTAAAATGCCGGTAGTGACTCGAGGGTTGGGAGGGCGGCTGGGAGAAGAAAAGCCTGGGGCCGGAGGAGGGGCTCCTGCTGGACCTTGGGAAGTCCCTTAGAGTTGGGTATTGGGTGTTGGGGTGCCTTAGCTGGTTGGTGGGCCCCATCCTATCAGAGCCCCCGTCCCTAGTGCAGCAAGCCCAGCCACCAAAACACAAGACAGTTCATGCCTCTCCCAGCTGTAGACAGACCGGGAGCAGACCCTGTCATGTTAGGTCTGCAGCTTCAGGCCCACCTCCTGGCCCCCAACTCTGTTCCCTGGCCTCCTAGAGCCACGCACCTTGAAGAATCCAAGACCTTCCTGGCTTCTGCTTAGCAGGCCCATCTTCCCTTCCCATCTCAAACCTCCAGTCTCCTTCTGGAAGCCTCCCTGGCCCTCTCCTTCTATGTACCCAGAGCCCCCTGGACTTACAAGTTGTTGTCTTTTCCCCCAGATCAGGACTAATGCAAGGGCCCGTGTACCATTGCGGCCTCGGTGCCTAGTACCAGGCCTGGAATATTGTTAGTGCCCTATTCAGGAAGGTGAGTGGGTAGAGATAGGAATAGATAGATAAGGGTGGATGAGTGGAAAAATGGACAGATGGATGGATGCGTGGGTGGGTGGGTAGATGGTTGGATGGATGAGTAGATGGGTGGGTAGATGGACGGGTGGGTGGGTAGGTGGGTAGATGGATAGATAAGTGAGTAGATGGGTGGATGGATGGATGGATGGGTATGTGGATGAATGGATAAATGGGTAGGTGGGTTTGGTGGGTTAGTGGGTATAACCTAGACTATGTCCCCTCCCAGTGGAATCTCAAGGCCCAACCTTGTTAGTTTTATCTTGGTGGGTCCCAAATGCTTTTAGTCGGCTTTTGGCGACACTGTTCTCACCATCAATCAGGTTGAAAGTATAGTGGGATCTCTCACAGCTGAAACAGGTGGCCAAAACGTGGCCTTGGGAAGATGAGAAACAGGAAGAGCATTACCTACCTTTTAGAAGTCATAGCCTGGACAGGACACCTGGTCAGCTATACCAAGAGGACTCTACCTGTGCCTTCACCTGGTGACTTGGTCAGGGGTCAACACCCAGAGCCGGGGAGAGTCAGCCTGCCAAGGGTTGGGTCACACACGTGTCCTGGCTACCAGGGAGGTTGAGCCCAGTGTCTGGGTTTCCCTGTGGTATCAGAGACCACAGAGCTGTGGGGGGTCCTCCGTCAGCTGAGAATTATGCATGGACCCTGCTAGTCTTGGGGGCAGAGCCCACTGCTCAGGAGTGGGGTGTGCTGGGGAGCAATCTGCCCCCTGACAGCCCCCCAGTAGCCTGTGTTTGCATCTCCCACTTAACAAAACCATGCAGAACTAGTGGGGATACAGAGAAAGACCCCATGGTCCCAGGTTCCCAGAATTCTCTTTGGGAAGGGTAGGGGGGAGCAACTGGCAGAGGTGGGGCGGGCCGGGGGCCACGTGGCACTGAGCTGTCTTCACTTGGAACGTCCACTGAAAGTTTCCTAAATATGTTCTGTGCCACTTTACAAAAGATTGCAAGCTCGTCAATTGTACACAAAAGATTCTCGTTGTATCAGGAGGTAGCTGCTGAAGGGACTGCTCCCTCCTCCAGAGGAGACCTGGAAAGAGGGGTCCCTTGTCCCCAGTATGCCCTGAGAACTCAGCTATAGCATCAAGGAAGAACTCAGCTGGAGAAACAAAAGTGGACTTCACACGTAGAAGGCACAATTACCCCAGGCACCCTCCCTTGCAAGTGGGGAGGCGCTGCCAAGGGACAAGCCCTCCCCACCCAGATGTGGCCCCAGGATGCTCACAGGTGCAGGGGCAGCGGAGGATGTCCCAGGGCTGGCCCTCCCGCCAGGGAATTCAAACCACCCCTAGACGGCCCGTCTCAGCAAACACAGTGACGGTCCAATCCCCGGTCTCCCAGGTGAGCTCCGCGGTCAGCACGCGCCCCCGGAAGGGGCAGAAGGTGGGAATCCCTTCGGGGAGGCAATGTCCTCCAGCCCGGCCTGGACACTCAGCGCAGCCCTGCAGAGGGCAGCTTGTGAGCAAAGACCAGGTAAGGACATAAATCAGCTGCAGGATCACATTTCCTGCTCTGAAAGGTTCTGTAAAACATGGGAGAAAATTGACCTGTCAGGGGGACAGATGGGCAGCGATAGTGGCCGCCAGCCGGGGGCTGGGTCCTCCTGCATCCTCAGGGGCCCGCCTGCGCAGGGGGCGCTCGTCCTGCCGGGGGGCTGGCCCCTGAGCAGAGGCCAGGCAGGGGGAGAGGGGGCACATCTCCCGGACAGCCCTGGGTTGGGGGGGTGGCTCCTCACCCCCCACCCCCCAGCATGCCCTGACGGAGGAGGTCCAGCTGCCGGAGCCGTCAGGCTATAAAACGGATGGAGACCAGAGACGGTGTCAGCAGACAGCTAGAGTACCTTTTACAAAATCTAATCTCTTTTTATTTCCCTCCCCCTCCTCCTCCCCAACCTCCCAGCCACCCCTCCCCCTTCCTGCAATACAGGCTGCCGGTGACCTTGATGCCTGGACCTTGGTGTGGGACAGCCGGAGCCCTCAAGGTCTCCCTCATCACCTTGGGGGGGCTCTGTGGTGGGAAGGGCACGTAGCGTGAGCAGGGGGACACAGGGCCTGGACAGGCGGTGGCCCCATGGCTGGGAGCTACCCCCACCAAGGTGAACCCCAGCACCTGCAGCACCCTGAGATGGGGCCAGCCCTGGGAGGCCCGGACAGCCCAGACCTGGGCCCTACACCCGTCTGCTACTCTGGGAGCTGGGCCGCCCACACCCACCATAGCAACTGTTCTCCGAAGGCTGGGCTATGGCTTCCGAGAGCCCCAGAGCTCACCCAGCCTTGCACCGCCCATCTGGCCCACCCCGGCTGCTGGACCATGCCCACAGAGCTCCCGGGGCCTGAGGACCCCCAGCTCATGCTCTGCGGGGCGGGAAAGCCAAGAGAAATTAAGGGAGGGGCCTCGCCCTGAGCAGAACCAGGGAGAAGACAGAGGCCGAAGCAGGTCCTGCAACAAGCACTGGAAAGGTGCAGAGACATCCTCACCCTCCGGGGGCGCAGCGCCAGGCGAGCAGAGGAGGGGGCACCAGCCTGCACGGCTCTCGGGAAGGTGACCCGGGCGGGAGAGAGGCTGAGCAGGAGCTGGAGAAGGCCGGGTGGCGGTCTGGTGTGGGGGACAGGCAGGTGGGGGCCAGGGAGGCCACCACGCAGGCCCGGGCGGTCACCTGGGGCCTGGCACCTCCACCCTCGTTCGTCCCGCAGACCGACTGCTGCCAAGGACAGGCTACTCAAGGCAGGATGGGAAGGGGGTGCAGAGGTGGAGAGATACCCAGAGACAGAGAGAGACACAAGGAGGAGAACACGGGGACGAAGGCCACACGGCGGTGGGCTAAGCCCCGTGACGAGCCCTGGGCTGCCCCGGGAAGTCCCCCCGCTTCTCAGCCGGACCAGAGATCCCGGGGACTGGGGTCCTGGACTTGCCACAGAGGGAATGAGGGGCTGAGAACAGGGAAGCTGGGCCCTGAGCTCAGGCCTCACTCGGGCACCTCCCCCGGGGCCCCCGGCAGCCCAGGCACAGCTGGCCCTGGGGAGTCTCCTGAGACCGGCCCAGCCCAGGTCCTCGGGTCTGACCCTGTGTGGCTAGCTGACAGCTGATGGGTCTCCGAGCCCTTCCCGAATCCCCCCGAAACAATGGCCCTTTCAGGCCACTTGCTGGCAAGGGCAGGTCTGGCTGGCGGCCTGTGGCCTGGCAGTGAGCAGACAGATGACTGATAAGGAAAACAGAGCAAGGAGACACCCGGAACCAGCCCCAAGGGAGGTGGGGGTCCCCCCCACTACCCCAGAGCCCTGGGATGCTGGGCCCTGGGGGACGGAGGGCAGCTAGGGAAGGCAGCCCCTCCCTCTGAGCCATCCTCCATCCTTAGGGCTTTGGGGGGCCGAGAGGGGGTCCCCATGTGGGGACCACTGGTCCAGGGTAGGGCTGCAGGTGGGGGTGGGGTGCTCCCTCTTTGCAAGGTCTCCCCCAGTACCCCGTCAGCCCATCACCCCCTGCACTCCCTGGCTGAAGCCTCTGGGCCCCAACAATGACCAGCTCTCCTCCGCGGCCGGCCTCCGCGCCCCCAGCTGCCCTCTCCGACCCGGCACGACGCCCCGATGTTACCGTCCCAGCCCCATGGCTCCTTCCAGGGAACTCCCAGGCCTCGCTGCGGCCCCAGCCGCGAGCACCTTCTCTCCACCCCGGGCTTCTGCAGCCTCACCTGCGTGTCCACCTCTGGGTGCAGGAGCACACGGCGCCCCAGCGGCAGGCCCCCCAGGCCATGGGGTGGGCAGCGGGAGTGAGGGCAGATGCTGCCTCTTGCACGCACGCACGCACTTGTGCACACACATACGTCCGTGCGCATGTCCCTTCCCTCCCTTGCGGTGGACCCCTTGCCCCAGGCCCTCAGACTGGGGGCTGAGGGTGGGAGTGGGGCCTATGTTGTAGCTGAACCCACTCCACGAGTTGGGGTGCTTGTGGATGATGGAGGTTATGAGGGGCTGAAGTTCACCCAAGTGCCCGCACGGTGCCATCAGCCAGTAGCTGGCCCTGCGGGGAACCCCCTCCAGGCCACAGAGGCCTCTCTCTGCCTTTGCGCCTGGTCCCCGCCCCCCACCCGCTGCTGCCCCCACGCCCGCCCGCCAGTGCAGGGAACCTCTGGGGACCAGACCATAGCGCCTGTCCTGGGCGGGTGTCTTGCGGCCTGGGTCTCACACCCCAAGCGGCAGGCAGGGGCTGGTTCTTTGGGGGCTTTGTATTGTGGTCCAAACCTTCCCTGTGCCAGCCCCAGAGCGGGCCCTCCGGGTCCTCAGGGTCACCCACCCCCTGCTCAGCCTGAGTCTCCACGGGTTTCACATCTCCTGGCCTGAGGCCTGGCCCTGTGTCCCTGGACATCTTGCCCACTGACTCCCTGTCTGACGGCTCCTCGGCCCAAGTGCCCCAGCCCCTCCTCCTCCTCCTCCTCCTCCTCCTCCTCCAGTCTCCACCTGGAATCCTTGATATTAAGCGCCACCGGATCCCGGTTGGCCCAGACACAGGCTTATGTAGGGCAGGCCCCGGCTCCCTGGGGCTGGCTGGCAGAAAAGCGGGTTACAGCCAGTGAGCCTAGAGCCTCAGGGCGCACACGAAGCAGTTCTTAAAAACCCATCAGGAAAGGAGGGTGGGGATGGGCCGGCTCTGGACAGTACCCGTGGCCGGGCTCCTTCCCGGACCCCTGGGCAAACAGAAGGGCGATCCACAGCTGGACAAGCCCTTGCCCAACGTCACTCAGGATCCTCACATTCAGGGAGACGGCAAAGGGCTGCCCGAGGAACAGGCACCCAATATATGCCCGTTTAGTCCCCAATTTCGGTGGTGATGTATTTTAAAATACTTTATTTTCCTGTTTCTCAAAGAAAACTAAGTTTTCCAACTCAAAAGAGACAAAGAGGAAGCTCATAAAGCCAGCAAGGTTAGGTAAACCCTGCGGATTGGCACACATGGGGGCCACCCCCAGGGCAGGGGGGAGGGTGTACCGAGCAGTGGATGGTCTGGGAATGCAAGCGCAGGGGCAGGGCACAGGGGGCCTCGGGTCCGGCTGGGGAGACCACCAGGTCCTGGTGCGGCCACATGGTAGGGGGAGCCTGTGGTGCGTCCTCCTCACCATCTCGCGGAGGCTGAGAGCTGGATACCCCTGCCCAGGGTGCCCCCAGCCTGCTCACCGCTGACCCCAGCCCCCCAGCGGAGCTGGACAGGCCCGTGGCTCCCCCTCCCCAGACACACCTCTCTCTCCCACAAAATAAATTAATGCGACTCAATGGCTTGAAGTTGATGTAAAAATTATAGGCGTGTGGGTGTGGGCTGGGTGGGGGCCTCGCAAGAAATCTTTTTGAAAATATAATTGAGTTAATGGAGCCATAACTGTGTCTCGTTTTGGGGTAATTGGCCTGCTTTTTGTCACTCTGTCCATTTACATACTCCTGTTTTCTTTTCTCTATTGATTTTTTTCTTTATAAAGTGGGCCACTTTACTGCAATTTTTAAAGCCCCAGTGATGAATAAAAACCTCATCTCCCCACTCATTAAGACACAGGAATTAACCGGGCTCAGGGCCCCACCAGCCAATTTGTGTAACAATCCTGGGCTGCCTTGTTTTGGCTGAGGCTGGGGGGCTGCCTACTGAAGGCCGAGGGGTTCAAAGGCAGCCGGGGCGGGGGAGCCCATTTCCGGGAGGCGGTCCCAGGGTGAGGGGTGCCTCCAGAGGGGCCCACATACAGGGGAGGGAGGCGGAGGACTGGAGGACCCCCAGAAGTTTACGGCCCCCACTGCCCAGGAATCTGGGTCCCCTAGACCATGACCTTGAGACGCTCCTCCCCATCCTGGCCTTCCTCCCCTGCTGAAGGGGCCTAGGCCCCTCCCTCACCCTGCACCTGCCTCCTGGTGGCTGCTAATTCAGAGGCCCCACCCACCTGCCTTTGACCGCAGACCAAGGTCACATTTCCTAAAGAAAATATTGTTTTTATTATAAAATCCATATACACAGGAAACAAATGAGTCCAATGGTATGATAGGATATAAAGCGAATGAAGGCAGCACGTCCCCGGCACCTTGGGTCTCCGGATGCGACACCCATGAATGGCCCTGTACCACCTGCAACTTGGTTGCTTTGTCTCATCTCATCTGCCAGGGAGGCATTTCCCGGGCCTCAGGACTTTGGTGCTAATCCGGGACGGTCCCGGGAAACGGGGACAGATGTGCAGCTTCTGCGTGCTCAGCCAGCCTCCTTCTGATGGACGCTTCTCGTTTCTCAACGTGCCAAATGCTGCGCGGAGGACATCTCTGCTCCCATCATCTTTGTGCCCTTGTGCAAGCCTGTCTGGAAGATAGGATTTCTGGAAGAGAAACTACTAGGCGAAAAGGCAAGCATCTTTCAAATTTTGATCGCTCTTGCCAAATTGCCCCGCAGAAGTGTGCCAACATACACCACACCCCTCCCCCCACAAGTGTGAGAGATTAGCACAGCTGGATATCCCCAATCATTTTGTAGATTTTTTTAAAGATTTTTATTTATTTATTTGACACAGAGAGAGAGAGACAGCGAGAGAGGGAACACAAGCAGGGGGAGTGGGAGAGGGAGAAGCAGGCTTCCCGTGGAGCAGGGAGCCGGACGCGGGGCTCGATCCCAGGACCCTGGGATCACGACCTGGGCCGAAGGCAGACGCCCAACGACCGAGCCACCCAGGCGCCCCTTATTTATTTATTTTTTAAGATTTTACTTATTATTTGAGAGAGAGCAAGCATGCACCTGCAGTGGAGGGGGGCAGAGGGAGCAGCAGGCTCCCCGCCGAGCAGGGAGCCCGACGCGGGGCTCGATCCCAGGACCCCGGGACCACGACCTGGGCCGAAGGCAGACGCCCAACGACCGAGCCCCCCGGGCGCCCCTTAATAAAATATTTTTAACAATGGAATCATGCAGAATGCACCAGCTCCCAAGGCTCAGCACGTGATTCTGAGACTTGCTGGGGCTGTTGTTGGCATGTATCCTCCCATTGAGGGGTGGCGGCCATGGCCTGGGTGGGCCACGTCTGCGGGGGTCCCTGTGGTTCGCGTCTGGGTTGTTCCAGGCGGGGCTCTTAAGGCTGCATGTGAACGTATGTTTTCACCCGGATGGACGCCACGGAAGGGAGCGGCTGGGCCGCGTGGGACTGTCCTGGCGCCGCACACTGCGTTCCCCGCGGGGCCGCGCCCTCCTGCCTTCCCACCAGCTGCCCCCGGTTCCCAGCGCCGCGGCTCTCCGCTGGGAGCTGCGTGGCCCTGTCTCACTGGGGTTCCAATCTGCGTTTGCCTGATTAGTCTGTTGCCTTTTGACATTTGTTAATAACGATGCTTTCATCGTGCAGAAATTTCAAGCAGTTTGTGTAATACGTTTCTCTTTCTGTTGGTGGTTTTGGGTTTTATCAGTTTCCCTTTAGATCCCAGTGGTGATGGCTTCAGGCCCCAGAAATGGGGCCCTCAGGCTGAGCCCCTCTTACTCGTAGGCGTTTCCAAAGTGCCGGACCCCCCCGCCCGGGCTCACAACCCCCCATCACTCTCCTCTCCAGCCACACCAGGCGGCCCCCCAAGGGGAAGCAGCATAGAGACGGACATCAGTGCCCTCCCCCCGGGGACCCCAACACCCACGCCAAGGGTCCTGTCCGCCATCTGCATAGCTCGGCCCGTTTCTGTCACTCCTCTGACCACAGGCCCCATCCCCAGGTGGAGGCGGCTGGAAGTTACAACTGTAAGCCGCAGGCACCCACAGAGCGAGCCCACAGGCGGTGGCTGGGGTCCGGAGAGAGGGAGCTGGGTGCAGGCAGGTGCTCAGCGGGGACATGGAGGTCCAGACCACGTCAGGCCTGAGTCAGGGCTGCCTGTTCCACCAGGGCTCTGGGGGCCCCACATCCGTCCCCGCTTCTTCCTGGCGACAGGTGCAGCCACGGTCACCATGGGCCCTGCCGGGTCAGGGGTCTGGACTCTGTTCCATGGCCTGCTCCCCCTTCCCAGCCAGCCCCCCGAGGAGAAGCCCCTCTCCTCTCGTTCCCTTCTCTTGTCCCCTCTGCCTTGCTGAGCCTTTCCCTCCGGCGCCGGCTCTCTCCTCCCTGACTGTGACCACAGTGTTTCCAGGGTCACTCACTACAGTGGGTTGAATGGCATGTCCATGGGGCACCTTGGTGGCTCAGTCGTTAAGCATCTGCCTTCGGCTCAGGTCATGGTCCCAGGGTCCTGGGATCGAGCCCCGCATCGG
Source organism: Neomonachus schauinslandi (assembly GCF_002201575.2). NCBI lineage: Eukaryota > Metazoa > Chordata > Mammalia > Carnivora > Phocidae > Neomonachus > Neomonachus schauinslandi. The sequence goes on from NC_058417.1 coordinate 58,425,754, forward strand.
GCTCCCTGCTCTGCGGGGAGCCTGCTTCTCCCTCTCCCACTCCCCCTGCTTGTGTTCCCTCTCTCGCTGTGTCTCTCTCTGTCAAGTAAATAAATAAAATCTTAAAAAAAAAAAAAAAATGAATGGCGTGTCCACCCAGAGCCTCAGAACGTGGCCTGGTGTAGAGTGAGGGCCTTTGCAGATGTAACTAAGGTAAGGATCCTGAGAAGAGGTTCTCCTGGGATGGGCGAGCCCTAAACCAATGACAGGCGTCCTTGTAAGGGGAGGACAGGACACGCTTCAAGCAGGGAAGAGGAGAAGGCCGTGCGAAGACGCAGCCACAAGCCTGCCGAGGGGTGCCAGGAACAGCCCGGAGCCCCAGGAACTGGGACAGAGGTGAGGCGGGGCTCTCCCTCAGAGCCACACACGGACTAGCCCTGTGGCCTCCAGAGCTGGGAGACAATCAAAGTCTGCTCTTCAGAGCCGCTGACTCCATGGTCCTGTGGGACGGCAGCCCCAGGAGACTAGCACCCTTGCTGGGGGGTCCCTGTGCACCCCCCAAAGCAGGTCCCAAGACAAGAGCTCTGTGGCCCCCCCGGAGGTGACCCCAGAATGTAGGAGTGAGAAGGGGACAAAGGAAAGCCCGATGCAGGTGCGCACCTGGGGCTGCATTCTCCCCAAACCTGTGCGTCGGAAACGTCCCCTGAACACCCCCACCTGTGTGCCGGGAGCCCCGCCGGCCCCCAGCCCAGAGTGCACATGTGTTCAAGAAGTCCGTGCTTGGCGTGCTGGGTCGGTCCTGTGGACTCGGTGGGCGGACAGATGTCAGCAGCCTCTGCCCCCCGGGAACCTAGCTCTTGCTCTGGGACCCCAGGGCGGCCCCCCCAGGGAGCACCCCAGTTGTCACGCTGGAGCACCCACCAGGCAGACAAAGGTAAAACCGGGGCCGCCAAAACTTCTCGGAAATAATCTGATAATCGATGCTTCCGAAGGGCATTGAAGTGTTCCACGTGGGCCCGGCTGAGACCCGTTCTGATGGGGGTGGCTCCTGACCTTCCCGGGCCCCCAGTCCCTTGCCCAGCGCCCCTGCTGGGACTGCTCCTGATAGCCTGTCCCGGGGGCCCACCCCTCCTGCCTCCACATCTGCCCACGACCCTCGGGACACGCTTGCCCTTTGTTCTCATGGTGCCTCCCACGCTGGCTCCCACCGGTGCTCCCCTCAGAAGCTCCCCCACATCCACACTCCTCCTGAGGACGTGACCTCCTAACGCACATCCCAGCTCAGAGGAAGAGTTGGTCCAGCCTGAAGTGTGACCGGTTTACAGGCAGGGGCGAGTCCACCCGAGCTGGGGGCTTCCACTGTGAGTGCCAGAGTCTGATTTTAGGCTTTGCCAGAAGTAACCAGTGTCCACAGCCCCCGCAGTGAGCTGTGCTGGGGGCGGGGATGAGCCTGCCCCCGCCCCATGTGGGCCGTGGGCCTGGGAGGTGGTTCACGTGGTGGGGGCCGCACTGGGCATCAGGAAATGGTGTCTCCCCCGCTCCCTACTCCACTCAAGCACAACCCCTGCCCAAGTCCCCCCATCCCTTCCCCCACCCCAAACAGCCCCAAGCTGGCGGGGGAGGGGTGCCAGCCCAGGGAGACCTGCCGCTATTGCGTGGAAAGGGCAGGTAGAGGGCACCTTCCCAGCAAAGAAGAGCCTCCAGGACGAAGCAGGGCGAGGACAGCAAGAGGGACGTAAGTTAGACCCTGGGAGTGAGCGACGTGTTGGCAAAGGACACGGGGGTGCCTTCTTTTTTGGCTTCAGGAGGTCCTGCTGGCCGCGCCACCCAGTGGTCCTCACCCCCCCATCCACCCCGAGCAAGCGCCAGACCCACGGCCCACCCGGCAATTCCACTTCGCAGGTCTGTGCCCCACGGTCTGCATTTCTAATTCCAGGCGCTGCTGCTGGTCCTGGGCCCGCACTGAGAAGGCAAGCGTCCCCTGATCGTGGCCAGTGCGTGTGGCCAGGAGCTCTGCCTGCCGCCCGGACCCACCCCACCGCATCCCAGGGCCAGGCAGGCTGAGGGACCCCGCACGTGATCCACGTGTGGCCTAACCTGATTGGCCAGCCTGCGCCAGGCATCTGCCCCAACCCCACGAGGTCCTGTGGTTGACAGGCTGACCTGCTGACGGGAGGTGTCCCCGGGGACTCCCGGGCTCCAGGGAGAGAGGAGACCACTGACCCGCCTGACACGGCCTGAGTCCAGTCCCCGTCCCGGCACCGTGTGTCTGGTGACAAGGTGGGTCTCAGCTCCTCCTGCTTCGGGGCTGGGAGCCTGGGCTGCTTTCCCTCAGCCCAGAGGGGTGCTCTCTGCATACTTCCCACCCCAACTCCGTGAGGCCCTCTCAAGGCCGCAACCGGGGAGCAGGTGTCTCTCTGCCCTTTGGAAATTCTGCAAATGTGCTCTCCCTGCTGGGCCCTGAGGCTGCAGAGGGCCTTGGAGATCTACTCCGGGGAGACCCAGAAGGGAGGAGGCCTGGGCCAGCCTCAGGACCTTCTGGAAGGCTCTGAAAGGCTCCTGCCCACCTGGGACAGGGCCATTCCCTGGCCCTCACACCCCCTGTCCCCTCTGCCTTCCTGGGCCAGGCCAGGGGCTCTGGTAGGACACAGACACAGAGACAGGACAGTGACACAGGATAATGTCACTCTGGAGACAGTCATGGGGCCAAAGTCCCGGAGAGCACAGTGGCCCCCATAGCGCCAAGCCTCAAGCCCTAGAGGGAGGCTAGGCCTCCCAGGATGGAGCCATGGGAGGCCGAGAAGGGACAAAAGAGTGGGGTTGGAGGGGAGAGCTGGCTGTCCCCTCTGTGTGCGGGGAGCAGCCAGGGGGCCTCCCTGACGTCCGACACGCCTGAGGTTTCGGGCCCTGGATCTGTCTGGTCCCTGGAACTGGCCCGTGGCCCAGCCCAAGCTACAGTGGAAGGCTGGTCAGAGAGAGCCGAGGATCCCAGGGAAGGAACAGCAGGGGCTAAAACGGGCAAGGGGGCAGAACTCCAGGAAAATCCCATTCGGAAAAATTACGCTTAAGTGCTCAGGAAGCATTAGAAACATGGACTGCTAACGAGCCTTACGGAGATTAAATTGGAAGCCCGATAAACACTGTCATCTGGTTGCAAAAAGCACATTCTCTCCTTACCCTGGTTGTACTGGTGTTGCGGGTGCCCCACGCCCTCCCAACTCTGCGGGGGTCCTGGGGGCCTGCAGGTGCCTGGGCCGGGGGTCTGGCAGGCAGGAGCGGAAGGGGCTATGACCCCTCGGGCACACCCCCCCACGCCCAGCAGGCTGAAAGATCCTGTCCCCAGGAGCACCCCAGCCCGAGGGGCCCCCCTCACACCCCACCCCCACTGCAGGGTCCCAGCCTCGCCCCCACCCCAGGGGCTATCCCAGAATGCTTTGGGCCAGGGCTCTTGCCTGAAGCGTGACCCCCGAGCTTCTCTAGAAGGGAAGGAGGGGTCTGAGCCCCTGAGGCTGGCCCAGGAGGTACCCCGCCTCCACCCCCATCACCTCCTGTCCTGCACACGTCCTCAGACTCGAAGCGGACTTGGTTGGTCTGGGTGTAAAATCCCCACTGCTGCCCGGCCCTGCCGGTGTTGCTGGCTGTTCCTGGGCGGGGGGCAGGCCTTGGGTCCCACTCTGCCCACACTGCGCTCGGACCTCATCAACTACCCCCTTCCCGAGCCTGAGCCTGGCTTTAGGGGTCCCCTTGCAGGATGGACCCTGCTCCCTCAGCCTCTTCCAAGGGCCTGCAGAGGGAGCTCAGTTCCCTGCCGCCTGCAGTGGGAGGGACAACCCGGCATCTAGGCCGTTCTGCCCACAGCATGGGACTGGGGTGGGGGCAAAACAGAGGACCCCCCAGCAGCTGGGCTGACCTGGCCTTGGCTGTGCCCTCCTCCTCTGGGGTCACTGGGCTTGGGATGTCTCTCCTAGAGTGTGCAGTCTAGGGGTGCAGTTGGCGGGAACGGAGAGCAGGAGTGCCCAGGGACTGTTCCCCGGGCAGGGGCAGGGGTGTGCAGAGAAGATGTTTGGGGGGATGGGGTGGCCGTCCAGCCCGGCAGTCCCACGCAGGGCCCCCCAGTTCCCCCCCCCCCGGAAGACTCCCAGCAGTTGCTTCCTGGAGCAACTGGAGGCTGAGGTCAGCTGGAGGCCAGTGGCGAGAGCCGGATGGGGGTGCGGATGGGAGGCCCCGGGGCCCCCAGAGGGTTGGGGGTGGCCCGGCCGGCCCAGGAGCCGCAGAGGGCACAGAGAGTGCAGTGCTGCGGCGAGCTCCCAGCAGGCCTCCAACAATGTGGTTTCAATCTAATTGTCCCAAAATATTGTTACAACACGAACCACGTGCCATCCACTCACCTGCAACTAATCAGCAGCAAAGCTACCGAATAAATCGGTTCCACACCCGTGGGGTTGGGCAGCCCGGCGCGCGAACCCAGGCGCCCAGGCCAAGGCCACCGCCGCTGGGGCCTGTTTCCTGTGGGAGCGAGATCGGTCAGGACAAGCTGGGGGCACCCGCAGGCGCTCCTCCTCTCTCTGGGACCCCCACCCTACTCTGGAGAGCAGAGCCGGAGGGGCCAGCCCCTCAGGTCACTGCCCGTCCAGGCCTCAGAGGGTTGGCCAAGGAGCTGGGGTCACGCTGGGGCCGAAGCCAGGCCAGCCGAGGTCTTCCTGGGCCCAGCGAGTCGTCAGTGTGCTCTCTGCACCCTGAACATCGCGTCCTGAGACCATGGCATCCTGAGACCGTGGTTATGGGGGCCTTCCCCTCCGGGGGACAGCTGTAAGCTCTCCGCGGTGATAACACATCCACCTTCAAAGCCACCAAGGCCTTTGGGTAAACACGACTTGGGGGATTCCTCCAACGCTCAAGGGAGCTAAGGATGCCCCCGTTCAGCCAACGAGGAGACAGGCCGAACACAGGCCCTCTCGGAAGGGAGCCCGAAGCCCAGGCCTCGAGCTCCAGGGGAGGCGACAAAGCAGAATACTGGAGTAGTGGGCTCTAGGGCTCCTTCCCAAGAGCCTGGACGGTCCCCACGGGGGCCCTAGGGCTCAGCCTTGACGCTGAACAGCGTGTCCCAGGCACCAACCGTGGCGTAACCATGGGTTCCACATATCTGCCCTCGGGGGGTTGTCTGAGGGTGGTCTGACAAAGACCCTTTCTCCAAATAAGCTCACACTCAGGTTCCGGGTGGACATATCTTTTGGGGGGGAGGGGGCTGTGGGGTTACCGTTGAACCCACTGCATAGAGACAGCCTCCCCTAGAACCCACCTTTGAGAGGTCATATTCTGTATTAGGTGTCATACAAGTAAGTGTTTCTCCTACAGGAATTTTCACGTCTCTGGGACGTAGATACTTTAGAGGTAAGGGAAATGAGGCTCAGAGATGTTAAGCATCTGCCCTGAGGCAGCCCAGCTTGAAAACAGCGGAGCTGCCTCCAGAAGGTCTGTGTTCCTCCTGCAGGACTCGGTAAGGCCTGAGAGGTGACCCCGTGGCTTTGTTTGGGCAGGTGCTCAATCACGGACATCCAAACGCCCCGCGAGGAGGAGCACCGTCCTGGAGCACCACCAGCAGCCTGCGGCTCAGGCTCACACGCCGAGACCATTACTCCTGGCACAGACCCTGTGGGGTGATTCCACGCAGACTCAGTGGCCCAGGAAGGTGGCGGTGTGTCCAACACCACCCGGCTGGCAGTGGCGGGACGGGGTCCTGACTCAGGCTCGCATTCCAGCGGCGGCCCGCAGGCCCAGCTCAGGCCCTGACGGGTTCCCGGTGGTGGCGGGATGACAGAGCATCCCGAAACCAGGGGCACAGGAGGGTGCAGATGTGGGGACCCCACAGGTGATGCCCAGCCCATATCTGTGCCGATGATGTCACCCTTCCCCGTCCATCTCTGAAGAAGAACAAAGTGGACAGAACTGCTTTTTGTGGCTCTGTTTTTGGGGCGCCTGGGTGGCTCAGTTGGTTAAGCGACTGCCTTCGGCTCAGGTCATGATCCTGGAGTCCCGGGATCGAGTCCCACATCGGGCTCCCTGCTTGGCGGGGAGTCTGCTTCTCCCTCTGACCCTCCCCCCTCTCATGCTCTCTCTCTATCTCATTCTCTCTTAAATAAATAAATAAAATCTTTAGAAAAAAAAAAAAAAAGAACTACTTTTTGTGTCCGGTAAGTGGGGCTGGCCTGGCAGCCCAGGAGGCGGGCTCAGGACACTGACCCTCAGACGGATGGGGCGGGGGGCGGGGGGCAGGGAGCCCCTGTGTGCCTCCCACGGGGCCCTTTCCTTTAGAAATCATTGTTTTCATGTGCTAAAACATATATAACATATAATCGGCCATTTTAACTTTTTTTTTTTTAAGTAAGCTCCATACCCAGCGTGGAGCCCAAAGCAGGCTTTGAACCCACGACCCTGAGATCAAGACCCGAGGTGAGATCAAGAGTCGACGCTCCACCCACTGAGCCACTCAGGCGCCCTCTGTATTTGACTTTTTAAGGAACTACCAAACCTCCTTCCTCCTTCAACCCATTTTTAATCTTTGAAAAAAAAGAGATTTTGTCTCCATTCCCTCTCCTGGGCCGGAGGGGAACCTGGGAAGGTGGGAAATGCCGGGAAGCTGCTTCAGGAGGGTAAGGTGAACCTAAAGGCCACACATCCACAGCCCAGGCCGGCAGTGGCCCTGAGCCGCCGGGGGTCCTGCAGGCAGCGGTGTGGGGGCCCTTTGACCCGCTGGCTGCCTGCAGCCTGGACCAGCCTGCATCTCGGTCCCCGCTCTGACACCCTCCCCTCCACCCCTGCCCAACCCGGCCCAGTAATGACTCCATCACGCTGTGCCTCGGTTTCCCCATCTGTCAAAAGTGGATAGAACAGGATGGACTCTCTGGAGGTTCCTGAGTGTGGAGGCAGACACGGCACGGGGCTCCGCGTTGGTAACCTTGGCCTCAGGACACACAGTCCCCCTCTGGGGAAGAGGGTCCTAGCCCCTCCAGCACCCAGCCCAGGTGTCTCAGGGACCCTGTCGTCACTGTGTCGGGCTCATCTCCCTCTAAGCTGCTCCCAGGGCCCCAGGGCAGGGCCGGGCTCACAGCCCGTGGGGAAGTGCCCTGGCAGCCTGGAGGTGGAGAGCAGAGGGGCGCACGCTCCTCTCTTCCTCACTGCCTACCCCTCCCTGGGGGAGAGGGGCGCAGGCTTTGAGGGGCTGACCCGCGGCCCAGGGGAGGCGGCTGTGCGCGGCCCGCGGTTCTGTCCACCAGGGGGCGCCTCTGCGTTCCGCCATCACCCTGGCCTTTCCCCAGGGGCTGGGGCGTCTTGGTCCAGCATAAACCGCTGGCTCTGGGCCTGGGGCGCGCCCAGTGTGTGCGTCTTTCTGGACTTGCAGAACCCAGTACGCACGTCTCTCCCCACCGTGGGCCCCAGGGGCCGAGGTCACAGGGGGCCACTGCCCCACCCTGCGCAGGCCAAGGAGGAGCTTGGAAGGGGGGCTTGAGATGAGGGGAGCATCCCAAACAGGTGATCGCAGCGGAGGGGTGGGTGCGTGGGGCCCATGGGGAGCCTGCTTGGGATGCCCTGGCCTTGCACACTGTTCCCAGGCCGGACGGGACCCCGGCTGCCTAGACAGGCTGCTTCTGGGGGGTCCGGCCTGTCAAAGGTGAGGCAGGGGGCTCCAGACTGGACTCAAGGCCCTGGCCTCCCTGCTCTGGGGCTGCTCAGATCACCCCGACTGCTGCCCGGACCCCCTCTGGGCCCGGCATTTCCAGAGGAGGGGTTGGCCTTCCCCCAGGCCCGGCTGCCTGACAGCATCCACAGATGGCCCTGCAAAGTTTCTTTAAATGCATGACTTCTTTTAGCATGTGTTAGAAAAAACAAAACCAACACATCACGCCTCCGACTTCACAGATATTAACGCTTGGGACAAGATCAGGTTAAAAAGAAACCTGTGAAATGACAGGAGGCGCGTGGACGGAATAGTGGTTCGGGGTCCGGGGACACTCAGGTTCAGGACGTGGCCCCCCTCTCCCACCATACAGGGGCCTGGGTGAGGAGCGGGGAGGGGCCTGAGGGGGCCCCTCCAGCCTCCCCCCTGCAGGTGCAGCGATGCTCCCAGCCGCCCCCCACCCCCCCGTAGGTTTTTCCTGTCAGGAACCCTGGCAGGCAGGCCACGGGCTGGGCAGTGACTCCTAGCTGGCCAGGGCCCATTTGCTCTGCACCCTGCCCCCGGGGTGAGGTGAGAAACCTGACCGGGCTCCAGCACAGATGGGAAACCCCACCCCAGGGCCCGCGGCGGGACAGGTGTGGCTGGGCTCCCTCCCACACCCACACGGGCCTCGGGCCAGGGCGGCGAGCCCAGCCCCGCAGCGTCCCCACACAGACACTACGGCTGCCCCTCCCCTCCAGGACCCAGGATCCAGGCCGGAGTCCCAGGCCCTCAGCTGGGGGGTGGGGAAGGGGCTGTACCCTAGGTGGGGAGCACCTGCTTTGATGGCAGGGCTGGAAACTTCCAGCTCTAGTTAGCAGTGGGGCTTCAAGCAAGCTGCTTGGTGCTCTGGGCCTCTGCATCTGGTTGTGGGGGGCCCGCCGCTCAGCAAGCATCACAGGTGACCCCTGAAGCCCCTGAGACCCAGAGTCCCCCCCACATACACACAGCTTGCCCTCACGTGGATCAGAGGGCTAGGTCCAGGCCCTGGGGGCAGGGATCAGGATCAGGCAGAGCTTTCCCACATCCTCCCTGGTGGAGGGGGCTGGGACCACGCAGGGGTGGGGGGTGTCCCTCCCAGGGGACCCCTCCTGTGGGGGCTGCCTTGAGCACCCATCAGCCTCACCCAGGCATAGTGGCCCTGACTCCTCCTTTGTTCCCTTCTTCATTCGTCCCAGGCACCATGCTGGCATTGGCACAAGGGCCCCCAGCCTCTCCGGAGCTGGCTGAGTCCCCACAAAGGAGATGTGACTGGCCGGGAACAAATTCCTGGCAGAGCAAAGAGCAGAGCCTCCTGGGCAGGGCCATGCAGACGTGGTCTGGGGGACTAAGAAATAGGACTTGGGACCGTTGTGGGGAACAGGGGGTGGGAGATGGCCGGCGCCTGCTGGCATTGGGGTGCAGAGGGCTGTGTCCTATGCCAAGCCTCCCTGCTTGCCTCCCTCTCTGGCCGGGGGACCCCGCTCCTGTACTCCGGCCTCATGGGGACATGGTGACATGGTGCTAGCAGTCCTGAGGGGGAGGCAGGACCCGGATGGTGGGCATGGGCTGAGTCTCCCACCGCCCCCAGCCCGGGTGCTGCTGTCACACGGGGGTCTGAACGTAGAGCCAGAGTCCTGGATTCCAGGCCCAGCCCTCACCACAGAAACATGGGTTCTTGTCTTGAGCCGGCTGACCACTGCCCAGGGACGGACACGCGGATGCAGGGGTGCCTGCTGGCTCGAGGGGACCAAGGGGAGCCTGGCGCCATGGGTGAGGTGTGCCCAAGAGTGGAGGGAGGCAGAGGGGATGTCCTGACCAGGAAGATGCCTGCGGAGGGGAGGCCAGCACAGTCAGCCCAGGCCGTACATCCTTGGCTGGGTCTGGAGGGGCCAGGGGCTGCCATGTGAGCTCTGAGGAGCAGGCTGTCTGTCCCTCTCCCTGCCTGGAGCTCCCGGGCCTCAGGGACAGCTGAGGCTGCAGAGGGTGAATGGGCCGGGACCCAGAGCCCCGGCCCGGCCCAGCCCCACCCGCAGCCCCACGAGGCCCACCGTCTCCTTACAGGATCTCACTCACGCACAGGAAAAGCGAATTAACGGAGAAAAGGCAAACTTGATGAGCTGGGCCTGTGGGCCTTGTGCATCCCCGGAGGAGGCTGAGGGGGGCTCTGCAGGCCGATCGGGGTCTCAAGGAGCAGAAGAAGAGAGGCCGCAGCTAGCCCGATGACTCTGCCGAGCACCGCACCGGCCACCAGGGACCTGCCTCATGAAAATGCACTCCGGGGGGAGCTCAGTGGGCTGATTGTGCCCTCCCCCCAGGGACGGCGACCTTGTCCTCAGCGGCACAGGGGAGCTTTCCCAGGGCCCTGGAGCGTGCGTGTGCGCGGTCCCAGGGGATCCACATCAGCCAGACAAGCCACAGACCCTCTCTGAGCCCGTTTCCTCTTCTGTGGTTTGCACTTGGCCGGCGTGAGACCTGCTGGTGGCAGTAACACGCTCAGGCCGGTGTAGGGACGAGGGTAAGCCCTCTGGGCGGGGCGGGCACAGCCTCCGCCCCCCTGCAAGCGTGCAGAGCCGGCCTGGGGCGTTGATGTGGGGAGTCTACTTCTGTGTAGCCAGGGGCCTGGAGCTGGAGGCTGGGTGGGGACCTCACCCTCCTCCCTCCCCAGGGGCTGCTCCCGGGGGGAAGCAGGTGGGCTTAGGGCCCAGCTCCCAGCTCCCGGACTGGGGGCCTTCGGCTCAGTGTTTCTATTCCCTGCACCTCCAGGGTCTCATTGGTGGGATGGGGAGCAGGATAATGCCTTTCTCCTGGCGTTGCTGTGACTCGGAGGCGGTGTGCCCTGTGCACAGTGTAGCGTGGGTCAGCTTGAGCCACTACGTCACTGGCCTCTCCTGAGCCTTAGTCTTTCTTGGCCTCAGTTTCCAATTTAAAAATGAGTTAAGGGGCTCCTGGGTCACTCAGTGGGTTAAGCGTGCAACTCTTGGTTTTGGCTCAGGTCGTGATCTCAGGGTGGCAAGATCGAGCCCCACATCATCAGGCTCCACACTTAGTGGGGAGTCTGCTTGAGACTCTCCCTCTCCCTCTGCCTCCTTCCCCCCCCTTGCACACTCCCTCTCTCAAAAAATAAAAATAAAAATAGGGGCACCTGGATGACTCAGTTGGTTAAGCGTCTGCCTTCAGCTCAAGTCATGATCTCAGGTCCTGGGATCGAGCCCCGCATCGGGCTCCCTGCTCCGCGGGAAGCCTGCTTCTCCCTCCCCCCACCTCCTGCTTGTGTTCCCTCTCTCTCCCTCTCTCTCTCCAATAAATAAATAAAATCTTTCAAAATAATAAAATAAAATAAAAATGAGTTAATAGCAGCAAACTCCTGGTGTCCATATTTGAGACAGGACTTTGTAACTACCGTGGTTTCCCCTCCAAGTGCCTTCTGGGGAGCGTCGAAGCTGTTCTGTCCCTCAGGTGTGAGGACAGGTGTCCAGGGGGCTGTGAGCGCTCCTTTCAGGTGCATTTGAGCAACAGAACCTCCCCACCCATGAACGCTGCAGACGCCGAAGCAGTGGCTGTTCCGGCCACAGAGACCAGAACACACGCTAGGATCCGCGAAGGCCACATTTGCCAGCTGGGGGCTGCCCCAGGACCCCGGGACACATCTTTTTGTAAGTACATACAAATAAAATGTGTTTGTGTATATTGACTCTGTTTCCAACAGCTTTTTTTTTTAAAAGTTTATTTAAGTAACCTCTACACCCAATGTGGGGCTCGAACCCACAACCCCAAGATCAAGAGGCACCCCCCCCCCAGCAGCTCTTTTTAAAAAGATGCGGTGGTGGGGCACCTGGGTGGCTCAGTTGGTTAAGCGACTGCCTTCGGCTCAGGTCATGACCCCAGGGTCCTGGGATCGAGTCCCACATCGGGCTCCCGGCTCAGCAGGAAGCCTGCTTCTCCCTCTCCCACTCCCCCTGCTTGTGTTCCTGCTCTCGCTGTCTCTGTCTCTGTCAAATAAATAAATAAAATCTTTAAAAAGATGCAGTGGCATCTGCCCCTTCTCCTCCCTTTAAAGCAAATCGCTGAGCCACTTGGGAGTCAGCTGGAGACGCCGTGACATTGTCCGAACACTTGGCCATCCCTCGGGCTGGCGTGGAACAGTTGGGCAGCCTATGTGCAGGGAGGGCTTTCGTGCATCTTCCCACCCAGGGGACGCACCGTCTACCGGGTCCCACCCTGCTCCTGCACAAAAGCCCTGGTTCTGTCCATAGTCCCAGACAGCAGACCCCCTCAACCCTGGGGGTCCAGGACCCCGTCTGGGCCGCGCACCGCAGTCACTGGTCCCATCTCTTCAACCGCTTTCCTGGAGAATAGACACCCCCCCTTTCGTCTTTTTCTCCACTGACCTTGGAAAGCCTCTAGAGTGGTTGTTCTGCAGAACGTGCTTGGATTGGGGCTTTCCTTCTTCCCTCGATTCAGGGTAGGCATCCTCGACGAGAGCATCACACAGGCGACGCTGTGGGCCACTGGGTGGGAACTGAGGCTCTGAGGGGCGGGGTGCGGCGGTCACCACCGCTGGGCCTGGCTGGAGCCCATCTCCCCAGTGCCGTTGGCCTCCCACCGGCCACTGCGGGGGTCCCACGGGCGCCGTCTGCCGCACCCAGGCCCCGACGGCAGGGCTCCTTGACCTGGCACCTGTTCCGTCTCCTCTGAGCTGCCCGGGGGCCAGCAGGGAGCAGACGGGACCCAGGAGGGCTAGAGGTGAAGGGCGGAGTGCCTGGGGTGTGAGGCTCAGGGCTCCTTGGAGGGCTGGGTACAGAGCAGCACCAGGAGAAATCTAGACAGGAATTGGCACAGCCTTTCCCTTGGCAGAGTCTCAAGGAAGATCCGAAAGGTGTGGGCCAAGGGCCCCCGGGGTGCAGGGTAGGACCGCAGTCCAGCTGCGTAGGGGATGAAGGCTGGACCAGCCTGATTTCTCTCTCTCTGCAGCTGCCAGGGCCCAGAAAGGAGGCTGGGGCTGGGGGGCTGGGGGAGGGACGCATCACTGACTTCCCAAGCTCTTCTCTGACAGAATCCCAAAGGTGGTGAGCCTGGAGGAGAGGGGAGCCCCTGCCCGTTCGGTGTGGGGGCTCTGAGGGCCCCTGGGAAGGCCTTTCCGTTGCCGTCTCTGGCTCTCCAAGTACGCGGAGGTCAGCGTGTGGTTTGCATCGGCCAGGGCCCTGCAGGCCCACCCAAAGAGAGCCCTGGGGGCACCTGCTGCAGGACGGAGGGCACCGTCCTGGGGAGGAAGGGCCGGGACGGAGGCACTCATGGAGCCCAAGGAGAGCAGAGCGGTGAGAGCTGGGTAAGGGGCGCACACAGACCTCTTCCACCCCCTGCTGTCCTCACCAGCCTGGGCCTCCCCCTGGCCCCGCCCACCCAGGGGAGGTGGCCCTGATTGCAGGCCCCTGGAGCAGCAACAACCCCTGAGGGTTGGAGCAACACACAGCGGGGGGGGCCTGGGGCCCAGGGCGTGCAAGCCACGCCCATCGGGCCCCAGGAACTCGAATCGATAAACAAGCATAGAACAAATTCCATTTCGATGAAAGCATCACCAAACCGCAGATTCCCAAGCCCCGGGATGGGGGTCCGAGAGCCCACGGCCCCAGCCTGGTCCACTCACCCACCGGTCAGGGTCCACCCCGATGGGAAGGGGAGTGCATTCTGCTGTCCAGCCTGGTTCCCGGGTCTCCCCAGCGGACAAGCAGCACCCTTTGAATGTCCACTGTGTTGCGACATGGGGACAGCCATCCTGGGGATTGGGATGGGGTCGGGGAGGACAGAGGCCCACTAGGCCTGGAGCTTGGGGATGGTTTGTGGCTTATCAAGGTCCCTGGTTACCTGTGGGCCTAGGAGGGATGAGGACGAGTTGGGAGCAAGACTGGGTCAGGGAGGCCGGGGGGGGGGGGGGGAGCGACACACAAGGGTCGAGGCTGAGAAGGGGACTTTGAGTGAGAGACAAGACACCAGGGGCAGGATGGGCAGGACTTGGTGTAGCCAGAGGTTAGGGGTGGGGAGAAGGGGCCCCTACAGCCCTGGAGGGAGCCGTCAGCCTTCTGTTTCCATGCTCCTGCCATACCCCCACCCCAGGGTGCCTGGGGATGTATCTGCAAAATGCCCCGAAGCCCACCCAAAGAGAGCCCTGGGGCTCTCACCAGCTTTCCTGAGGCCAGAACACCATCACCTGCAGCGACCGGGATGGGCTCAGCCTGGGTGCACGGAGGCCCCCAGTCACGGTAGGGGTGGGGTCAGAGCTAGAGTGGTGTGCCCTGTGCTGATCTGATCTCTGCCAGACAGAGAGTGGTCCGCGTGAGCAGTGAGATGTGCTCCTGGAGGGGTGGCACCCCCTTTCCTGTGCTTCCCCCAACCCCTGCGCCCCCAGCCCACTCCAGGCCCCTGAGCTGGGCAGGGAGGCATGAGCCTCTCGCCCTCAGAAGCAGTCTGCCCAGCTGGCCTAGCCCAGGAAGTCAGGTCAGCTGTGTGGCTCAGGGCTATGGACACAGCCCCAGGTGGGAGGAGGGACCCATCGGGTGTCCTGCTGGTATGACGAGTTTAATTAATCGGCAGTATGTCATGTCTTGGACAAAGGCAGGCTTCCCCGTCAGACAGACCTGGTTCAAATCCTGCTGTGTGGCCTTGGGCAAGCGACTGAACCTCTCTGTGCCCTTGTCTTCGAGTTTAACGTCATTTCCATGGCAGCGCAGCCGTGGAGACCCACAGTGCCAATGCCGTAAATGCAGCAGGTACAGGTGGGAGCCAGAGCCGGTCCTCTTCCCCCCCCTCCCCACCCCACGGCTGGGGGCCTCCAGACAGAGCAGTTTGCCAGTCCTCTCGGGGGGCCTGGGCCTGGGAGTGTGGTGGCCCAGCAGAAGACCACCAAGCCCAAGGAGGGGTCAGCTCTGCTTGGGGTAAACAGAGGACGGCTGAGGGGGCCACGGGGGCCTCTGGCCCTGCCAGGTGAGTGGGAAGCCCTGTCCAGCAGGGGCAGGCAGCTGGGAGCCTAGTCCATGGGGCCAAGCTGGGTTCTCTCTGTTCTCACTGCTCTCCCCCCATCTTTGCCCCTCCCCCTCAATCTTAGCCTGGCTCCTCGGGCTTCATGTTGGTCCCATTTCAGCAGCTCAGGTGCTGGGGTGGGCTGGCCTGCGGGCTGGGCGGCATCCCAGGCCCTCACCCCCGGTACTGACCCTGCAGCCTGTCCAGGTCTCCTGGGTGGTAGTTGGACTGGCCGCGTCAGAGCCACCACAGAGCTTGCTGGTCACCTCAGGCTTCCCAGGCCTCTCTCCGGGGTAGGGCCAGGGCGTCTGGGTTTGCACCAGGGACCCCAGAGGGCCCCTGCACTGCCACATCCTTCGGAAGGCGCTGAAGGCCGGGCCCAGAAATGGGCAGGGCCGCAGGCCATGCAGAGGTCCTGCTGAGGACCCAACCGCTGGCTCTGTGCCCGCTGCCCTCCTGGGGCTTTGGAGACCTGAGCGGAGGTCTGCTCTGCAGGAGCCTTAACTCCCCTCACGACCCCAATAGGACAAGGCCTGTCCAGCCCGGAGACGAGAGAGAAGCAGCTGGGCCTCTTTATAGGATGAGGGAGCCCCGCGCAAGGTCTTCAGGCACCAGACCCTCTGCTTGAGGGGACAAGTGAGACCACGGTAACTTGCTCCGCTACCGCGGCCCCTGGCCACCCTCTGCTGTCTCTCCTCTTGGGCTCCCAAGGGCCTCTTCCCCCGCAGCCCGGAGGTCTCTGGGCACCCAGTCAGGGCTCCCCACTTCCTGCACCTCTCTTGTGAAGGACGTCCTCGGTGTCCTCAGCTGGAAGCACCCCAGAAGACCCCATTAGGCCCAGGTCACACAGCAAGAGAGCCAGGATGGGAGGGGTACAGAGGTGGCTCGAACCCTTGCAAAGTGCCCTCACACCTGCCAAGGCTCCGCCTGGCCACCGGGGCCGCACAGCCCCTAAATTGTGCGAGGGATTCCCGGCCCCCCGGAAGGCCTTCTTCATGCTAATGGCTTTTCAGGGGTCCTTGTGCACCCAGGCCCCCAACTCCCAGCCAGCATGATTAGCAGTGAGTTCAACGCCAGGAAAATTATTAATTTCCATCCTCAAGTTTACTTCGGGGGAAGTTTGCCAATTAACTCCGCAAACCAAGGCGCCCAGAGTAAAAGAGAGAGGCAGGCAGAGACCCAGGACAGTCCTGGTGAGGGGTGTGGGGGGAAGTGGGTGTAGACCCCATCATCCTCGGGAGCTTGCAGGGCCGCAGACAGAGGAGTTAGGGGCCGCCCCCAGCCCCTACCCGGGTAACCCATGGCCACTACCAAGTGGCAGGAGGGGCAAGGCTGCCGTAGTCCGGGTCTTCTGGGCCATTGCTGCGAAAGTGTGTGTGTGTGTGTGCGCGCGCGTGCATGGGCGCTGGGGATGGAGTCTGGCACAAGGGAGCATGCGTGCGTGTGTTGGGGGGGTTGGGCTGGGAACCCCGGCTCTCACAGTCTAACACGTGTGAACAACGCTGACGGTTTAGCACCAGGTCTGAAGGGCAGCGGCTGGTGGCCTTGGATCCTGTGACCACCAGGGCCACAGTGTTTCAGGTGTCCTGGTCCTTCACGTACTTTCTTTCTCCCTTTTGTGCAAAGCCAGGCCCCTCCACTTCAATGCCGGGTCCCACCCTGGCAGGCTTGGCTCCCCCACCCCTCATGGGTCCCCTGTGCTGGCTCTTGCCTTGCCCTGCAGTCCGGGCACGGGGTGGGGAGGGGGCAGAGGGGTGCCGCAGGAACCAAGGAGACGCACCTGCAGGGGCTGTCTGGGCCCCCAGGCCTCGGCCTTGCAGAGAGTACCAGCAGGAGTCCGCTGGACCCTCCAGAAGCTTCAGAAACAGGAACGCGATCCCCACACAGGCCAGGAGAAGGGGGGCAGAGCCAAGGGAAGACTCCTGACAGTGGGGGGCGGGAGGGTTCTAAAGGCACCGGGCAGGCTCCCTCTGGACCTGAGGAACCAGCCCTGCTTCCCACGGGATGAGTGGGGGGCCACTGTGCCCACGATCCCAGGGCCCTGGGGGCAGTCCTGCCCAGCAAGCTTCCAGATGTCTGCCTCAGGAATGCTTCCCCAAGCCCTCTCTGCAGCGTCCAGGAACAGAAGGGCAAGGCCTCGGAGTGACTTTTCACCGCTTTTTAAAAGGCAGCCCAGAATATTCTACTCCTGCTAGCCTAAGGCCACGGCCAGCAGCTGCAGCTTCCTCTCCATGTCCTGCTGCTCCGCCGATTTCAGCCAGGCCATTCCTGTCCCTCCGGTGGAGGGACTACAGCCCTCTGCTGATGCCCTAGCTGCCCCCATCAAGCCCCAGAAGTACTTAAAAACGTAAATTAAAATAAATTGCATTTTGAAATCATAAGTAGGGGCCATTTTATCGCCTTTATTGCGTAACAACCACTAATGAAGTCCAGTCCCTGCGGCCTTAATCACCTGGAGACTAAAGTTCAGTTCCTGCTGTCCACGCAGGCTGGGGGATGCTGGGGTCCCACCAACACACCTGGCATAACGCGAGCATAAATACATTTATGGGCAGAACCAGAGGCCTCGGGAAGGTCCTGGAGGCTACAGGTGGAGTCTCTGCCTCCTGAGGGATGGGTCAGGGGGTCCTGAGGGATGGGTCGGGGGGTCCTGGGAAGAGAGGCCTCTGGGTCTGGGGCAAGAGGGAGTGGGGGCCGAGACCTCCCCACTCTCTTTCCTGACCAAGAAGAGCAAATGCAGAGATGGCAGCCCCTCCACACTCATTTCTCACCCCCAGGGACAGGGGAGCAGAATGGGACTGGCCCGGCAAGTCTCAGGCTAGAGGCTAGGATTAGCTGCACTCCACAAGACCAGGAGCTAGCCTGGCTTCCCCCGCCCCTCCTGGACATGGCCACTTTCCTGGCCTCTTGCACCACTATGGGAAGGGGCCAGGAGGGCGAGAGTCCCCTCCTCTTTCTACACTCTGCCCTAGGAGTCTGCAAGGGTGAAGCTGAAAGCCGAGTAATGGCTGCAGTTGGCACCTGAGCTCCCCAGTCTCCTCCCTGGCAGGACAGGTGAACATGCAACTGTGGTCCTCGTAAACCTTCTGTTCAGCCTTGCGGTTTGAACAAGACTATGTGCCCAACAGAGAGAGGCCAAAAGCCAGCCGCGACCACTTGTGCCAGACTCCATCCCCAGCGCCCACCAGCCCAGCCCCCAGGGCCTCCCAGCCCATTAATCCTTAACCGCCTCTGGGCTAGCGCTGACCCCCAAAAGCAAACAGGAATAGGATTCCTGGGGAAGGGACACTCCGGTTAGGGGCCACCTGAAGTAGGTTTGGGGTAGGGGTGGGGGCCAGGGAGGAAGGCTCATCCGCCCCAGCAACCCGCCCCACCGATGTTGGAGAAGGTTACTGTCTCCCCAGTTCGGAGCGCTGCGGGCCCCCAAAGCTGAGGTGGACGTAGATTTTGGAGCCAGAGCTGAAAGCCCAGCAGGGGGTTGGGGCAGGGGCAGGGGCGGAGGTCCCCACTGTTTTCTGAGGTCCCCGCAGCAGCCTGAGGGCAAAGGCGTCCCGGCAGAAAGCAGGGGAGGGGGCGCTTCCTCCAGAAATCCGCTGGCTTATTGTTACACTTTCCGAGGCCGGGGCATTTTTCCAGGAGGTTGTGACAACCAAAAAATAATAATAATAACGCCCCTCCCCCAGCAGCAGGAATTCTGGAAAAAACAGCAGCTGCGGTGATCGGGCCCAGAAAAAACCAGGTCAGGCGCCGCGAAGATCTAATTTAGGCGCGCACCGGCATCCGCAGCGGCCAGCCGCGCACCCGCACCACCGCCCTCGCGGCTGGGGTGCGGGGTTCGCGGCCCGGCGGCTCCAGCCCCGCAGGACTAGGGCGCGCGCCGGGCTTGCCGCGTCGTGGCCCGAGTCTCGGGCGAGACCCTGCCGTGAGGGGCTTGTCGCAGCGGCCTGGAGGCCGACCCCGGAAGGGGGACTGCGCGCCAGGAGGCTCGGGGGCTAACTCGGTGTTCAACAAAGCACCCAATCAGTGGGGGAGGGGAAGGAAGAGGATGCCGCCGCCGCCGCCGTCGGGAAAATAGAGCCCGACCTCAATCAGAAGTGACAGCAGAATGGGCCGCGGGTGCTGGCGGGCCAGGCCCGGGCTGGACCACCAAGCCCCCATCCGCACCTCTGTCTTCCGCGGGCCACGCGGGACGCGCCTTTCTCCGTGGGGCGCAGAGACCGTGGGCCCGGCTCAGAGGCGGGGGCCGGCTGGGCCTGGAAAGTTCTTCGAGCTGACGCCCACTCCCCACGGGCCGCACTGGGTCCGGGGTGGAGGGCGCAGTGGGTTCCGTGAGCCCTGGTCGTCGGGGAGGGCGCGGAGCAGGCCCTGTGGGAGCGCAGGCGTTTCGCGCGCAGTAGCCAGGCCGAGCCTGCTCGGTCCCCACTGTCCCGCCGAAGGTCCTGCGGGGGGCCGTTGTCCCGGCAGACGCTCCGGCCCCCATGGATGCTCCGAGGGCCCGAGACTCCGGAGCCAGTGCTGGGAATTTCGACGTTTCGAAGGAACCCGAGGAGCAGCCCCAAGCCTGCTCGGGAAAAGGGCACCGAGTGCGCCGTACGGGGAGGGCTGGCGGGCGGCGCCGAGCGGGAGAGGCCGCAGGGGACACAAGGCAGGCAGCTCCAGGCGCCCCCCCCCCCCCCCCCCGCCCCCGGGTGTGAGTTCCTGTCTCTGGGGCAGAACAACAAACAAATAATTCTCGGTATTTCCCAAACTGCGGAACCGGGGGTGAGAAGGAAGGATGGAGAGAGGAGGGGACAGGGTCGAACCTGCTGTTTTTTTACCTTAAAAATTATATATTTTATGTCACAATCGCTTTTCGTTAAGACCACAAACATCCAATTTGGCTTGGCGTAATAAAATCAGCCGGAGCTCCCTTAAACAGAGCCATTCCGGTGAATTAAGTTGTGAAATCTAATCTATTATATCCATAAAGGAGAATGCTTTCATTGTAAATTCAGGCTATCAGGCAACTATACCTGGGGCCAGCCTCCCTTTCGGATTTGCTACTTGAAGGCTTATCAAATTACTTCAAAATGTGGGGCTACCCTCTCCATATCTCATGGCAACAAAAATTAAATGTGGCAACATTTCTTTTAATAGTAGGAAGAGGTCAGGTACAACGGCCACGACAAGGGGTATAATTAAAAAAAGACTTTCCCCCCTCAACCTCTTCTCTGTGTTGGGAAGCACGGTTACTATTTTACGAATTAATTCGAGTTTTTACAACAACCTAAACGGGCCAAGACTTCCTTCACGTTCTCTCCTCTATGGCTGGAAGTGTCTAGGGCACAGCGGCCGGGTGGATGGCACGTGGTCCCGGAAGAGCTCGGACACCCGGATCTCCGGTCCCGGTGCTGGGACCTCGTGGCTCAGCCCCCAACCGACGGCCCGCGTCCCTGCCCGCAGTCTGCACACCTGGGCCAGAGAAGGGCCTCGGAGCCCCACTGGCTCCTTCCTGCCCTTGTGCGGGCCCTGAGGCCTAGCCCGCCGTTGGGCCGTCTCCGCAGTGGCCCGGCCAGACAAAGGAGTCGCCCACGGAGGGGTTAATGCACACCCCGACCCTTCTCTGTCCCCACCCCACACCCTCCTAGGGCAGCGTGGAGCAGGTGACGTGCAGCACCCCGATATTTATCTGGTTGGCAAACGGGGTGGGGGTCTGTACTGCTCCTCCTTGCATGGGGGTCCTGGGCCCCAGGCCCTCGCCGACCAGACCACACCCTCCCCCTGCAACACCTTCCTCCATTTCTGAGAATTAACTGACTCCAGGCTTGGGCCGGGGGCATTGTGCGCTGGCCAGAAACCGGGGTCCCCAAGGACTCTCCACCCACGCTCCCGAAAAGGGGTGTTGGGGGGGACGGCAAGGAGGAGGTCAAGAAGCTCCAAACTCCCAGATAACCGGAGGGCGCGGCTCTCTGTCAGGCCCGCGGAGATTTATGAGGCGCTGGCGGAGTTTCGGCCAGGCCTCGCGGAGGCGGCCAGCGCACCCCGCCTAATCTTTGACTTCCATCTAATTATTTTGTTCCTGCCACTTTCAACTCAGTGTCCAGAGAAGCAAACAAAGGGAGGATGGGGGATGGGGCCACTAGGCAGTGGCGAGGGATCAGCGGGGGTCCCCCTCAGCACAGTGGGGGCCCCTCGACGCCCCAGGCTCATACCCTGCGTGGGTCTCTGGGAAGGTGAAGGGCGAAGGGTGACCATACCTGGACCGTGGGGGACTCACTCTCCAGCCTGGCTCACCCTCCGCCACCGGTTAGAGTGGGGGCCCGAGCGGATTTCAGAGCCCCGAGCAGTCCACAGGGCATCCAACGCGCCGCGAGGCAGGGCTCCTTTGGAGGAATCCCTGTGAATGCGCTTGGGCGGCGGGAGAAAGAAAAAGAAATACTTTCCCCTAAATTGCAATGGAGGGGGTTCGGCCGGGTGCGCCCAACCGGAGGTGGTGGAGAAGGCAGAGGAAGGCCGGATTTCTTTTCTTCCCACAAGATAAAAGATCCGCCCAAGCGGGTAAGAAAGGAGTGAAACTTGCATTCATGTTAAAAAAAAAAAATTCTAAAATGGAAAATGACTTTAGTGGTCACCACCCATAAGTCAACTAAAAACAGGGATAATTAGAGTGTGGGGAATTCGGGGATCATAAATCTTCGGCGCTTTTTCTACTGGAATCGAGAGACTTTACGGTTTGTTGAGTTTTATTCCGGGGCTTTGGTGGACGCGGGTCTGCGCCAGGGCGAGCGGGGACGCGCGCAGCCAGGGCGCCGCGAACCCCTGGTCTCCGGCCCCGTAAGGTGGAAACCGAAACTGCGCACTTTGCCCAAAGGAGGGGGCCTTTCGTGCCGTCGGGGCCCCCCTCTCCCCAGCCCGGTAACCACGACTTGGGACGACCTGAAGGAGGGTCTCGGGAGCTAGGTATTGGTACAGAACCTGACTCCGGGTGGGGCCTCCTTTTTCTTTCCAGCCCAAACTCCGAGGAGAATATTCAGGTGTCCACGGGGAATGGGAGGTGAGGCATTTTTTATAGCGTTCCCCATCCGAACCCCCACCCCTTTCGCCTAGGCCCTTTGTTCTCATTTATGGGGGGGGCGGAAGAAAAGGACACAAAATCATCCCTTCCGCTTTACTCATCAAATCTCTTAATTTTCAGTCTTCCCCCAAACAGCAAGGAATACATTTCATTCCATGGGGGATTTTCCCCCACCAGGTAGAGGCCAAATTTCCAATTTCCCACGTAGGACTCTTCCTTTTGTGAAACAGTCTCCAAACAAAAACACCCCAAATCCAAACATCGCCTAAAGCCCCATCAATCAGGTGGGAAAGTGGGCAGAAGGAGAAGGTGCATTCTCTTCCTTAAAGTGTCCCCAAATAAAAGCGCGCCCTTTCCTTCAACTCTCTCCAACCCTCCCCTTTGTTGAAAAGACTCAGTCCCATCCTAAGAACAGGGGCGGGGTGAGGGGGGCTACAGGTTCACAATCAGAAGAGTTCTCCCCCCAAAACGATTCTCGGAGGACTTCTTTTGTTTGATGTGGGCATGGGGGAGGGGAAGGAGCCCGCCCCAGGCCGGCTACGGGGCCTCCCTTATCAACTCCCCAAAAAAACAAAGCCCACGGCCTCCCCTAACTGGCAAGTCCGGGGCTCCTGGGGCTAGGAGGGGCTCACTACGGAACTAGGGGAGCTGCCCGCCAAGGTGGGGTCTCCCCATTCCGAGCTTCCTCCGACCCTCCCCCAAACTGAGCATCACAGCTCTAAAAAGAATCCGGGTTTTCCAGGGGATAAGGGCGAGAGACTGCAGGGAACAAAGCGCCGTCGCCCCAGCTCTGGGGCCGAGGCAGGGCTCGTAGTCTCTTTGGCGAATTAAACGGAACCTGGAGAAAACAGGCTTTTCCAAAGGGGCACCAGCTCCCAGGCCCGAGGTGGAGCGGAGGACGGTCCTCCCGCAGGGACTGCAGGCTCAACCCGGGACGGCGTCCACCCCGCGTTTAGCGGCCCTCCCAGAGCCCTGCAGAAAGACACGCTTGCAGCGAAAGGCTCTTACACACCAACCGGGTTTTTATTCGTTCCCTACCCGGGTGCGCTCTGGGCGCGCGGGAAACAAGGAAACGCACGTACCTGGCGGCGCTCCGAGGGCGGCCTCGCGGGCCCTCCGCTGGCGAGGGGGCCCCCAGAAGCCACTCCCCGCCCGGCCGGTCGCCCCACGGCCCGTCCCTCCCTCCCCGGCGACGCACCCCGCCGAGTCAACTCTTCAGAAGCGCGAGGAGCTTCCTGTCCGGGCGCTGCATCCAGCTGCCAGGGCCCGCGCCTCCTCCCAGGCGCCATCCCCGTAGAAGATCCCCGCAGCCCTGCAGGCCCGGAACGCGGCGCCGAGGCCGGGGAGCGGCGCGTCCCGCCGCTGGGCAGGGGCTCTCGCCGCAGGTCCACCCCCGGCCCGCGCGCATCCTTCTCGGCCTGAGCTCCGCGTTCCCACCTTCCCCGCCGAGCTGCGAAGACGGCCGCGGAGCCCTCGGGGAAGACGAGGAGGCGGCAGCGGCCGCGGTCGGGCAGGAGCCCCGGGGCGGGAGGGGTGCTGGGCGGAGGGGCCGGCGGAGGGGCG
>NC_058417.1:58449459-58450417 GCF_002201575.2 Neomonachus schauinslandi
CGCCCCCCTCCGCCCCGGCCCAATCGCCGCCCGCCGCCACCGCTCCCTTTGTCTGGGCCGCAGGCTCGGGCCAATGGCGCTACGCGGACACGCGGGCTGCGCGCGTCTGGGCCAATGGGCTGGCCGGACAGGCCGCGTGGGGCGGTGCCGGGGCCCCGGGTGTCCGTGAGCTGCCGGGCGGCGTCCGGCAGGCCCGCGCCCGGGGCCGGGATGGCGGCTCGTCGGCCGCAGGCCGCAGCGTTCTCGCCCCTCTCGGAGTCGCCTCCGCTATGCGGAGGGGCGGATGACACTGCGGAACGGGACGACGGCGCGCCCTGGAGCCCGAGGCCCTAGCGGATTTGGGCCAGAGCCGCTGCTGGCCTGCGGGCGGATCCGCCCCGCGCGCCCTGCGCGGTGCGTCTCTCTGAGGACTCGCAGAGAAACGCAGTACTCCGGGAGACAGCGAGGGTGCCCTGAGAGCCAGAGCCCCCAAGGGAGGTGCCGCTTAGAGGCGTCTCCTCCCCGAACTGGGTCCCCTAGGGTGGGAGTGGAGCCCAGGGGCCAGTCCTGGCCGCACTCCCTGCCTGGCGTCTCTCAGGGTCACCCCGGATGAGGAGTGGCCCTCTGTCCCCCTGAGCGGGGTCATATTGAGGGGGAAATGTCAGAACGCCAAGAGCCGGCACCCAGAGCCTCTCAGATCTGGAGTCTCCATAGCCAAGGCTGTACACCTGCCGCTCTTTGTCTCCTCCCGGCGGGTGGGCTTCTTCCAGGTCAAGGGAAGGGTCTCTGCCTGTGCCCTCATCCAAGCCCTGTGGAAGGGAGAAAGATCCTGACCCCTGTACAATGTCCTTGTTGTCTCCTCACGGAGGAGAAGGTGACAACCATCTCGAGGATACCAGATTGCTCATTCTGGTCTCCTTTTCCCCAGGGAAACACACACACACACACACACACACACACACACACACACACACACACA
>NC_058417.1:58450427-58485953 GCF_002201575.2 Neomonachus schauinslandi
ACACACACACACACACACACACACACACACACACACACACACACACACACACACACACACACACACACACACACACACACACACACACACACACGTCAGCTTGCTTCTACGTGGAGGACTTCTGCCCATGCCACTCCTGTACCTTCTTTGAAAGAAGAAGACACGGTCTTAATTCCACGAGGAGAGACATTCACAACACGTGGCCCCAGGCCTCAGAGAGGGCAGTTTCCAAATCTGGGCTCAAAATAAAATCACAAATAAACCCAAGTAGGAGCCTGAGCACAGCAATCTGTGAAAGCACTGGACGGTCGTAGAGATTGGGAATGTCCTGCTCTGGGGGGTGCGGGCCTGCCAGGGGCGAGTTGCACATGGGATTGAGGTGCTGCCGGCCAGAGGGACCGGCCACATCACGCCCGTCCCGGGACTTTCCGGGTTTGGCTGAGGTTTCTCAGTCCCCACATCACTGGAGGTGTTGGCACCAAAGTCCCCGTGCAACTCCTTATCCCTAAGGCCACAAGACCCGTAAGGCTCCATCGGGGGCTCCCCACTCCAGGCCCAGGGGATCGTGAGGCAGGCCCAGGAGGCCAGCCCAGGTCCAGCTGCAGCCCACAGACCCCACCAGCTTGTGCTTGGAAATTCTGCTCCCAGGGATGAAGCGGCCAAGTCCTGCAAACTGACCAGGTTTAGATGCCTCAAGGAGATTGAGTAAAGTTGGTGGTCTAGACCCTTCCTGGCAGTCTCCCTACTCCCACCCTCGAAACCGGGAAATGACAGAAAAATTTAAAATCCATTCTAACCAGGAGCACAAGAAGGGTGCCCCTAGTGGACCAGAGATCCCAAGGGGCTCCGGGGAGATGGGTGGTGGTGAGACCTGTTGCTCGGGCCCAAGGGAAGAGACCGAGCTAAAAGCAGAGGAAGCAAGGGCTGGTGGGTGACAGTAGATCAGGGGATGCAGCTGTGGGGCCACAGGGGCAACCGTCAGGACGATCTCTGCGGGGGGGGTCTTGTGGGGGCAGCTCAACTCCCGGCTGTGCAGAGCAGCAGACCGCGGACAAAGAGGAGACCCTCTGTGTGACCAATTCCTGGAAGGAACAGGGAGTCCCCTGAGCAGTCACTGATGCCCTCAGCAGCCTGCTGGACCCTCCGCACAGTGGCTGGAGGCCACCGACAGCTTGCTGATGGACAAATAGGACCCTTGGCATCTGAAGACGAGCACAGACCTGGAGTCGGCGACCCGCCGGGAAGCTCCGGCCGGCACAAGTGAGCAAACACCCAAAGCGGGGCAGAGGCTGCAGCTGTCCGCCGAGATCGGGTTCCCCTGCCGCCCCCCCCACCCCGAGCGCGGGCTAGACTCCATTGCCCCAATTCCTTAGCGAGTAGGCGTGGCCGGGAGACCAACCCCTGTCCGGTGGAACTTGAGCAGATGTGACAGGTGCCACGTCTATGACGGGCCAACACCCCCCTCCGGTGCGCCCAAACGGTGATGACCCCGGTGACGGTGTCGGGAAGCTTCAGAGACTGCGAGTTGCCATCAGCCTGGGGCTCTGAGCAAAGGCGGGGGTTCAGGCCACCGCCAAGTCGGAGCCCTTCTGTGGCTTCTCCCAAGAGAAAGCAGCTTCTCTTCGGGTGTGCGGTCACCCCAGGGGCTGTGCGGCGGAGTGATTGAACTTGCCCCGTTCTTCCCTCCCCTGCGCTAGAATCTGGCGTCTGCCCGCAGGCGTGGCCTCCGGGTGAGTGGGACACACGCCTCTCTGTGACTTGGGACCGGCCAGCGTGACCCCTTTGGCCAACAGGTGGTTGGCAGGTGGGAGGGAGCAGGCTGAGCCTCGGGCAGCGGAAGGCTGCCCCCCGAAGAGCTGTGTGCTAACGGGGGGGCGCGCCCGAGGGGCAGGCCCGGAGCAGCGGCCCTCAGGGCTGCGAGTGTGAGCCCCAGCGCCCGCGGCTTGTCCTGCAGCATTGTTGTGGCAGCCTGGTACGCCACCCTGAGACAGAAATGGGTGCCCAGGGAGCTGGGGTGACAAAGCCCGAAAGCATGTGGAGTGGGCTTCGTGGTCAGCTCGTGGATGACAGGGAAACAGATGTGGCGAGCTGGAAATAATAACACGCTTCCCTTGTTATGTCGTGGCAACACGTGCAGGAAAACTGGGGCAGTGACCGAGCGGGGCCCGCGTGCGAGCGCGCGTTGGCAGGCCTCTGCTGCTTCCCGGTGGTGTGACCGGAAAGCGAGGGCGGGCAGGCGGTGTGGCCCGGGGGCCTGGGACCCACAGGGTGCAAGAGCCCAGTGCTTATACCTCCAACAGTGGGAGAACGGATTGCTGTTGCTCAGGGGCTTCAGTGAAGGGGTCTGCAGCGAAGGTCGGATGAAGGATCAGATGGCAGGGGGCAGGGGCAGGTCACTGGACAGCCAGTATGTCAGGGGCGCCCAGTGGGAGGCTGCACGTGCTCGAGAGAGTTAGGCTTTGGGCTGGGCCACCTCCCTGGAGATGAGGAGCTTTTCTCCCCCGGGGGAAGCCTGGGTGCTCATGGACCTCTGGAGGCCGAAGGGCAGATGTCGTAACTGTCCACCCCTGGGCCCCTGGCTGCACTACCTTTCCCGGGTTCCCTTGCAATCGGTGTGACCAGGTAACTAGTTCTGTCCAACAGCATGTGGGAGAAGCAATGTGTGTCAGCTTCAGACTAGCACGGAGACCTCCCCTGAGCCTTTTTCCATGATTCCCCTTCCCGCGGCCAGAGCGGGGACAATCAGAGCGACCGAGGAAGCCACGTGTTGCAGACAGGACCTCCTACCCCCATCTGGATCACTTGCCTGGGCCGGTGAGAGAAACAGAAGCTTCTAATGTGAACAGTTACATTCGGGGTCTACGTGTTACCTGAGTTTAGCAGTGCTAGCACATGAAGAAGCAAGACTTTCCAGAACACATAAAATGTTTAAAATGGCATCAGTAATACCATTAGAGAGAACAGAAAAGAGATTTTATCCTTTAAAAACAGCCTCTGGGGAAGTGAACTCTCAGATGATTTTTGTTTTCTTTTTTCTTTTTAATAAGGTCATGTATCATACAAATTTTTACAAGAATATATTATTTATATGTTCAGAGGGAAAAAAATACAACAAAACCATGTTTGTTGTGAAAAACATAAAAGTGAGTTTAAAAAGATACCTTCCAGAAGTCAACTATCTTGGGACATAAAAAGTTTGGACGTTGAGGGGCGCCTGGGTGGCTCAGTTGGTTAAGCGACTGCCTTCGGCTTAGGCCATGATCCTGGAGTCCCAGGATCGAGTCCCACATCGGGCTCCCTGCTCGGCGGGGAGTCTGCTTCTCCCTCTGACCCTCCTCCCTCTCATGCTCTCTGTCTCTCATTCTCTCTGTCTCAAATAAATAAATAAAATCTTTAAAAAAAAAAAAAAGTTTGGACGTTGAAATAAAAAATACTTTTTTTTTTAAAGATTTTATTTCAGGGGCGCCTGGGTGGCTCAGTCGTTAAGCGTCTGCCTTCGGCTCAGGTCCTGATCCCAGGGCCCTGGGATCGAGCCCTGCATCGGGCTCGCTGCTCGGCGGGGAGCCTGCTCCTCCCTCTCCCGCTCCCCCTGCTTGTGTTCCCTCTCTCACTGTGTCTCTCTCCGCCACCTGAGCCGAAGGCAGACGCTTAACGACTGAGCCACCCGGGCGCCCCTGAAATAAAAAATACTTAAAAAAAAAATACTCAGGGGCACCTGGCCGGCTCAGTCAGGGGAGTATGTGACTTTTGATCTCGGAGTGGTGAGTTTGAGCCCCACGTTTGGTGTAGAGATTACTTAAAAACAAACAAACAAGCAAACAAAAAGGCTAAGGAGAATAGAAACAACTGAGCCACGAACTAGTGAGCTGGAGAATTCTCTAGAACACAGAGTAAAAGGTGAAAAGTTATAATGAAGGAAGAAAATTGCAGAAGCATGAAAACTAACTCCATAGTTTCCTACACTCCATTATTTAGAAGGAATTCCAAAGGATGGAGACTGGAAGGGAAGCTATCTACTTCAACAAAGAGTCCAGGAAAACGCCCCGTCCTGAAGAAGACACATGACAACACTTTGGAACACAGACAGAGTGAACAAATAAAAGCTCCCAGTGTGGGGGGGCAGGGGGAAGAACATGTTACTTCCAAAAAAAAGAAAGAAAAGGATAAGCCTGATGTCAGACATCAGCAACTTTGGATTCCAAACAATCCAGGGGTACCTTCACAGTTTGGAGGGAAAATTATTTGAGCCTATGATTCTCTGCCAGGCCTAACAGCCATTCAGCTGGGAGGAAAAACAAACACTTTTTTGGGTCATGCCAAGTGTTCGGAGAGTTTATTTCCAACAAATACTATCTGACGTAATTACTAGATTATATGCTCTAGCAAAACGAAAGATGAATCCAAGAGGAAGACATGGCCTACAGGAGTCAGTGAAACTATTTTTATCGGAGAACTGGTGCTGGAAAATACTCTTAACAGTCTGGGAGGAAAATCCAGATGATCTCATCCTGAGCAGGGTGGGGAGAGGAGGAGGGAAATAAAGCTGGAAAGTGTGTCTTAGTCATGGGGACAATCTGGATACTGATTAATTCTTGACTCGGGCAGGGAAAGGTAAGTTCAAATATGCATGCTGAAAATTTTAAGTAACCAGTAGGCGCATAGAAATATGATAAAAGCCTTCCAAACCATTAGAAGACAAAGTTGGAACAAAGACAACTTTCAAATCTAACAGAAACAGGAAATGAGGGCGGGAGGGGGTATGGGGGGGGGCAGGATCACAGGGCTGGATTTCAGTACACTGGTGATCACAATAAATGCGAAGAAGTTAAAGTCATGCATTCAAAGGCAGAGACACTTGGGATAAATAAAGTTTCAAAATCCAGACCTGGGCTGTCAGGGAGGCTGACCCCAACACCCATCCTGCGCCCATGGAAAGAGCCAGGCGGGAAGTTTCTGGAGGGAGTCCCAGGGCCCACGAGGCTGGCTGGGACAGTCATCACACTTCTTTTCTCTCATTTCCAACTGCAACTTGGCGTTTTGTGCAGGCATCTTGAAATACCGTTTCTGTCCATTAATACTTCCAAATTTTGGTAGCTATGTAATGTGTTGATGAAGAAGCTCAAATATCACATATCGATTTTTATGATATATTAATATACGTGTGTACAAAACATACAAAAATCATATAGACTTTGATGATTGTATTTGAATACAATCGATTTCTTTTATAATCCTATGTGTTTGCTGTATTTAAAAACCTTATTCTGAGAAGGGATCCACAGACCCCCAGATGCCAAGAAGAGCCCAGGCCGATCTTGGTGAGTCTGCTGCTGAAGCCAGATCTGGGCAGGGTGGGCATGAACGCATGCAAAGGGACACGTGCTCAGGACTCCAGGGCAAGCCCATTATTTCTGTCAGCACTCCCAGAGGAGATGCTCTGGTCTTCCCCTGAATCCTGTTGGGTTTGGGTGGGAAGCCTGCAACCACCAGTCACCTAGCCCAGCCTGAGGGCAGAACCGGCCCTTCCCCATGTCTCTGAGTCAGAGCACGGGAGCCCAGGTCTGGGAGACACTGCTGGGCCTCAGTTGTCAACTCTGGTGCTAGTCCCCCTCTGTCGTGTGAAACGTTAAACTTCATTACTGTTGATGCCAGGGTGAGATGGAGTTTCTGCTACCTGCACAACCACCCGGAAGAAAACACTGTGCAAGCAGAGAAAATGAAGGAAGGCCAAGGGTGACAGCAGACTAATGTGCTGCTTCTTCATCTGTGTGTTGGCTGCACTGTGAGAATTTGTAGGGCTGTACATGTATTTTTTTTAAGATTATTTATTTCAGACAGAGAGAGAAAGTGCAGGGGGTAGGGGTAGAGGGAGAGAGTCTTAAGCAGCCTCCAAGCGACAGAGAGCCCTATGCAGAGCTCAATCTCAAGACTCTGAGATCATGACCTGAGTCGAAACCAAGAGTTGGTCACTCGACCGACTGCGCCTCCCAGGCGCCCCGGAAGGACTGCACAGTTAATGTAGGTGCATGTCTGTATAAGTAGATTGTGCTTCAATTCAGTTTTAAAATGTCATACCAGGGCGCCTGGGTGGCTCAGTTGGTTAGGCGACTGCCTTCAGCTCAGGTCATGATCCTGGAGTCCCGGGATCGAGTCCCGCATCAGGCTCCCTGCTCAGCAGGGAGTCTGCTTCTCCCTCTGACCCTCCTCCCTCTCATGCTCTCTGTCTCTCATTGTCTCTCTCGCAAATAAATAAAATCTTAAAAAAAAAAAAATTTAAAATGTCATACCAGTGGCGATGGCTGCACAACATGGGGAATGGCCTTCATGTCACTGAATCGTATATAAAGATGGTTAAAATAATGAATTTTGTATGTTTTACCACAACAAAAAGAAAGAAAAATTCAGAGGATTAAAGAAAACATGCTAAATCAAATGCTAACAAAAAGGAACATATGTACTAATATTAGTAAGAGAAATGGAATTCAAGGCTAAAGGCATGTAAAGAGATCCCCAAAAGCCCACTGCATTTCACTTCCAGCCACCACAGAGCCGTCTGTGCCAACTGCATCAGCTGTTCCGTAGCCGTTTAGTTGCAAATAACAGAAAACTTAACAAATAGGGACCTGCACAAACAGAGTTCGTCTCATGCAGAAAGAAGTGAAGAAGTTGGAAGTCCAAGATTAACAGAGCTACCTGAGGAAATTGTCAGAGGCACAGATTCTGTCTTTTGGCAGCATGTGGCTTGTGTCCTCATGCAAGATGGCTGCTGTGCCTCTGGTTACATCCTGTTTCCAAAAATGAGGAAGGGGGAAGGGCCAAGGCGTAAAGCTTTATCTCCACAAAACTTCCCTTTATTTTTAGGTGGAGAAGTCCTCAGAGGTTTCTGCCCACATCTTGGTCAGGACTAGGTCACATGAACACCCCTATCTTTAAGGGAGACAGAGTCTGTCACACCAATTGTGAACTGCTATAAACCAACCAATATATCTTCAAAACACAGAGAGCAAAAAATTACAGGGGGCACCTGGCTGGCTCAGTTGGTGGAGCACACGATTCTTGATCTCAAGGTTGTGAGTTTGGGCCCCACACTGGGTGTAAAGATTACTTAAAAATAAAATCTTAAAAAAAAATTATAGTGTACACAAATCTGCACATAGATCTTAACACATCAGTCTCAGAAGTGAGAGACCCAGTGGACAAAAAACAATGAAGTATTTGACAGGTTTAAAAAGCACAATTAACAAATGTGATCCAACAGATCTCTATAATAAAACTTTGTGATGGATGAACAGAGGCTCTATTATTTCACACATATGGACCAGTCACAAAGTTGTCCATTTATTGAGCCACAAAAGAAACCTAATAGATTGGGGCACCTGGCTGGCTCAGTCGGTTAAGCATCTGACTCTTGATTTTGGCTCAGGTGATGATCTCAGTGTCATGAGATTGAGCCCAGCATCAGGCTCCACACTGGGCATGGAGTCTGCTTAAGATTCTCTCTCTTGATCTGCCCCTCCCCCCTCTCTAAACTAACTAAATATTAAAAAAAAAAAAAAGAATTCTAATAGATTTTTGGCACCTGGCTGGCTTAGTTGGTGGAACACTTGACTCTTGATCTCAGGACTGTGAGTTTGAGCCCCACATTTGGTGTGAAGCCTACTTAATTGAAAAAAAAATCTAATAGATTAACAGAGCAGAAATCATGCAGTTCACATTCCTTGACTACAATGAAAGCATTTAGAAATTAAGAGGAAGAAGTTTACATAAAAATTAGTCACTTGGGTGTTTAAGGACACCCTTCTAAATAACTCTTGGCTAAAGGAGGAAATCAAAATAGCAATTGTAAACTATTTATACATGAAGAAGCAGTGAGAATACTATAAACTTATGTGCTCTCGCCAAGGAATAATTGAAAATGTACACCCTAGGTACAATATTGGAAGGCAAGAAAGACTGAAAAGGAACAAATTCAGCTTTCCACTGGAGAAGTTTATAAAAAGCAACAAAGAAAATGCAACATTTCAGTTAAGGTTTTTGCATTTGTGTTCATAAAAGAACACAGGATGTTGAAACAGATTTCTGTTGGTTTTTCCATTTTGGGTTGGTAGAAGAGCCAGGAAGAGTCCTATCTTCTATGCTTTGGAGGGGTCTCCAGATCTGCTCCTTATCTGTCCCATGAGAATGTGCTCGAACCCACCTTAAGACCATTTGGGTCTGGTGACATTTTTATGGATAGATTCTTGACCATCTTGCCAATTCCCAGTGGTTATTTCTACTTCTTCTTGAGTCAATTTTAGGCTTTTTTTTCCCTAGAGAATAATCTAGATTTCTTTTTTTATTTTGTTGGTGCTGAGGTATACCCTACATTCTCATAATCAAATAAACGAACCCACAGCTCTGCCTTTGCATTTTTGGTCCCTTTTCCTCTTCTGTGTGTGTGCGTGCGTGTGTGTGTGTGTGTGTGTGTCTGCACTCCCGAGGGGTCTTCCTGCAGCTCCAGAGGGGCCCTCACTCCGACAGTGACATCTCTGCTGTGTCCTGTCACCCTTCTTTCTCCACTGGCTTTTCTCTGTGTATAAACGCGCTCAAGTTTCTCTCACCCTGAAAGTAAACAGCATCATGAACAACAAACCAACCCCAAACACCTCCTGGTAGAGGGATTTCCCTGTAGCCCACGCTCTATCCTGTTCTATCCCACTCCCTCTGTCCTCAGCAAAACATCCGGAAAGAGTAGTCCACTCCAAGGCTTCTGTCTTGTTTTGGTGTTTCTCCAAGCCTTTGGAGAATAAAATGAATGACTAGAAAAACGAAATAAAAACCCCAAAGGCACCCACAGTGAGGGCCCTGATTTGTGCTGCTGGATTCCACAGACGTCGATGACCCTGCCAGCTTGCTGTGGATGTTGCTAAATGCTCGCTCTGGCCTCCGTGCCGCTCAGCCGGGCCTGGTGTGCGGCCCGCCAGGGGAGTTCCGGCGCACTCTCGAATACACTGCCGTGGGCCCTGCTGGGACCCTTCCTCGCTGGGGCAGCGGCCTCCAGAGGCCCCCCGAAGGCTTCCCGGCCCTTCCCTCCCTGGGCAGCTCCCTGGAGACCACCTCTGGGCCTTTTCTTCCCCGAGATTGCTCTCCTGTCTCCCCTCCTTCGTCTGTTTCTTCTCCCTCTTCTCTTGGCTCTCAGCACGCTTTCTCTGGAGGACCACACTATGGGCTGGATCTTCCACGCTTGCATGCTGAGAACATCCAGATTCGCACTCCAGCCTCCTCCCTGCCTCCCAGATCCTCGGCCACCTCCTCCTTGATGTCCACAGCACCTCCTGGTCAGCATCCCTGCGTTGGTAAGGGTTCTTGGAGTTAACTTGGCTCACAGATTGGAGGGAAGAGCTGCATATCCAGGTGCTCCCCAGGACAGAAGCAGGGGTCCCCTGGAATCTAGGGGGCAGAAACCCCCTGGGGGGTTCTGCTTAGGCTTCTCCATGGGATTTAGATCAGGCGCAGCAGGTCCTGGTCTCTGCTCCACGAGGTTTGAGGTTTTGGCTGGGAAGACAGCTGGGGGTGACTTGAACGGCCTGGGGCCTGGAATCATCTGGAAACACCTGCATTCCTATTTCTGGCAGTCGATACCAGCTGTGGGTCTCTCCCGTGGCCTCTCCTTGTGGTTTGGGCTTCCTCACGCCCCAGCAGCCTGGAGCACCAAGCTGCTTACAGCTCAGCTCGGGCCTCTGAAGGGAGAGAATTAGGTAGAAGCTGCAGGTCTTTTCTGTCTGAGCCAAGTCAGTCAGCAAGACCAGCCCTGATTCAACGGGGCTGGGGGGACGCAGATCTACCCACTAATGGAAGAAGTATCAAATAATTTGTGAGCACTTTTGTTTTCAGACTACTGCAAGAAGGAAATGTTGTATAAGCCTCTGTCACTCCGCCCGAGTGGAAATTCCGGGCTGGGAGAATCTCACTGCTGAGAGTCCTGTTCACATGCAGACGGATCCCCAGGAGAGCCTGCTTCAAATTCAGATTGCTGGCCAGGAAATTTGGTCTCTTAATTCAGGGTGGGGCCTGGGAAGCTCACAGAATAGCTCTCTTAGTGATTCTGATGCAGGGTCCCCAGGGGAAACTCACTTCGAAAGACATCAGAGTGATTTTCTCCGGGTTTTTCCAAACTATGGAAAGTGTGAGTGTGAGTGGTCAAGATCACCCCACCCAGGGGCGCCTGGGTGGCTCAGTTGGTTAAGTGGCTGCCTTTGGCTCAGGTCATGATCCTGGAGTCCCGGGATCAAGTCCCCCATCGGGCTCCCTGCTCGGTGGGGAGTCTGCTTCTCCCTCTGACCCTCCCCCCGTCATGTGCTCTCTCTCTCTATCTCATTCTCTCTCTCTCAAATAAATAAATAAAATATTAAAAAAAAAAAAAAAAAGATCACCACACCCAGGCCCAGCCAGAGCTGGGTGGATATGGGATGGAGGGGTGGGCCCTGGGCCTGGCTGGGGGCGTGAACGAGGGGTCCCAGACAAGTGTGAGATGCACGAGATGGCAGATGCTCCCCGGCCTTGCTGGCTGGTTCTACGTTAGCCCCACCTCTGTCCCCTCACAGCCTGCGAGCTGCACACAGGCAGGGTCCCTTCCTTGTTTCCTGTCCCCCAGCACTAGCCCAGCGTCTGCTCGGGGGCTGCGGCTTAGCGGAGGTTGTGGGCTTGAGAAGAGTTTTGTCCCCGGAGAGCCGAAGGTTCTCCGTCTGAGTGCACGTCAGAGCCAACGTGGGATCCTGCCGACCGGCCATTAGGGACTTCCTAAACACTTAAAATTTTATTTGCATATGCAAATGTATATAATAAATAGCATACCACAATATATATATCTAGCAACTATACAAAATCACATTAGACACACACACATACCATTTAGAATCTGTTGTGGTTATGCTTTTTATTTTGGAATAATTATGGATTCATGTGCAGTTGTCAGAAATAACACAGAGATCCCACCTACACTTTATCCAGGTTCCGCCGGTGGTAACATCTTGCAAAACGATCCCGCCGCCTCACAACCTGGATATTGGCCCAGATACAGTGAAGATAGAGAACACTCCAGTCACCACCAGCGTCCCTTGTGCCGCCTTTTTCGGGCACCCCCACTGTATCCCCCGCAACCACCCGCCTGGCCTCCATTTCTATAATTTCGTCATTTCACGAGTGGCATGTAAGGGGGTCACACAGTAGGGGACCTCTGGGCCTGGCTTTCCTCACTCAGCGTCATTCCCGGGAGCCCCAAGCGCTGCTGAGCAGGGTCCCCAGTGTCGCGGCCCCACCGGTCCGAGGTCATGTGCGTTGTTTCTGGTCTTGGCCGTTACCAAGAAAGCCGCGGTGTCCGCTCGAGCTCAGGGTTTTGTGTGAACACAAGTCTCCACTTCTCTGAAATAACGCCCACGAACGCAACGGCCCTTGAGGTAATTGTGGGTTCAGTTTTAAGAGACACGGCCAAGCCGCTTTCCAGAGAGGCCGCGCCACGGCGGCCCCCGCGCTCTCCAGCCCTGGCTTCTGCGGCTGTGGGAGCCCTTCCGAGAGGCGCGTGCTGGTGACTCGCTGTGGTTTGGGCTTGCATTTCCCTGACAAACGATGGCGTTGAACCTTTTCTCGTGAGCTTACTTGCCACCTGTATGGCTTCCTCAGGGAGATGCCTGTTCATGCCTTTTGCTCATTTTCCAATCCAGTTGTTGCCTGAGCTGCGGGAACCATGAGCATCCTCCAGACAGGAGCCCTTGGATGGGTGTGGGGTTTGCGAGTCTTCCTCCAGCCTGCAGCGCGGACAGGCCGGGCTGCTTTTTTTTTTTTTTTTAATGATTTTATTTATTCATTCGAGACAGAGATACAGAGAGAGCGAGAGCATGAGCGGGGGAGAGGCAGAGGGAGAGGGAGAAGCAGGCTCCCCGCCGAGCCAGGAGCCGGACGTGGGACTTGATCCCAGGACCCTGGGATCATGACCCGAGCCGAAGGCAGACACCCAACCATCTGAGCCACCCAGGCGCCCCGGGGCTGCTTTTTTTTAACTCTGTGCTCTTGAAGGATTTCGAACTTCCAGAAAAGTTGCTGGAATAGTACAGAGTCCCTATGTACTGTCCACCCAGATTGCTCAGGTATTAACATTTTGCCACATCGTCTTGTTCTAGCGTTGTACAGTTCTTTTGAACCACTGAGAGTAAGTTGCAGACACGATGCCCATTCTCCCTTCACATTGAGCGCGTATTTCCTCAAACAAGGACAAGCTCCCACATAGCCATGGCATAACAGTCAAAATCAGGACATTACTACTGACGTGACACTAGTCTTCAACCACAAACCCCGGGAGATTTCACGGATTGCCCCAAACGTGTCTTAGAGAGCTCCAGAATCCAGCCCGGGGCCACAGGTTGGTCTGTTGTCCTGTCTCCTCAGTCTCCTTGATCTGGAACTCCAGTCTTTCTTTGTGGCTTCGTCCCATAGGCTTGGGAAAGCTCGCGTGCCACACCTTGGTCTGGTGGTCAGGGTCAGTGCCGTGGCATTCAGGGAGGAAGGCAGGCCAAGGAAAGCATGTCGAGCAGATGGGTAAACTGAGGCCAGAAAAATGCAGGTGCTTGCTCCGTGCAGCACAGCTAGTGGACAGTGGGGTTCCGGGGCTCGCCAGCCCCTTGCCTAAGGCCGCGCGCACCCTGGGACGCTGGATGTTGCTGTCAGCCGATAAGGCAACCCAGAAGGTCAGAGGACAAAAGGGTCACTTCTTCAAAATCTAATTTAAAAAGTGATACACTGAGGGGGCCCTGCTGGCTCCGTCGGTGGAGCATGCGACTCTTGATCGGGGCTCATGAGTTCGAGGCCCACGTTGGGCATAGCGTTTACTTCAAAAAAAAATTAAAATTTAA
This sequence comes from Neomonachus schauinslandi, assembly GCF_002201575.2. NCBI lineage: Eukaryota > Metazoa > Chordata > Mammalia > Carnivora > Phocidae > Neomonachus > Neomonachus schauinslandi. The sequence goes on from NC_058417.1 coordinate 58,463,312, forward strand.
GAAAATGTTTAGAAATACTTTTTAGAAAAAGTGATACCGTGGACCACTTTTTTACACCATACCCAAAAATAAACTCAAAATGGATTCAAGACTTAAATGTAAGAGTTGAAACCACAAGCCTCCTAGAAGAAAACCTAGTAATTTCTCTGACATCGGCCTTAGTGGTATTTTTTGGATGCGTCTCCTCAGACAAAGACAAGGAAAGCAAAAATAAGCAAGTGGGACTACACGAAAATAACAAGTTTCTGCGCCCGGCTGACTCAGCCGGAGGAGCCTGCGACTCTTGATCTCGGGGTCATGAGTTCGAGTCCCACGTTGGATGTAGAGATTACTTAAAAAACAAAACAAAACAAAACACCCCAAAAACCTTCTGCACAGCAAAGGAAACCATTAGCAAAACGAAAAGGTAACTTACTGAGCAGCAGAGGATATTTGCAAATGACATACCTGACAAGCGTTTAACATGCAAAGTGTATAAAAAACTCATGTAACTCAATATGAAAAAACCCCAAATAATTCAATTAAAAAACGGGCAGAGGACCTGAATGGACACTTTTCCAAAGAAGACATCCAGATGGCCAACAGGCACATGAAAAGACGCTCTTCATCACTCATCCTCAGGGAAATGCAAACCAAAACCACAATGAGATCTCACCTCACCCCTGTCAGAATGGCTAGAAGCGCAAGTGTTGGTGAGGGTGCAGGGGAAAGGACACTCGTGCACTGTTGGTGGGGACACGCACTGGTCAGCCACTGTGGAGGACAGTATGGAAGGTCCTGAAAAAACTAAAAATAGAAGTACCGTACGGTCCAGCAAGTCCACATCCAGGGATTCATCCAAAGAAAACAAAAACACGAATTTGAAAGCACTTGTGCATTCCTTTCTTTGTTGCAGCATTATTTACAATAGCCAAGACATGGAAACACCCCAAAGATCCATGGATAGATGAATGGATAAAGAAGTGGTGCGCGCGCACACACAATGCAATATTACTCAGCCACAAAAGAGAATGAAATCCTGCCGTTTGCAACGATGTGGATGGAGCTAGAGGGCATTATGCTGAGTGAAAGAAGTCGGAGAAAGACAAATACCATATGATTTCACTTATAAGGCGGAAGTCTAAAAAACAAAACAAACACACAAAACAAAACAAAACAGAAACAGACTCACAGATACAGAGCACATGCTGGTGGTTACCAGAAGGGGTGTGGACGAAATGGGTGAAGGGGACTGAGAGGGACGATCTGGCAGTCACAGAGAACGTAAGATGCAGGAATGTGATGATCAGGGTGAGGAATGTGGTGTTGGTACTGCCACAACTTCGCGGGGTGACCCTTTCATAATGTATATAATGTGCTTTCACTATGTCCTGCGCCTGAAACTAATACGATATTGTCTGTCAGCTGTACTTCAATAAAAAATTTTTTAAATGTGATACATAGGGGGCGCCTGGGTGGCTCAGTCGTTGAGCATCTGCCTTCGGCTCAGGTCATGATCCCAGGGTCCTGGGATCGAGCCCCGCATCGGGCTCCCTGCTCGGCGGGGAGCCTGCTTCTCCCTCTCCCACTCCCCCTGCTTGTGTTCCCTCTCTCGCTGTGTCTCTCTCTGTCAAATAAATAAATAAAATCTTAAAATAAATAAATAAATAAAATAAAATAATACAGAACTAAAAATAAAATAAAATAAAATGTGATACGTAGGGGGCGCCTGGCTATCTCCTCCGGTGAAGTGTGTGACTCTCGATCTCAGGGTCATGAGTTCGAGCCCCATGTTGGGTGTAGAGCTTACTTAAAAAACGTGATAAATAAAACTTGATTTTTTTTTAAAGATTTTTTTTTTAAATTTATTTATTTGACAAACAGAGAGAGACAGTGAGAGAAGGAACACAAGCAGGGGGAGTGGGAGAGGGAGAAGCAGGCTTCCCGCTGAGCAGGGAGCCCGATGCAGGGCTCGATCCCAGGACCCTGGGATCATGACCTGAGCCGAAGGCAGACGCTTAACGACTGAGCCACCCAGGCGCCCCAATAAAACTTTATCTTTAGGGGCGCCTGGGTGGCTCAGTAGGTTAGGCGTCTGCCTTTGGCTCAGGTCGTGATCTCAGGGTCCTGCTTCTCCCTCTGCCTCTCTCTCTCTTGCCCCCCCCCCCGCACTGTGCTTTCTCCCTCTCTCTGACAAGTGGATAAATCAAATCTTAAAAAAAAAAACTTTAACTTCAGAATTGGTCTTAATATTTCGTGACCGTGATATTTTTGAAATGTATGGGCCATTGACTTGGTAAGATATCCCTCCATTTGGGTTTGTCTGATGTTTCCTCCTCACTGGGTCCCGCTTCTGCAGTTTTGGTGGAATATCCCAGAAAGGATGTCTTTTTCTTCGTGGTACGTCACGTTGGGAGGCACACGACGTCTGTTTGTCCCAACATAGGTGGTATTAATGTTAAGATCACGTCTGCCAGGTTTTTCCTCCATAAGGTTAATTAATTCGTATTTTGAACTCACAAAATTAATAAGCAATAATCAGTAAAAACTTTGTGAGGAGATATGCTGAGTCTGTGTCAACATCCTGTTTTCCCCAGCCTCTCACTGACCAGCAGTGGAGACTTCACTGTGGATTCTTCCCTAAATCAGTGATTAATGTGCTGGCTGCCGAACTCATGTTCGCTAATTGTGGTATTCCTTCTGCATTTCAGGGTCTGCTTTCTGTCCCATTTCTGTATTCATTCATCTATTTACATCATGAACTACCTCTACCATAAATGAAGATAGCAGTCCATTACGATCTTTATTCTGTTGCTCTGTTTGTCCCAGGTTTGGCCAGTGGGAACCCCTTCAAGCCTCTTCCTGCCTTCCACGCCTTTACCTTCTTCCTCTGAACACTCCTTCCTTTGTGGCCCCACAAGACATTCCAGGCACATCTGGAGCCTTCCTTCTCTGCCCCAGCCCTGGAACCCGTCATTTATCCAAAAAGCCCTCGTTCCTTTTAGAAGAGAATGGAATTTGGAAGCCAAGGTCTGGGCACCAGGTGTGCTCACTGCTACTGGGACTTCAGTTTCTGGGCCCTTTGGGCAGAAGGAGCTAAGAAACCCCCCCCCACACACACACACACCGGCATCTATTTCTATATTAAAAAACAAGTGCATGCCAAGAAGAGGGGCAGGTGGGTGTGGGCAAGACATGGGAACCCTGTGCTGGACGATGTCAGCTGACTCCACCGGTTGCCAGGGAAGCGCTGGCTTGGGGACCCTCGGCACTGCAGCCAGCATTCAGCCCTGAGTCCCCAGAGGGAGCTTGTCCTCATTCTTCCGGCTTCAGTGCTGCGGTGACTTCGGGTCTCAAGTCTGGACAAGCCAGCGTGGTCCTCGGTGGGCCGGGGCAGCGGTGAGCCCATGCTGGCCAGGGGGCGCTGCACCAGTGGCCTTGTGCAAGAGATGGAAACTCCCTGGCTCAGAATCCTAGCTGTGAGATGGACGGCTGCACCCGAGGGGCCCCTTCCCCACCGGAGCTGTGTCTCCCTCCCACCACCGTTCAGGCTCTGCTGTGCGCTCAGGGCCACTTCAAACCCACCCTGGGGCTAAAACCTAAAAGATAGCCCGCCCCTATGAGCATAGTCCCTGAACATAAAGGTCTCAGCTGCTCAGGCCTTTGGGGACCAGGGGGGCCGTGCAGAGGTCAGGCAGGGGGTGATCCCCAGAGGCGCCACTAAGCTCGGCAGACCCCACAGAACACAGGGTTCTGGAACTTGTTCCCTCATGTGGGGGTGGGCGGGGAGTGTGTTCCAGTGTTGGCAGCACTGGGCCAAGCCTGGCATCTGGACTTCCAGAGGGAAATCAAACTGTGCCAGCCACTCTCGGGGCGGCGGGCGGGGGTACTAAGGCCCGAAGAGAGATCACACACCTGCTAGTATTGGCCCTGCCCTGTGCACAGGTCTGCCTGGAGCTCGGGGAAGGGCCCGGAAAGGGCTGGAAGGCGCCTCCGTGCTGGGAGCTGGAGCGAACCTTATCTCCCGCCGCGCATGGAAGTGCGCTGCCCTCTGTGCTCCCGGGTTCATTTGTTTGATGAATTTGTCATAACTTGAAAGGCCCTGGTTTATAACGATCACTTCCTGTTCCAGTCCAGTTGCCAACGTAACCGCAGGCGGGTTAATTGCACGACCGTCACCGGCCGGGGGAGGCGGCGCGCGGAGCCCTGCCTCCCGCCACATGGCCTGGGCGGCCGCAGCCTCCAGGCCGCTGTGCTCGCTCCCCGGCCGCACCCAGTCCGCGGCCCCCTGCGCGCCAGAGTCCCCCTTCTCCACCCCTTCCTGTGAAGTGGGCCAGATGGGGACAGGAGGACAGCTTCCCTCGGTGTTTGCCCAAGAGGGTGGGACTGGGACAGCCCTCCTGGAGAGTCACGGAGAACAGTCATCGGAAAGCGGCCGAGCCGCCACGAGCCGGGCTGGGAGCGGGGCCGGTCAAGCTCCGGAGCCGGCCTCGGGGCGGCGGGCGGCGAAGTGGGGAGGCTTGGCCGCCTGCGGCTGGCTGAGGGTGGCCAGGGCGGGGGGCTGTCATGCCGTGTGTCCCCATGGCCGCAGGGAGGGCCCCAGGCCCCCGGAGCATCCCTTCACGCGGTCATCTCTACCGCCTCTACCGTTGGGACTTGTTTTTAAGTATTGCGTTATTTCCCTCGGATCTCCATGACACTTGTCCACGAACTGGGTGCCTGAAAACAACAGGAATTTATGCTCTTACAGTTGTGGAGGCCAGAGGTCCTAAATCAAGGTGTCGGTGGGGCTGAGCACCCTGCCAAGGCTCCCAGGGAAATTCTTGCTCGCCTCTTCCAGCTCCTGGTGGCCCCAGGCATGCCCCCAGTCTCTGCCTCCCCCTCACTGGACTTCTCCCTCCCTGTGCGTCTGAGTCTGAAATGTCCCTTTACCCTTTTCTTATTACAAGGTTGCCTAACATTGGATTTAGGGCCCAGCTTAAGTCTGGGATGACCTCACATGAAAATGGGATATAATTCAGAACCAGGAGGGAGCCCGGATCTGGAGCCCAGCCCCTCCTCTGTGAATGCAGGTGCATGGCCCTGAAAGGGACCTGGGCTGGGCTAGAGCCCTCAGCACCCAGGCACTTTTGCAGCTGGGCTGCCTTCCCAGTGCCCCCTTTCCTTGGGCCCGGGACACCCTGGCTGGGAACATGCCAGGAAAGCCACAGTAAAAGCATTGAGGTGCTGAGACCAGATCCAGGTGCTGCAGAGACCAAGTGGGGCCAAGGGGGTGGGTGATGCAGCTATGACCGCCTGTCCCAGCTGCCCCTCCGGGATGGCTCTCTGCCCACACACAGCCTAGGAGCCAGCAGGGTGCAGTGTTTGGGGCCAGGCAGCCCTAGGCTCTGTCTGCAGCCCTGGGGCCTTGGCAAGTGACCTCAGTTCCTCACCTGCAGGTGGATGGAGGCCCCCCTCCACTGGGGGCCCTGGGGCTGCCCATGGGGACTGATTTGGTTGGGCCACCAGACTTCACCCAAGATTTGGCCTTGGGAGGAACAAGCAGGTGGCCTGTCCAGCCCTCTGTGCTTCCCTAGCTCTGGAGGTGGCCAGGCCCACAGTGGTACCCCTTACTTGCAGAGGCAGAGGGCCTGGCTGAGGCAGCCGGGAGAGGAGGGAAGGCCTGGGGCCCACACTCAACCAAGGCTTTGGGCACTCCCCCCTTTTGGAAGCAGGATCAGGCCCAAAGCTTGGATAGGAGACTGAGGGCTATGTGTCACAGCCTGCTGGGCTGAGCTGAGAAGCCAGGGCCCTCCCTACACCAGGCCATCCGGGGCAGCCTCAGACAGGGGGGCGGTGATACCTGGGAGCAGCGGAGGGGCCGACAGAGGGGGTCTGTGGCTCTCCTGGCCAGCCAGGCGATCATCAGTTGCTGCCCTGGGCCTGTGGGACACTGGGCTGTGCCTGGCTTCCCCAGGGCTCCCCCTCTGCCCTCCTGCAGCTGGGACAGGAGGGGCTGACCCAGGACATCACCGTCAGGACTCAGGGCCGCTCCCCGCCCCCCCACCAAGAGCAGCCAGCTTGCCCCACCAATGTCCTCTTTGGCCCCCGACTGCCCTCCCAGGGCTTCTTCTCTAGGCTGGGGTGAAGGGCTGGGGGACCTGGGGGCTCCTGGGGAAAGCTGCTGGCCCTTCCTGGGTTGTGTCTGCAAGGCCGGCCGTTCATTCCCAGTTTTTAGATGAGGTTCGGCAGGACAGGATCAGAGCCGCCAAGGCCCCTGCTGGCTGGGGGGTGGGGTGGGTAGAGCCAGAGGAGGAGAAGCAGGGTCCCAGGGGCTCCCTGCTCCTGCCAGTAGGTGGGGGCGGGGTTCCCTGGCTCCCAGGGATCGGTGACTGGTGTCTTTCTAAACTGAGGCTCCAGGGATGGAGGGTGGGGACGGCTGCACAACCCTGTGACTGTGCTTAATGCCACAGAACTGTCCTTACAAGTGGTGGAAATGGCCCATTGTATGTACGTTTCACCAGAATTTAAAAAAGAAGTAAAAACTGTAAAGAGAGAAGAAGATCGAGGCAGAGGGAGATTCGAGACACAGAAGAGACGGAGGCTGGTGGGTGGCGGGGATGGGGACTGTTGTGGCCACCAGATGCCAAGAGGCACGACCCGACTGTCCCTCAGAGCCACACGTGGTCTGGGACTTCTGGCCCCTAGAGCTGCCAGAGGACGTCTCTGGTTCTGAGTCTCCCGGGCCGCCGGGCTCTGTTGCAGCCGCCCCAGGACACTCACCCCGTGCCTCCAAGGGCTGCTCACTGGCTTGGGGTGGAGGTGGGGGCGAGGTGAGGCATGAACCAGGGCACTGCTGGGGTCACGGGGATGGGAGGCAGGGGCCCTTCCCTCCCCAGTGCGGGTCCGACCAGGGCCTGGGGGAGTCCGTCCCTGCCAGGAGGGCTGGCTCTAAACAAGGAGGTGCCCGGGCAGCTTGGGGACACAGCCGGGCTCACGGGGCACAGAGGGGATGGTCCCTGAGGCTGGGGCCTCCCTACAGGGTTGAGAGGTTGGGGCCAGGAGGCCAGCTCAGGGAGGGGACCCTGAGGTCCACACTGGGGTGGGGTGGGGTTCAGTCTTGTGTGCTGGCACGCAGCCTGGAGGGGGAGGGGAGTGAAGCAGGGGCCTGTCCAGGTGGCTGGTGGCCGCCACTGCATAAGATCCAAGGGTTGGTGCTCAGTCTTGCTCTCGGTTGACCCAGGGAACGACACCTGCTTGGTAAGACCTTTCTTTTCCAGGCTTCCAGGACACTCCCTGGCCTGGTGGCCCTCTTGCTTGTCCCTCTTCTCACTCCTGCGCTGACCTCATCCACACCTCTGCTTTCCATCTGAGCTACACCGGGACTCCCCCATCTGACTCTGCAAGCCGGTGGGTGCCTCTCACGCACTTCAGACCCACCTGGCTGCCTGATAGCCTCCCTTATGCCGAACATGTGCTCAGGGGCCCCCCGAGCCTCCTTGAAGCCTGCCAGCCCTCAGCACCCCTTCTTGGCAAAAGGCCCCCTATCCCTCCAGGCTCAGGCCCAGGACTGCAGTCATGCTTGACTCTGCTCCTCATAGGCATGGCAAATCCCCATGGTTCTGAATTTCAAAATTCATGCAAAATCCAACTCCGGCCCTCCCCAGGCTGAAAGCCATCCCCTGACCTGCAGCCTCCCCCCCTGAGCTTGGCTGGGCCCTCCAAGCGGCCTCCCGACTGCCACAGCTGTCATTTCCACACTCAAAGCTCTCCACTGGCCTCTCATACCAGTCTTTCCAGTACCTGCAAAGACCTCTGGGATCCAGCCACTGGCTCCCCCAGCCCCTGCCTCATCTCTTCTTCCCCCCACCCCGGCCCCCACTGAAGGCCCACTGGCCTCCTTTCATTCCTAGAAGCCTCAGGGCCTTTGCACCTGCCAGCACCGCAGCCTGAAATCATCCCCTCCTCCCCTGCCACATGCCTGCACGACTTGGTTCCTCATTTCCCTTATTGCTTCGCTCAAACATTGTCTGGAGTGCCCTGTCTCAAATTGCAACACCCCTCCAGCCTCCTGGGGTCCATGCATTCCCTTTGAGCATGCTCTAGAGTTGACTAGTTGGTGCGCGTTCTCGCCCCTACCCCACCCCCACTGCAGTGTAAGCTCCAGTGGTCGGCTCCTCAAGGTTCCAACTCTCTGGGTACACACAGCAGGCCCACACCTGGTCCAGGGTGATGGTGTGAGGATTGGCAGTGAGGACTATTGCATGGCAGGTGGTCTTGACCTTGGCATGCCCCTTCCCTGAGAGCTGCCCCACTCTCATCCACAGCATTCTCCAGAAGGCGTGCTCGGCCTCAGTAACCTGCCTGGGAGCTGCGGCTGGGTCTCAGGGCGGTGGACCGCGGGCTGGCCTGGGAATTCTGGGTTCTGCTGAGACTGCTGTGGGGTTGGGGGAGGAGAGTGCCACAGTCTGCGGGGTTGAGGAGCGAGCTGGGCAGACACTCCGAGGCCGGGAAGTCCAAGATAAGCTCTCGGGCCAGCCTTGCAGCCTGCTCTGCTCCAGCCGGTGGGTGGATTTACCGAGCAGTGAGCAAAAGCCTCTGATGATTGGCACAAAAACAAACAGACCAATGGAACAGGAGAGAGGGTCAGAATGAGGACCTCCCCCAGCCCATCGTCAAATCAACTGGTTTATAACAAAGGCCACTGCAGTGCGGGGGCAAAAAGATGGCCTTAGGGTGGGCTTCTCATCCAAGGCGCTCTATCAGCTGGACTTGATGGGCAAAAAATGACCCTTGATCCCTACATCACACCATATACAAAAATTAATTAAAAATGGATCACAGACCACAATGTGAAAAGTAAAACCAAAAAAAAGCTTCCAGAATAAAAATAAGAGAATCTTTTCAAGACATTGTCACTGGCAGATTTCTTCTTTTTTTTTTTTTTTTTTTTAAATATTTTATTTATTTGCGAGAGACACAATGAGAGACAGAGAGCATGAGAGGGGGAGGGTCAGAGGGAGAAGCAGACTCCCCGCCGAGCAGGGAGCCCGACGCGGGACTCGATCCCGGGACTCCAGGATCGTGACCTGAGCCGAAGGCAGTCGCTTAACGGACTGAGCCACCCAGGCGCCCTGGCAGATTTCTTCTATAGGAAACGAAAGGCGCTCTCCATGAAAGGCTGGACTCCATTAAATTTAAGAAGGTCGGCTCATCCAGATGCCATTTGGAGAGTGAAAAGGTAAGCCACAAACAGGGAGACAATATCCACCCCATACATCTGTATAACTTTTTTTTTTAAAGATTTTTATTTTTAAGTAATCTCTACGGCCAACAAGGGACTTGAACTCACAGCCCCGAGATCCAGAGTGGCGTGCTGGATGGACTGAGCCACATCTGTATACCGTGATAAAGAGATACCCAACCGAAGCCTCCTGTGCAGAATATGGAAAGAACATCCACAAAGCCATTAAAAACAAGGCAAACAAGCCATTTCTGAGTTGGGCAAAACACTTGAACAGGTGCTCCCCAGACGTCTAGGATTTCCAAGTGGCCAACATGCAGAGGAACAACAGCTCAGCCTCCTTAATCATCAGGGAAACAACCACGTAGAGCACAATGACAGCACCCTCACGGCCCCCGGGAACGCTAGAGGTCAAAGCTCCAAAGTGCGAGCGCCCAGCAAGGCTGTGGAGCGTCTGGAGCGCCCACCCCCCACGCGGCGAAGGCCCGTCTGGTGGTTTCTGCCAATCGCTACCCCCGAGCCGGACCCGTCCCTCCACTCCTAGGCATCTGCCTGTGGTGATTAATTTTATGTGTCGGTGTGGCGGGGCCGTGCGCTGCCCAGACAGCTGGTTCAACATTATTCTAGTGTGTCTGTGAGGATGACTCCAGATGTTAGCGTCTGAGGCCGCTGTCCGCCCTTCCGGATGCGGGTGGGCCCGTCCAGTGGGCTAGAGGCCTGAGGAGAACAAAGAGGGGGTCCCTCCAGAAAAGGAGAGGGAATGCCCTCCTGTTCAGCTGCTGGAGCTGGGACACCCCTTTTTCCCGCCTAAGGACTCAACACTGGACCATCGGGCTTCCTGGGTTCCCAGCGGCCAGCTCCAGGTCTGTGGACTTGTCAGCCTCACAATCACGTGGCCAGTTCCTTCCTCGAACTCTCTCTATTCCCTGGAGCCCTGCGCCAGCGTCCTGTGGCTGCTGTAACAGAGGACCATAAAGTGGCCGGTTTAAAACAACACAAATATGGGCGCCTGGGTGGCCTTCGGCTCAGGTCATGATCCTGGGGTCCTGGGATCGAGCCCTGCATCGGGCTCCCTGCTCGGCGGGAAACCTGCTTCTCCCTCTCCCACTCCCCCTGCTTGTGTTCCCTCTCTCACTGTGTCTCTCTCTGTCAAGTAAATAAATAAAATCTTAAGAACAAAAACAAAAAAACCCCCACAAATACCCTGTCACGGTTTGGGAGGCCCCAGGTGTCAAGCTATGGGCGGGGCTGGTCCCTCTGTCCGTGACTCCCTCCTGGCTTCTGGCGGCTGCGACAATCCTCAGCACCCCGTGGCCTGTGGTCACATCCCTCTGGTCTCCGCTTCTGTGGCCATGTGGCCTCTCCTCTGTGTACCCCCCCTACCCTGCCCCACTCGAGTGAGGACATTTGTCATGGGGCTTACGGCCTGCCCTAATCAGGGTAGTCTCATCTCAAGATCACTAAGTAATTACCTCTTCCTAAATAACGGCACGTTCGTAGTATTTGGTAGACACATCCCTTGGTGGGGCGCGTCGCTCCGCAAGCCCCAAACTGGAACCGACCCAAATGCCCATCAATAGGAGAATGGATAAACAGATTGCGGTTTCTTCCTGTGATGCAATGTCACGGGGCTATGAACAGGAACTATGGACACACGCAACCGCACGGATCAGGCTCACAGGAGCAGCACGGACTGAAGGAAGCCGGGCACGAAAGGTGAAGGCGGGAGCACAGCAAACCCGCGTGTGGGGTTGAGCCCGCATTTACATGACCATGCGTGCTCTTCCGTGCACGTGCGTGAACATAGTAAGTGGAGACTAACGTGGGGGGAGGGGAGATGGAGGCCTGGGGCCACCAGACAGCCCCCAGGTCTGTGTGCGTGGCTCACAATCGTTCGCGGCTTGGCGCTGCTCCAGAATACGTATCACACGGAGGGGCGGCCCTTCTCCGGAGAGAAAATCAGCTGCTGCCTAAACCCAGTTTAACTGCCCCAGATTCCAAACTGGTGACCTCCAAATTCAAGCAGGCATCACCATGACCGAGACCTCGCTCCCCACCCGTCAGAGCAGGTCTTGGGATTCTCGTCCTCCCCTGACCGGCTGCGCAGGCTCCCTCGGGCTCAGCGCTGTCCAGAGAGCGCAGAGGAGGACGGGCACGTCCCGAGGACGGGCTCATGCCCTCACCCTCCGCCCGGAAGCACAGGAGATGCCCACGGCCAGGGCCAACGTGGGGGTTGGCGTCCTGGGGCTGTCATACGAATGACCACAGACTGGGCGCTTGACGCAGCAGAAATGTAGTCTTTCAGCTCTGGAGGCCAGAGGTCAAAATCCAGGTGTGGGCACAGCCCTCCTCTTCCTGCTTCTGGTGGCCCTATGAGGTCCTCACCTCCGTCACCACCTGGCTGCCCCAAATCTCCCTCTGCCTCTCTCTTAAAAGGACGCTTGCCATTGGGTTTAGGGCTCAACCGAATGCAGAATGCCCTCCCCTCAAGATCTTTACCTCGGTTACATCTACAGAGAAGACTTTTTCTGAACCAATTCACACCCACAGGATCTGGGTGGACTCATCTTTTGGGGTCACCACCCAGCCACTCCAGCAGGGTTCCCAAAATATCACACAGTTACCCCGGCCATGTGGTTGCAAAGTGGGGTGTGGGGTCTGAGAGCTGTGGGCAAGTCACGAAACTCCCCAACCCAAATGCCAGATGGGAACAGGCCCGTGTGGGGAAAGGGCCCCCCGACAGTGGCTCAGGCTGGGGAGAACACTGGCAGTGGGGACACAGGCCACCATTGTGCACCCTCGCTTGCCTCCAGGCTTCTCTGTCACCTGAGACCACACCGCCATCCATCCTACCCATCTCGTCCCCACCGAGAGAGGGTCTTCCCCATGATTGTGGGGGGGCACGTTGGGCTCAGGGAGGTGAGGTGACCCAGCGGTACACAGCTGACCTGGGTTTGGGCCCGGGTCTCCTGGGACCAAGGAGGCCCTTGCTTGCCTGGTGGTGGGGTGAACCTAAGCAGGTGCAGCTGGGCCAGAAAGAGCTTGCAGGAGGTGAAGGGTCTCGTCCCAAGTCCTGGGGGCCCTGGGCCCTGTGGGTGCTAGGCAGCCCCTTAGAAACGGTAGGGAGAGGGACCTCGGAAGCGCCCCCAGAGGCTCCATTTCTGGGTCCAGTTCACAAGGGGGGCCTGTGGGTGTCGTGTGGCGTGGGCCCTGGGTGTAGCTGCGCACGGTGTGACAGGGGACAGGCACAGGTGTGCGCGCACAGTGAGGCTGCGTGTGGCCCAGGCAGCCAGAGGCACGTGGGGTTTAGGGGCCAGCCTCCTCCCCACGTGACCGGCTGAGGCCTAATGTGGCCTCTCTCCCCTCGTGGCCCAGAATGGACAGGGCACCCGCGGCTGGGGGCCTATTTTGCCGCTGACAGCCGCTCAAACCTTTGAACTTTGTATCCCGGGTTTACTAATGATGTAAATCACCCAACAGGAGGAAGAAACAGGCTGCGCCCGGCCCCCACTCGTCCTGTCCACCTTGGGGCTGGGGCCCACTCTTGTTCTGTCCCAGGTGCCCTGGCCTCTGGCTCAGCCCCTTCCCCACAGACCCCACAGCCCAGCCTGGCTGCCTCCGCGCTCCCAGGGGCCTTTCCAGGTGAGGAAACGGCTGAGCACCTGAGCCCAACCAGCCTGCATTTGAGGGAAAGGGTTGCTTCATGGCCACAGGGGAGGACGCGAGCGCCGGGCTCAGCCGAGGCCGCTGCGGAGGCCCACCTTGGCCACTCAGATGTCTGGGTCAAGTCTGGCTGTCCTGAGCCAGAGGCCAGCAATGGCCCCGGTGAGGTTGCCCATCAGAACCCAAGTCCTGCCTTCGCCTGCGTTTTCAGAGCTGGGTGGGCCCGCCGCTAGAGCTCAGACTGAGGTCAATGGCCTGGGTCCAAATCCTGGCTGCTCCCCTTCCTGCCTGTGCGGCCTTGGCCAGTGGTGCGGGGTCACCTGGTGACTGAGTCTCAGTGCTCAGGAAACCGCCAGTCTCCCTCTTGGTCAGTGAGGATGGCTGGCGGCCGCTGTGGCCCCAGGCCATTTTTCATCCTTTCCCACCTCCGCCCCCCTTCACCCCCCGCCTAGTCCCCACAGATTTCTTTTTTTGACTCTGTGCTGGGGAATCTCTCCTGCCCCCTCCCCAGGGTTCTGAGGGCCCTCAGCCTGCTCTGTCCACCCCCAGGACTCCCAGCACCCCCTCATCCCAGTGCATGCTAAGCCAGCAATTCCCTGGGGCCAACTTCTCACTCAGCAGCCTCTGCTGGAAATCCTCTAGCACCCCCACACCTGTCACCCTCACGGGGGTTTCCAACCCAGGGCTCTCGATCCTGGGGTGGGGGCAGGGAAGAGCCACCACCAGCCCCCAGAGCAATCACTGTGGTGAAAATAGGGCAGCCCACTGCTGGGCAGGCTTGGTGAGGGGATTCCAGCCCCTCTACCTGCCTCGGCCAGGAGCCCTGTGCAGGCAGGATGGGGCCACGGCCCTGGCAGGGACACAGGGCTCCAACTGGGGATCCAGAAGGAAGTGAGCTCACTCTTGCCCACAACGGAGACATCAGGAGGCTTCTCCCACGGGCCCCCACACGTGGGTGCGCCTGCCGGCAGAGGACCCTGACCCCTGGGTGGGCCCTTGACACTGTGAAGGAGGCTGGCCTCAGCCCCAGAGGGCCCCCCATCTGGCCTGCCATCACTGGGTAGCTGGCACCCTCAGTCATGGCATGGAATGTTCAGGGCTATGGGCCTCTCGTGAGCAGGGGCCTGACTGCCCAGGGCTCACTTTACTGTGGGGGTTCAGGAGACAAGTGCCTAGCTTTGGGGAAGGGCTTCTGGGGGCTGGTGGACCGGACTGGACTCTGAGGACCGAGGGACCAGGGCCAGAGCAGGTGGCATCCACCCTGAGTCCAGCTGGTGGTCTCCACAGGACCTGGGGAAGGGGGTGTAGGGCAAACTGAGGCACCCCCGGGCCTATAAACCATCAACGTGTCTGTGGGGCAGGGATGGGGCTGAGGCGCCTGGGGAGGACAGTGAGCACTGAGCCAGGGCAGCCAGGAGAGGGAGCAGGGTGTCCCAGGGCTCCCTAACAGTGTGGCCAAGGGATAGGGATCTCTGGGCATGGAGATGTGTTCGGGGGTAATGTTTATTGTTTCGGATTTCTCTGATTACAAAAAGAATACATTTCAAAAAAGAGAAATTTGAGAAATATGGGAAATTACAAAGAAGAGAATCATCCTACTCCTACCTAGGGGCACTTCCTTTGGGCCCTGAGGCTGCTTGCCCAGGAGAAGATTGGTGGGCCAGATAGGAACGGCCTGGGCCAGAGATGCTGCAGCCCTGGGGTTGTCTGGGGCCCGCTGTACTCCTCGCTGCCCATTTGCCACCCTGCACTTACTAAGAGAGAACAATGCATACTCACAGGGAGGACCCCACTTCCTAGCCCAGATCCACTGTGGCAATTCAAGCCCAGACCCCCAATTCAAAGCCTGCAAATCACCCTCATCCGCCCTCCCGCCCTCCATCTGCCCTTCCTGCCTCCAGGAAGCCCTTTCTGACTGCCCCCCACCCTAACTTGCTCTGAAGTCACAGCAAGGTCCTCCGGCCTTGGATGTCTGGGCTCTTCTCCCCACCATAGTTGGGTGTCCCCGGCTGAGATCTGGCAGGGCTGATGGATGTGCAGTGTGGGACCTGCTCCACGTGACCAAGAACTCCCCAGAAGTGAGGTGCATGCCAGAGCCAGACCAGGAATGGGGTGCCAGCGGGTTGAGCTTCTAGTCCCAGATGAGCCTGGTACAGGAAGGAAGGGCAGCCTGTGGGGAAGCCTGAGTAACCCTGTGAGCTACCTCCACTTGGATCCTGCCCCCCCCTCCCGCCAAGGCCCAAGGCCCACCCTCTCATCTTCCCCCCATAGCTGCAGCCATTTAAATCTAGAAAAGGTTCAGTTTTTTTTTTTTTTTTTTAAGATTTTATTTATTTATTTGACAGAGAGAGACATAGAGAGAGAGGGAACACAAGCAGGGGGAGAAAGAGAGGGAGAAGCAGGCTTCCCGCGGAGCAAGGAGCCCGATGCGGGGCTCGATCCCAGGACCCTGAGATCATGACCTGAGCAGACACTTAACGACTGAGCCACCCAGGCACCCCTAGAAAAGGTTCAGTTTAAGAACACTGTTTCAAACCTTGGGCCCTGACACTGATTTTTACCCTTCTCTTGCACGCCCCCAGCCCCCAAGCACAGAGCCAGGGAAAAACTATGCGTGCAACACCCACTCAAGGGTTAACTGAGGCCAAAAAGCAGAGCCACTGTTGTTCTGAGGGCCCCCAGCCCCAGGCGCTGATCCCTGGTCCCGTGGTGACCACGGGAGTGTGGGTGCAGACAAAGCTGTGTTCATCCAGCCCCGGGTTTGATGATAGCAGCACAAGGACCCCATTCTCTCTTGTGCCCAGCTGTGTCCCCTCCCCCAGTGAGCCTGACACCCCGGGAGGGCCCCCAAGGGCACAGGCTCAGCTGCTGGGGCTCCGAGAAATTCACAAGGGGCCTCTGCCAGGGGAAGCCAGTTCTGCTGAAAGGTACAGACAGCTGCAAGTCGGCACATCATCGTATCTTCAGGGGGAAACTGCCTGCATTGTTACAACTGAATTTTGAACCTAAAAGTGGAGGTTCATATCCAGCCTGTTAAACATAATCTTATTGGTTTCAGTCCAATGTGACCTTTTGGAATCTGGCTTCCAGATTCTTCCCATATATTAGCAGTTCTTCCCAGCTGTAGGGATGGTGACCTGCCTCACTGTGCCTTCATCCCAGTGACACAGAAAAACAGGCGCAGCTGGCAGAGCCTGCAGAGGGGACTTTCCAGGGAGAATGGGGCCCTGGTGGCATCCTTCTTGTGGGTGTTCTAGCCCACAGGGGTCATAAGGCCTAACTTTTTCTGCTCTCCGTCTACAAGCATAAGGGCTTGGAGAAGTCAGGACACAGTCTGCCCTGCCCATGAATCTTGGGGCTATCAGGGACCCACAAGCCAGTCAATCCATGTCCTGGTTTTGCAGAATCTGGGACCCAGGTACCCACCCCTGGGTAAGAACACAGGCCAGTCACTAACTGTCCCAATCTCAGTTGCTGATCTATAAAATGGGCATGAGCATTAAATGAGTGTCTAGGACACCATCTGGCACCCAGATGTCCATGTAGGCATATAGGAAAGGGAGGTGGACCAGTGGAATTGGCTAAAGACTTGCCCTGTGGATCCTGGTCTGGGCCCCCAACCAGGAGTGTGTCTGTCCCCTGGGACTGCCCCTCATTGGCCAGAGCCCAGCTCAGCTAGGTTGCCAGGTTGTCAGCTTGGTTGGTGGGGGTGTGTTTTCTCTTGAGCAGGTGGCCCTTCCTTTCTGCAAGCAGCCCCCAATGGGGTCCCTCATTCATTCTCTCTCCCAGAAGCACACCCCCTCACCCTTAGTTGTTGAAAGCCAGGTCCTTGGCCCCAATTGTATACCCCACACGACAATGCATCGGGCCCAAGACCGGAGGTCTCAGGAAGCCTCTGGCCTGGTGGCTACTGGGCCGCCGCGGAATTCCGCCCCTGGGCTGGCGGAGGGGATGGGGGGGGACAGCGTCCAGCACGCGGGCCGTGCCGCCGGCCCCTCGCCCCCCGGCGTGACCTTCTCCGCGGCACGGACAAAGGCCGGCGGGGCGGGCGGCGCCTTTAAGGACTCGGCGCGGCGGGGTCGGTGCCAGGAGGCGCCGGGCGCGCCCCAGGGAAACCGCGCCGCGGGGCGGAGGAGAGCGGGCGCCCGCGGCCAGCCCTGCAGCCACCGCAGGCGCGCCCCGCGTGGTCACTCGCTCTTCTCCCACTTGCTCTGGTGGGGGCTGGGCTCTGTGCGGTGGGGGCGGGGAGCTCCTCGCCGTATGGGGGGCCTCGGAGTTGGGGAGCGGGCTGGGGGCGCGTCGGAGCGGGTGGGACTGGGGTGCGAAATGCGGCCGAGAGTCGGCTGGCTCGGGGTGGGGGGTGGGGGGATGGGGCGCGGGACGAGGGTCTCGGTCCCCCCTCCCCCCCAAGCCCGCGGACCAGGCCGAGCTGGGAGGAAGCCTCCGGAGCGGGGCCCCGAACCGCACCACCTCGCGGCGACCCCTCCCCGCGTCCCGTCCAGCAGGCCCTGCCTCTAAAAGCGAGTAGAGCCGGCGTGGAGGGTAGAGATTAGATTTCGCTCCTCGCTCATCAATTTTCCGTTTAGTGTCACCGGGCCCCATTGTGGGAGAGGGAAGCGCGTCACCCGGGCCATAAATTTGCGATTATGGCGCCTCCAGCCGCCTCCCCACTCTGGGGACCGGGCGGGCTCCGGAGAGCAGGTCGGGACGGTGGAGCCCGGCGCCGCAGCTGCCTCCCGAGCGGGACCCGGAGCGGGACCCGGAGCCGCCGAGCCGTAGGTGCCGCTTCTCCCGACGCGGGCCGTTCCGTGTTGCGCCCACCGCCGGCCCCGCGGCCGGGTCCAGAGGGCTTTTGTTTCTAGCTCGGATGTCGGGGCTCTGCTCTCCCAGCCGCCTCGGGTGGTGGCTTTTTGCCTCAAAAACGCCCGCTATGAAAAAATACAAGTGCCAAACCCAAGAAAATGCATTCTGGTGGAAAGAAAATTGCCCAATTTGCGTCTGCGCTTCCCCGGGGCTCGGAGTCCGCCCGTGCAGACGGCCCAGCGCCGGCCAGAGGCCAGGCCCCAGAGCAGTGTGTTGGTGCGCTCGGGAAGGCCCCGGCGGAAGTGGCTCTCCGGGGCTGAGGGCACCGGGCCGCCGCGGCGCTGGCTCAGCGTCAGGCCCCTCTGCCCATCCTGGCTTGCCCTGTTGGAAGGGGGAGTTCTCTGGGGATTCTCCCTTTGGGACACTTTCCCGGCATCTCCCCACCCCCAGTTGCCATCTGCAGCCTGTATTGATGCATCATGAATTGGGATGCAGTATGTATTTCTGCAGGTCAAAAACAAACAAAAATTAAAAAACAACGGATCTATTGAATGATTTTTAATTGAATGGATCTACTGTCCTGTTAACAAAAGAGACGGTGGGCATGCTCAGATCCGGCTGGAGTGGTGGTGCCTGGGCCAGCCCCTTTGCTTGGAGGAATGGGAGGAGAAAGGGCTTTGCCACAGGCCCCAACTGTTCTGTGGGAACTTTGATGGGAATAATTTATTTTTGGTTCATATATGCTGCAGGTAAACAGGCCGAGCGCTCAACCCCCCAGCAATAAGAAGGAGGAGAATAGCCGTATCTGGTGCCTTCCCAGCCCCAGTTTCTTTCCAAAGGCAGCCCAGGAAGGGAGCCGCCAGCCTTGGCCATCAGACTGAGAGAAAAGTCCTAGGGACTGCAGGGCAGGGTGAGGATGTGGCTCAGCCGCAGGGGCAAGAGGAGGTTGTAAGGTGGGCCCACCCCATTAAGCGGGGTCTGGGATGTTAGTGGGGAGCGTGGCCAGCAACAACTTTACAGCAGGAAGAGAACAGGACGGTTGCCAAAATGAACTGTCCAGGCCTCTGGTTTTGGGTGTCAGAAGCTAGTCTGAATAGGCAGCCCCTTACCATCTGGAGCCCTCTGCTGGGACAGAGGTAGGAAGGGGAGTCTAGCAGGGACTGGGGTTTTTTCCATCTTCGGGAATGTGAAAAAATCCAGCCGGGAAGTTTGCTCTGAGGTTCTTGCCCACTCCGGAGGCTGGGGTGGGAAGGGGAAGGTGCCATTTTCCCCTGCACCTGGGGGGCCCTGTGCCCTCCTGCTGCTGAGCCCTGTAGCTGGTGCTCAGAAGAACTTTGTTGGCTGTGGGTTAGGGGCGGGGTCTGATGAGCTGTGGCCCGCTCGGTCCCCTGAAAATTGGGCCAGCCTGGTCCCAGACTCGTCCTTTAGGTTTTGTTCCTGGCCTTGCCTGTCTGTTGAGGCGCTGCCTGGGCCAGCTGGCTTTTATCAGAGGAAACCCTGACACCCAGCCATACCCCCTCTCTCGGGGCTCTCCCCCCGCCCCCCTTGTGAGATCAGGCCCGGGAAGTGCGGCCCCAGAGACCCTGTCCAGACATACCCTGACAGCGACATGTGTAAACACACCCAAACACAGCGCTGAAGGAGTGGCCTGCGGCAACTGCTTACTTGGCCCTCCCTCTGGCTGGTCTGGGAGCAGGCAGGTGTCCTCCCAGAGAGGGCGTGCAGCCCGTCTCTGTGGGTGTGTGTGCCTGGAAGCACCGTGTAGCTGGCCCCTCGTGCGGCCCAGCAGAGTTTTTGTCGCCCTGCAGGGCAGTTCCGGCCACTAGGCCACCCACCTCCATTCCCATGGGCTGGGGCTGGGGCCTTTCTGCACAGGCAGGAAGAGGAGGGCCCACTTTGGGCCAGCCTACTGCAAGACCTCCGAAGTGCACCCCCCGCAGGTGCACCCCACCCCAGGTTTGGATTTGGAGGGTGATTATCGGCAGGGAGGGAGCAGTTGGCCTTGGGGGAGGGCGGCCTGGCGCACGCTACTGATTCCTTCCCAGACTTCCCCGGAGGGTCCCTTGCCTTCTAGCCTATGGGAGAAAGTGTCCAGGCGGCTGGAGGGCGGGGGAGGACAGCGGGCAGTGAGGAGGCGATGGGGGGGCTCCCGCGTCTCCCCTCCGCCTCCATCCTCCTTGGCGGTCCTCACAGTCTCACTGCCACTAATCAAATGTCTGGGAGGGGAAGCTGGGAAACGGGACGCTCCTGCCCTTTTATGAAAATCACTTCAATTTAACCCAGATGGGTCTCCTGTTGATAACCTCGCGCAACTAGCACCCTGAATTATACTTTACATGTGAACACACTGGGTTATATTTAGCCACAAATTACAACTCTGTGTTTAACAAGCACCTTCCCTGAGCTGAGGGGGCTGGGCAGCCTCCTGACCTGGTTGGAGCAACCAGTAACAGAATTTACCCCCCCAGGAGGGAGAGGCCCGGGAAAGCTGTTCATCCAACTTCAAAGTCTGGCTCCCCAGCAGCTCTTGCTGCCTTTTGAAACTTCCAGCCACATCCCTAAGTCTGTCTTGGAGCCTGTTTGTGGCCTGCAGGGACCAGCTGTGCCTGGAGGGGCCGGAGGTTTCTGAGCGAGCAGGGCTCTGGCCTCAGCATGCAGGCCCCTTGCTCATGCCAGAGCTGGGACCTGGGAGGCATTCAGCCGCGGCACAGGGCCTGGCGATGCTGGAGGGAGACCTCCTGGAGGAGGTGTGGCAAGGACCCTCCCAGCCTGGCGTGGCCCAGGACAACTTTTCTTCCTTGGCAGCCTCTCCCCTGTCACCTGGCCCTCTGTGACTGGAGGCGCTGTTTTTGCCGGGAGGGGCAGCCCCCTTCTCTGGGGGAGGGGGCCCAGGGGATCTTTACCTTCCTCTCCCCTCCAAAGTAGGCCCGCCCTAACGAAGTTTAAGCCCCCAAAGAGGAAGACGTGGCAAAGACCACCCTCCAGTCTAAGCACAAATTCCCCGTTGCAGCACCTTGGGGAGGACCTCTGGAGGTCTCAGGGGGCCTCCCAACCCCAGCCACAGCCAAGGCTGAGAGCACCTGGGAAGACAGGGGTCCAGGCTGCCCTGGTGAGGACCTAGTGAGGGAGCCATGTGGGGGGCAGGGCTTCTCCGGTCTGGGCTGGGGCTGGCCCACACTGACCTTCCCCCAACACCTCTGCTCCCTCTAGTGCACCAGCCAGAGGCCCTGATGAAAAGAATCATCCCCCCCCAATCTGGTGGCAGTAGACCTCCTTCAGGCAGATGGGGTGGGGGCCCCAGCTTTGGTGGTGCTGGGGCCGATCTCCTCCAGCTAGAGCATTTCTGGGAATGTGTCTTGATTTTTTTTCTTTTTTTATCCCTCTTACTTAGGCAGGGGGGGTACAAACTCCTAATCTTTGTGCTGTCCTTGGAACGAGTGGACGTGCACCAGTCTCCTGTTGAGCAAGGGTAGGAGGTGCTGGCTCAGCTCACCCCTCTTCCTCTCCCCCACAAGCTCTAGATGCTGGGCCAGTGCAAACCTGTGGATACAGGGCCCCCCCTTCAGGCGGGCCTGCCTGCCTGCCCTCTGGACCTGGCCCCCTGAGCCTGGAAGGGGGGCGTGGAGAATTAAGAGTCAATTTTTGTCAAGAAATTGTTCCTAATTTGCCCTTTGACTAATGGCCCAGGGAACAATGGAGAGACACCCGACACACAATTACCGAGCACGCAGCTCTGCTGCTCTCTGGCCCAAGCAGGTGTTTACTTGGAGCAGGGACTAATTCACAATTTTACGTAACTCACCCAACACTCCCACTCTCTTGTGTTAAAAAATGATTATTTCATGATTTCAGACAGAGCGGGATCGTGGTCTTTTGGGAGCTGGGAGACCTAGATCTGTTGCCACCTCTCCGGGAGCACGGCAGATGGGGCTCCAGGGCTGGGGGAAGGCTCTGGGGTGGTGGGGGCCGCTCGGCTGCGTGGGGGAAGGCAGGTTCTCCAGAATGCTGCTACACATGCATGCTGTAAACTCGTGTCGGTGTGTGATAACGGAAGCGTGTGTGTGTACATTTGTGCACATGGGGGTGTCATGTGCCCTGTGATGCTCCAGTGTATGTGTGCCTGAGTGTGAAGTATGTGTATGCTGGGGATGTGAGCACACGTGTGTGACGTACGCGTGTGCACGCGAGGCGGCACGTGGGTGGCGTGTGCGCGTGGATCTCAGTGTGGTCTGTGGGAGTGCGTGCCCAGGTGTCCGAGAACAGCTGGCTTCTCGGGCATCTGTTTATCTTCTTCGAGGCCAGAGGGCAAGCCAGGAGCGGTGTCTGCCAGGAGAGGCGTGGAAGCGGGGTTCCTGCAGGAAGCTCGCTCGCTGGGGGCTTGAGGACGCCTCTGGCAGCATTCCTGGCTGGGGCGGGCCCGCGGGCTGCTGGGGTGTGGGAGCCCGCTCCCCTGTGAAACTGTGGGCGACCGCAGGGCCCCGGACACCCCAGCTCAACCCAGCTTCCCATCGGGACCCCTTCTTTTCTCCTCTCTGACCTCTCTCTGGTTTTCTCTCCCACCCTGGTGGAAGGCGAGTCTACAGATCCCTACACCATGTTTCTCTAAAATTAAAAACATTTGTCAGCTCTGGACAGCAGGGAGAGTTTGAAAAGGAAACCGGAGGTTTCCTCAGAGCTGATAGCGCTCCCAGCCAAACATGCCCGGCCCCAGCCTCAAGGGGGAACACTGGGAGCTTATTTTGGTGGTACTTTGGGAGCTGCCTAGCGGCCGGTGCCCGAGCTGGGAGGCTGCCAGACCTGACGCAGCCAGCAGGCCCATCTGCAGTTATTTGCTGTAACAACTGTTTTGAAACAGCACTGGGGGCGGGGGAGCCCACTAGATTTGTTTTAAGTGATGGTGGGGGAAGAAGGAGGGGCTGGGGGGGCTGGGGGGGCAGAGGGGGCAGGGAGCAGCACATCCAAGGCTGGCAGGCT
>NC_058417.1:58490953-58507083 GCF_002201575.2 Neomonachus schauinslandi
GCATGGATGGCCGCGACTTCGCGCCGCCGCCGCATCTGCTGTCGGAGCGCGGGAGCCTGGGCCACCGCAGCGCCGCCGCCGCCGCCGCCGCGCGCCTTGCCCCCGCCGGGCCCGCCGCGCAGCCCCCGGCTCACTTCCAGCCCGGAAAGTACTTCCCGTCGCCGCTGCCCATGGCTTCGCACACAGGTCAGTGCCGGCCGGGGGCGGGCGCGGGAGTGGAGGCCCAGCGGAGAGGTGGGCACGGTCCAGGGGGAATGGGCGCGCGCCCCTCCTCTCCTTGGAGCGTTTGCCGAGCAGCCTTCGGTTTCATTTCCCTGCCGGGGCTCCGGTGGCGGGGCCCCCAGCCGGATCATCGCGGTTTAGAGCGGCCTTCCCCGGGGTCCCCGGGGTCTCGGAGGGGCAGCCCCGGAGCCGGCTAAAAATAAAGCCTTTCCCCCCCTGCCCCCCTCCCCCACCCCTTCCTGCAGAAAAACTAAATTCCCCGGAAACCTCATTTCTGCATTCTGCATTCACATCCTTAAGACATTCTGAGGCTGGGACAACGAGGCACTTTCTGCGGGAACAAAACGGCTGTTGTGACTGGGGGCGGGGGGCGGGGGGCGCCGCGGCCTGGCGGATTAGGGCGGTGTGTGCGCGGGGTGAGCGTTAATAGGGACTGCTGGTGTAAGACGAGCAAATCCTGTTTCTATATAAAGCCTTGAAGTGTCAGGGTGAGAATGGGTTTGCAGGGGTTGTATGTGCTTTAACAAGTGCCTCTGGTATCCTGCTAAAGCCGGACGAAGCGTGGCCAGAGCGCGGCCCAAGCTCGCGGCCCGCGGCCCTGGGGGAGGGCAGTGTGGGGCGCCGGCTTGGCTTGGCTGGGGGCGGCGCGGGGCCGCCTCGGGATTTCGGTGCAGGCGAGTGCGCAGCGAATTTGCTCCACGGGGAGCGAACGGGGCCGCCCGGCGTTCCTGTCCTCTCGGATTCTCTTCCGGAGAGCGTTGGTCCTTGGCAGGGCTGACCCAGGCCTCCGGAGCAACACTAACCCCTCTGGGCAGCTCTGATACTCTACTGTAGAGCAAGGTCCGAGGAGAAGCAGAGCGAGGCAGCGGGGAGCCAAGGGGCAGCTACCTCGAGGAGACCCTGGAGGTCACTGGCCTTAGCCCACGGAGTTTGCAGGAATAAGGTTAGGGGCTTGGCGAGGGGGCCTGCTGGTCAACCTTGAAGGCTGGCTTGCTCTTGTTTACAGTTTGTTCTAAACACCAGAAATGTTGTTTGCTGCTTTTTTGGGTTTGTTTGTTAATTTGGCAGTTACAGTTATTATTGCTAGCTTGATGAACTGTGAATACTAATAAAATTATATCTGCTTTAAAGGGATTACAATTAGTGTGTGGATTAAAACGGATGGAAGACTCGGCTAGAAAGGAAAATGTCAGAAGGGAGGGCAGTCAGACAGAAAAACATAAATTTCCTAAAAAGAAAAAAATATGCAAAATTGCTTAATTACTAATGGGCTTTTAGCATTTACAACACAGAGAGGTTCAGAAAGTTAGAAGGAGGCAGGAGTGGAGGGGCTGGGCTCCCAGGCTCTGCTGGACGCAGCCCTGGGCGAGGGGCCTCGGCAAGGCTGCCCTTCTTTAGCTCTTCCTTGCTGTTCCCTCTTTCTGTCCTTTTCTTTTCTTCCATCTAGATTTATAGCTCGAAAGAGGAAACGTACTTGCTTGGGAAATTGGTGATTTAAAAATATCTGTCCTGGCTGTCCCTGAAGTTAAGTGTCTCTCCTGCCCCTGCATTGACGTGCTGCCCACCCAGCTCAGCCCACACTGGGGGGCTGCAGCTCAGGCTCATGTTGGCCGCAGGGACAGTGCAGCCTCCCTACCAGCCCCTTCTGCTGCGGGCTTGCAGCCCCTGCTGAGGGGGGGAAAGGCTGAGCCTGCAGGTTGGAGGATGGGGAGGGAGCAGCTGCAACCCCCACCACACACACACACCCGCTGTGCCCCCTAGCCTGGCAGGTAGGAGCATCCCCGAGACAAGGGTCTGGAAGGGCCCCTGACGCTGAGGCTTCCCCAGGGCTATCCCACTCTGCGGAGGCCCGGCCAGGTGGGATTCCCCGTCAGTTCAGGTCACGGCTGCCTCCCCTGTCCCCACTCATCAACCCACAGCCTGGCCAGGTCTTGGTCAGCCGCCATGTCCCTTTTCTGTTTTTGCCAGATGCAGGCACCACCAAGTCAGGTGGGAATGTGGATGGGGTGGCCCGGACCATTGTCTTGCTCATTCCAAGTTTGAGCACGTGGTTCTTGGAGCGGAGGCCATGCTGGGTTTGGAGATACTGGGTGGGCGCTGGCCTGGTCTGTGTCCTTGACCTAGACCCAGCCCTCCTCCCCATACGCAGGGTGCTCTAGAGGGCGCTGGAGGTCCCCAGGGCACCCTCAGAGGGGGGCTGAAGGGCCACGTGTTCCTTGTTCCTGGAGGCCATAGCCACCCCCCTGGGGGACCAGAGAGACCTATTGTGCTTGGAGGTGCCCGACCCATTAGTGACAGAAAGGCTGGCCGAACGGGCATCCAGCTAGAAACATCTGCCGCTGAAAGCCTTCTGAAATTGCTGAAAGCCAGAATATTGTATTGGTTTTTAAAATTTAGCTACATCAATTTTTTTTTAAAGGAATTATACCCCAGATCACTTTGCTTTGGTCTGTATCTATACATGATCTAGTTTAGAAAGAGAAAAAAAGTATAATCAAGTTAAAAACATTTTTTTTCCCATTTGTGTGCGGATTTCCAAATGGCTAGTTTGGCGGACTTTCTTCCCATTTCCGCCTACGGCCTCCGAGCCGCCGGCCAGGCCAAGCCGCCCCTCCCAGCCCCGACTGCTCCGACCGCCCCCGCCCAAAGGAAAATTGCTCCGAAGCGCCTTCTTGTGTGTCCAGGTCCAACGAGGAGTAGGGCCCAGCCACCAGGGCTGGAGTCCCCAGCTTCCCAGGACTCCTCATCCCTGGCTCAGCCACCCGGGCTGAGCCCAGGGGCTCCCCACCCCCGCCTGCCCGCCGGCCTGCGCTGCCCCACCCAGTGCTTTCAAGACGTCAGCTTGAGGACCCTGATGGGACGTTGGGCTCCAGGGTTTCTGCCATTGTTTTTCTAAAAATGAAAGTGCTGGTAGCTTTATAATCGGGCTGTAGGGTTTTACGGTAAAGTGCTGCTCCAGTAACCTTGTCACCAAAAGGTGCAATTAAAATGTTTGGAATCATTATTTTTAGTGCAGTGTTAGATTTTGTCTCTAATACAGATGGTCCGGAGGCAAAACTGTGAAATCTAGGGGGAAAAAAAAAAGGAAAATCAACAACGCATCAACCCGAGATTTTTCACCAGCACTACTGCCTGGAGGGGTTGGGGACCGCGCCTCTCCCGGCGCGTTGAAAAAAGAGGCGGCAGGGCCTGGGAGAAGCCGGTCCCCACCCCCTCTTCCGGCCGGGTCAGCTCCTGTCCTCCATCCTTCTCTATCCATCCCCCCCTCAGGCCGAGCCTTCGAGAACCACCAGGCTTCTACCCAAGGCAGGCGG
Source organism: Neomonachus schauinslandi (assembly GCF_002201575.2). Classification (NCBI taxonomy): domain Eukaryota; kingdom Metazoa; phylum Chordata; class Mammalia; order Carnivora; family Phocidae; genus Neomonachus; species Neomonachus schauinslandi. The sequence goes on from NC_058417.1 coordinate 58,494,490, forward strand.
AGGTGCCGATTTCCGCAGTCTGGCTGCGGGTTGGGTTCTCCTCTCTGCCTCTTCTCTTGTCTCTTTTGGGGTGTAAATGTCCCGGCCTGGAAGCCAGGTGCTGAGGGCCGGGGGAGGAGGGCGGGTGGGGGGGGGGAGCTTGGGAATAAACAGGGCGGCAGGTCCCTTCTGTTGGGAGTACGGAAAACTCCTTCCCTGCAAAACGCGCTTCTGATTGCCAACCTCGAAAAGAAAGAAAGCAAAACACACTGGAGGAAGAAAGATAATTTCCTAGTGTGAAAAGACCCCATCAAAGGTTCCCCTCCCTCGTCATGTGATATTTTTTTGTAAAGAAAAAAATACATTTTCGTAAATACCTCATTAACTCAATGACACCATGGTGTTTCTGCAACAGTTACCAACATTAAGTAGGTGTGAAAAGAGTTACTTTCTGAAGACTCTACCCATCCTGCTCGGGAAGTGACAGAACCAGACATCAAAGTGGGCCGCCCCGCTGCAGAGCCCCGGGATCCGGCGGCCGCCTAGACCAGCCCGGCCACAGCCGCCCTGCCCGCCCCTCCGAAGCCATTTTTGGAATGTGGGTTTTTTCTCAGTGGGGCTTGTGCTGCCCATGTCTGATTATTGCCTATAAGGATATTCCTATAGGAATATTCAGGTCACGTGAGTAATAAAACAAATTAGCCAGCGAGGCAGGGAGCGGCCTCGTACAGATAGCAGCACATCGCCCCTGGAAAACACTCACCCCCAAATGCGCCCCGGTTATTCTTAGAAATCTCCCTCCTCTGCCTCGAGACTGGGTTCAACAGCCCGCACAGACAGGACGGAACGCATAGGAGTCTGTTAGAATAACACGGATGAGGCTAAAAATACCCCTCAGAAACACACATAAAAAAGCCAAATCCAACAACAGAACGAGCTAAAAATATTCCAGGCTTTGGCAAAGAGCACAGAGTTAAATAAATTATACAAGAGCCATTCATGGGAGCAAGTTGACTTTCTCTCTTACGGGAACTTGGTTCAAGCTAATAAAAATAATAATTTACTGGCCACTGAGCTTTGCATGAGTTTAAATTTAATTGGTGGGGCTTCTGGCGTTTGTCACTTCTTGGCGATTAGTGGGCTTGCCCTGGCCTGGGGCAGGGTGGGGAGGGGGCGCTGGGCCTGGGGTCCCTGGAAGCACAGGACAGTGTCTCCTCAGGAGGAGGGCCTGAGTGCAAGGGCAGGATGCCCGGGAGGCTGAAGGAGGAGGGAGGCTGAAGGTGGGGGGCGCGGTCAGGGGAGGCAGAAAAGAGACAGGCTAGGTGCGGCTATTTTAATTTGATAAACGATCGTACACCTTTAAGAGTGTGTTTTAACAATCAAGATACACTCCAGCAAGTTGATAGGATGTTCGCTGTCAACTTACATATGTCATCAGAATGGGCTGTGAGCATAAATAATGTGCTGGAGTGTGCGGGATGCGCGGCAGCCTCGGCGGGAGCTGGGCAGGTAGCGCCCCTGTCCCCTGGCTGGCGCTTCTCTCCTGGTGTCTGGGGTCAGTGGTCAGAGGAGGGTAGGAGTGGGGGGGACACTTTGGTGGAGGTCTTTCCTCTCTAGGGAGTTCCCAGGTCTCCCCGCCAAAATAAGAGTTGGGTCGGCTTTGGTTGAGAAGCCACTGCGGGGAGGACCCGAGGCAGGAACTGCAGCATTGGTTGTGTCTTCAGCGGCAGATGTCTACATTCAGCCACTTCCAGGAATGTTGAATTTCCACCCAGGGATTAGGGTCAGGGTAATCCCCTTTGGTCTCTCCTGTTCCTTGTTGTTCCTTAGTGGACCGCCCCCGGAAATCCCTGCAGGCCCTGCTAACTCCTAAAAGACTACACTTCCCAGGATGTCCCTGGTCTAGCTCCAGGGGGTGGGGGTGGGGGTTCCCAAGCACCAGAGAGTTCAGCCAGTACCATTGGGAATGAGTGCTTTCCAGGAGGGCAGAGAGAGGCCGTGGTCACCACCCCCTGGAGCCCCCCTTGCTTGCCTCCTGGGAGAGGCCTCTGGGCCCCAGCAGTGGGAAGCTGCCCTGCACCCCTGGACCCTGCGTGGAAGCTGTCTGGATTGGCGTGACCAGAGTCCCTGGGGATTCCCACCAGCCCCACTCCCTCATTTCTGCCCCCGGCTCGTGCCTTCCTTCAGCGTGTGGGCTTCTCACAGGGGCCCTGGTCTCCTCCTCGAGGCCCTGCCTGGCCCCTGGGCTGGTCTCTGTCACAGAGTGCCACAAGAAGACCCTTCACAGCCTTTGGCGTGGCGCATTCTCCCGCATTCTCTTGGCCTCATGTCCTCAGTCCTTGCCTGAGCCAGGCCGATCTGCATGCAGCCTGGGAGTGACTTCTGGCAGTTTCTGAGAAGAAACCGGCCCCCCGGGACAGATGGCCTAGGACCCTCCGAAGGACAGCCTGGCGCATCATCACCTGTCCAGAGAAGGTTCTCAAACTGGCCTCCGCCTGCAGCCTCCTGGAGAGTTGGCCTCTCCGGGGTGCCCCTTGAGGCATCCTCCCCCCCACCCCCAGGTCCTCCTGCAGCATCACGTTACTTTCTCCACGTGTGACTTTGCGGTGTCAGGATGCACAGCACGCGCCCTGTTTGGCAGATGGGTGACGTGCTCTGATGTCCCCCCACCTCTGTTCGTCCACCAGGGAACAGCTCCCGGTTCCCCGGTCCCCATTAACCTCTGGGGCCTCCTTTCTCACACCAAAGACTGGGGATCAGGACATAATCAAAGCCTGCGTGTGGTGTCTAGAAAACGTCCCGCAGCCCCCACCCCCCCCCAGCCCTGGGAGAAGGTGGGGCCTCGGGACCCCGGAGCGTGGCACCGCCGCTCCACCTTGGCTCTGACGTTTTTATGGGATAATATACCATTTAGATCACGCAGGTCTGTTTGACAGTGGGCCGCCCCTGTTTGTAATATATAATATCAGTGCGTCCTGTGGCCCCGTGAGCAGCCGCCCCCGGAGGACAGGCAACGGGGGGCCCCCGGCCACGCTGGAGGAGCTCGGGACGCTGCGATCACCCCGGGGCTGCGCAGGCCTGGCGGGGAGGCGTCCGGCGCCCGAGCTGGGATCCAGGAGCTGGTCTCCGAGGGCCGCGGCAGCTGTCGGGGCGATTAGGTTCCAGATGGGATCAGCCAGGAAGTGGTTTTTTTCATTCTGACCTGGGGTGGGGGGAGGAGGAGAAGGGAACGAACAGGTGGGTTGGGTTCCCTCCCCTCCCCCCTCCCAGCCCCCCAACAAAGAGTGCAGTGTCTTTAGATGCAAATGCTTTTGAGTCTCCGTGGGGGGAACCCACTGTGTGCCTGGAACCGGAAGGAAAGATGAAGCAGCCCCTCCCCGTCCCCAGGGCAGGAACTTGGTTTTCCACTGGAAATTTCCAGAAGTGGGGAGGGGGGAGAGGACTGGCATGCTGTCTGCAGAAGCCTCTAAGCAGCTGGCTGGGGTCCCCGAGGGTGGCCTGGGGGCAGTGCCTTCTTGGGGCACCGCGCCAAGAAAGAGAGTCCTGACGTAAATTACATAAGGACTGAACCGCCCCTGCCATCTTCCCGGGACTGGATGGCGGGTCTTGGCTGGGTCCGTCGGCCTGTCCCTCGGGGAAGCCAGGGGCTTTCCTCCTCGGGACTTCCACAGGCGGCTCCAGGGCCGGGCACTGGGGTGGCCCCTCCATCTCAGAGGTGGGCGTGCTGAGCTAAGCTGGACAGGGGAGAGAAGAAGGCCCGCCAGGGACAGCTGGACAAGAGACCCGAGGAGCCGAGCCCAGGGTGGGGACGTGGTGGTGGGACTGGGCTGGGCCTGCGCTGCCGCCCAGTGCCCACCCAGCGGCACCGTGGGACGGGCTCCGCCTCAGGCAGTGCCTCTGGGCGCAGCCCCCGTCCCCTGTGTGGGCAGAGGCGGAGGCCCACCCCGCAGACCCCGACGGGGGCAGCCAGCATGTCAATGGGCTGAGCTCACGCGTGCCCCCAGTGCATGGTCGCAGGTCGCATCCTGCTCACCTGTGCTCACGGCACTGGCCAGGTCTTCACGCTCACCCACAACCAGCCTTCAAGGAATCCCATTCCAGCGCCCCTGGGAGGGCCAGGTGTCTGGTGACCTGAATGTGCAGGCTGGTGCGTCGCCACTTCCTGCCACCTGCTCTGTCCTTCAGCTCCTGGGCTCCTGCCAGGGTGGAGCCCACTCGGGGCCCTCACTTGCACGGCTTGGCCCCGGCGAGCCGCGCGCCTTGCTTTAGCTCCTTCGTGCCCACTCTCACTGTGGACCCCTGGAGACCCCAGCCTCCCCTTGCAGGAAGGGCTCCCCATACCAAGTTCCCGCCATTCCCAGGACTCAGCGTCTGCGCCCAGCCACCCACAGGCTCTGGCCACGGTGCTGGCCCAGGCCCCTTCTCAGCTCCCCTTCCCTGCCCCTCCTGGAGCCAGCCCCAGCCCATTCTCCAGGGGGCGGCTGACACAGCCGCGGTGCCCAGGCTTGTCACACGTTCTATCTGCAGCTGGTCCCACCGGGGCCTGGCCTCACCTACTCTCAGAGCCCCCCAGTGATTCTGCCGTGCAGCTCTTCCCGGGCCCCCCTAGCCCTGAACGTGCCCCCACATTCTGCTCAGACTCCACCTCTCCTTCCTTGGAGGGCCTCCCTGGGCCTCCAGCCCATCTCCTGTCCCATGCGCTGCGTGGCCTCCAGGCCCTGACCTCCTGGGTGCCCTGAGCCCCCAGGCCGCGCAGCAGCCCCTGCCCAGCTCCCCAGACCAGTGTTGGTGGGGTTGGTGCCCTTTCCCGTGGGGCTGCAGAGTCCTGAGTCTGGGGTGTCCTTGTCCCTTCATTCCTGCCGGAGCTGGGCCACCCAGGACGGTGGGGGCCCCGAGGGGGGTGTGTGTGCCACGCTGGGGTGGCATGCACATGCGTGTGGGTATGAGGAGAGCCTCGTTCAGCTTTTCGCCTGCAATTTCACTCCCACATTGGAGAAAAGGGAAGATAAGGACCCTCTCTGGGAGAACCGAGTTGGGGAGAGAGGGGTGGGAGACGTGCCAGGGTCTGCTTTGACCCTTCACTGAAAACCAAGGTGCCCTGCCCCCAAACCTGAGCGCCTCACGGGGCCATGCATGTTGGCAGTGCCCTCTGCATGTCCCCAGCTTGTGTGGACACCTCCCGGGGGCCAGGTCAGCAACTCCTCACCTTCCAGAAGCATCTTCTGTCATTGACAGAGGCTCCCAAGCTGTGTGCGCCACATTTTAAAAGGTGTCAGCCCTAAACAGATGGGCAGAGTGAGCTGTCCCCCTGTTAGTGTCACCCCTGGCGGCGGGGGTTGGGGGCAGAAGCCAGAGGCTTCACCTGAGTCCTAGGGCAGTGGCGGGTGAGGAGGGATGCTGGGGAGGGCTGCCCCTCTCCTCCTGGTGGGTGGCTGCGCGGGCACTGGACTCAGGGGTGGGGTGGGGGCCACCAACCAAAGGAAAATGAGGGACACGGGAGCAGAGAGAAGGCAGGGGCCGTGGGTCTCCCCCCCTTGCCCTCCGTGGCATCTCCATCCCGGGCAGGCAGGCCCTTCACGCGGTGCCGCTTTGCTGTTTGGACCTCGAGCCCTGGGAGCCGGCTCCTGGTTCTCTGGCTCGATACCTGGCCAGGGAGGTGTGCGTGGTGGGACTGGCCGTGTCCAGGCCATCTGACAGCCGGCGGCCCCTGCTCTGTGTCTTCGGAGCCCATTAGAGTCCATTAGAGCTGGCTGGACACACACACTTGTACACACCCCCCCCCCCAGGATGTGCCCAGAGGCCTGGAGAGAAAGTGACTGGTGCCTGCGTCTTGCAGGAGGGGCTGCTTCCCTGGGGACAGGCAGGGAGGCACATGGGGCACCTCCTGGGGGCCCCCCTTCACGGGTCACAGTCCCTCCAGACCCTCCCCATGGTCTGTCTAGAGGTCCAGCGGCCTTGAGCACAGAGGTAGAAAGCGGGTTCTGCTTCCTGCACTGGCCCTGGGGGCCTACCATCCTCCTGGCTGGCTTTTGCCTCTGGGGGCCGTAGGCATGGGGGCTCGTCAGTTCTGTCTGGGGCTTCTCACAGGGTTTGACATCACGGGGATGAGGATGGAGACCCTGGGTCTGGGCAGGGCGGTCTGCGAGTCTGGGAGCCCCACAGATGGAGTGGGGGTGCTGAGCATCTCTCTCTGCAGCCCGTAGGGGGCCATCCAAGGCCAGAGGCAGGATGGCCCCAGGGTCCTTGGTCAGATGACCCGGGGCAGGTCCCCGGGTGGGTCAGCAGGGGGGGGGGGGGGGATGTTTCTGTGAGCATCTCTCTTACCTCTCATTTCTCTGTGTGAGCGTGAAGAGATGCTATGTTACGGGGGTCGGGACTCCGGCCTTGAGCCGTGAGTGGGCCTGGGGTCTCTCCTCTCCCAGCGCATCTGTCCCCAGCCCACCCTCCTTGTCCTCAGCGCTCCAGCCCTCCCCCACTGTGGGTGTGCCCTGCAGCCTCCTTTCTGCTCCCCCTCTTCTGTACCCTCAAACCCTGACCCCTGGCAGGCACCTGTGCCCAGACCTGAGGTGGATTTTGGCCAAGGAGAGTGAGGCTTAGCGAGGACAGAGGGGCTGGGGAGACCCCCGGGGGGAAGTCGGGTGGCGACCACCGACTTGCAGACGGGGAGGGTCACCCACCCACAGTGGGCTGGCTCTGTCCTCTGCTGCTCACGTCCTCACTGAGCACAGGAGGCCCGGAAACTTTGAGGTCAGCTCTGGCCTCCCTCTCTCCTTCCTCCCTTCCTTCCTTCCCTTCATGCCTCCCTCCTCTGGCTCTCCGTGGGCAGCCCCTGACCCGTGCACATCTGCTGGGAGGCCCCAGTGGGCTGCCGGCCACCCCCGCCCTGGGTGTGTGGTGGCCCCAGGTGATGGTGGGTGGGAGATGTGTGTCCTCTGGAGGCATCTCCAACTCCCCTTCCCCTCCACCGCCCACCTGCCCCAGGGGAAGCCCTGAGCTTCGGGTGGTTTCTGGGCCTTCCTACTCCCCCTCTGCCTCGTAGATCTTCTACCCCAGCCTGCGCATCTCCCTGAGGTCCTTCCTCACAAATCCTCCTGCCCCAGTCTTGCTTCCCTCCCAGCCCCCTGCTCAGGTCCCTGTCCCTCAGGAAGGTGCCTTGCACTCAGCAGGGCACCAGCCCAGATGCCTCCTCCCCAGCACTCCCCAGGGCCCTGGCGGCCCCCAGGTGGCGGGTTCAGGACCCGGGCGTGGACGGGAATATGGTGAGGGCAGAACTGGGGCTCCCACCTGCCTTCTGGCCTCAGCAGCGGCACCTTGTAGGACAGTGACAGCAGATCCCTTTGTCCCTGGCCGGGGTGCACGGCAGGGAGCGGAAAGGAGCTGGACTCTGGCACCCACAGGACATGCCGGGTCTGCCCAGTGGGGCAGTCGTCCTGTCCACTCAGCCTGCTGTGTGCCTCAGCCACCCCGGCCAGCAGGTCACTTGTGGGCACTTTGCCTGAAGCCAGTCCCCTTTTTGAGACTTTTTGCATCCCTTTGGGTCTCCTAAAAATAAGCTTTTAATTTATTTTAAATTAACAGTAGAATTAAATCTAAATTAAGTTGTAGTACTTCTTTAGGCCAGCTCTTAAAAAGTCCTTAGTGTGTGTGAATACAGATGAGATTGAGAAAAGTTGGGAAGCTGTACATGAGACTATCCCATCCTTCATGACCTGTTGTAGATTTGGTGACAAGTACCTAGTAGAAACCCAAAATGATTAAGAAAGAAGGGCCCTTGTGTGGGAGATGAGCAAACGGTCCTTGGAATGCCAGATGCAAGGGGAGGGGGCCGGGACGAGACCCCATACAGGGACCTCCACGATTGCTGGTGCCTTTAGTGGTCAAGGGCTGGGGTGACCTTGGGCTCCGCTTGAAGGGAAGTTGGGGCACAGGGGGCGCTGGGGGTGCATCTGTGTGTCTGTGTCGCCGGGGCCAGGAGGCTGCCGTTGGCCAGGGTGGGGCTGGGGGGAACTTAACCCGGATTTCCGGCTTTTCTGTAGGAGGCAGATCTGTGCCCTGAGTTGCTGATTCCCCTCCTGGTCCTTCCTGAAGGTTCCTTCTTTGCTCTGGGCTCCACTGTACATGCAGCAAAACCCCTCCCCACCCGGTTCTGTGGCTTCTCTATGTATTAGTTAGCTATTGCTGTGTAACAAATCATCCCAGGTTTGGCAGCTTAAAGCAGCAAACGTTATTACCTCATACTCTCTGTGGGTCAGGAGTCCGAGTCAAGGTGTCGGCCAGGGCTGTGGGCATCTCAAGGCTCAGCGGTGGGGGGCCCCATTGCAAGCTCCCCCCAGGGCTGCCACAGGCCTCAGTTCCTTACTGGGGGCTGGCTGGGGACAGCGGTTCTGTGGAAGTGAGTCTAATCCCACCCACACTCAAGGGGAGGGGACTACATAAAGGCATGAATACCAGGGGTCAGGGGTCATTGGGAGCCCCACTCGATTGGACCCCTCTTGGGGGCCCTGGTAGGCCCAGCTGCAGGCCCCGGGGGTGGTCCCCCTCGTCCCTCCACACTCCCGGGCTCCCTGCATGGGACCTGGTCAGACCACCGGAGAATGCCCTCCCTCTCAGCCTCTCTCCCCTCTTGTCCAGCTCAGCCCCCTCCTTGCCCACAACCCTGTCATCACTTCCTCACAGTGACCCCACCCTGGCTTGTCCCCTCCAAAAGCCTGCTGCCTGCTCCATGGAGGGCCCCAGGATAAATGTGGACCTGCTCCTCTGTGGGCCGGGCACGTTGTCCACGGCAGCACGGCAGATGTCCGCTCCAAGACCTGCCACCAGCAGGCCGGTGACTTGGCCCCAAAATGGCCTCGAGGACAGTGCGGGTCAGCGAGAGATCCAAGGGCCATTGTTGGAGGCCAGGGTGCCTGGCCTGTGGTTTCCTCGGATTCCAGGCTGGGCCGCGCTGAGTGGGTGAGCCCACACGTGGCGGTCGCTCTCCGTAATCATTTGTCTGATGAATGAGCCGGGTTCGAGTTTCACCGTGCGGACAGAGCCCAGGGCTCTGGCTGTGGCTTGGGTGACGGGGATGCGGCACTGTGAGATCCGCGCAGCACTTTTTCCTGCTGTTCCTGAACCAGGTGCCTGCCCCGGTGAGGTCAGCAGGTGGCCTGGGCTTACCTGCCCGCGCCCCCCAGCCCCCTGGAGCCAGGGCAGGTCAGGGCAGACCCTGGGCAGCCTCGCCAGACCCTGAGTCCCCCCGAGGAGCAGGGAGCTGGCCCTGGGCCTGGCCACTGGACAGGGAGCCAGAGGTCATGGTGCGTTTGTGGCCCCTAGCCCCTGAGGCTGTGTGGGAGGTGCCCTTTGGGGACCTTGTCCTGTCCGGGCAGCCCAGCACAAAGCCCCTTCCCTCCTTTGGCAGTAGAGCCTTTTCTGCACGCAACACTTGCTTGGAGCACAGGCTGTGAATTGGGGCGAGGGGATCAGTTCTTAGGCTCGGGGACAAGTCCCCTGGGGCAGATGGGGTCCTGGTGGCAGAGCTCAGTGGGACCACTTGCTTGCCCTGTGGTCACATTGGGAGCAACGTGGAAGCACAGGCCTCGGGGCTGGAAGCCCACGGCTGGTTCTCTGTCCCAGTGCCTCTCGCCCTGGCCCCTTGCAGGCCCCAGGCCTCGGGGAGCCGGGGAGCATAGGGCTGGATGCTGAGGTGCGAGCTGCAGGGGACGCTGCTGCGTTTTCCCTCCGGTGGAAATTCCTGCCGGGTTGCCCCAGGCCCGACCCCCCCCATGGGCTCCCCTGGGCTGGCTTCCAATCCGGCCCCGTTCTGGAGGCCACCCGTCCTCCTCAGGCCTGCTCCTCTTCCTGGGGGTCTCAGCTCCATGGGCTGTGGTTCGCCCACCCCCAGAGCTGCTCGTCTTGCCCTGCACCTCAAGGGTGCCCAGAAATACCATGGTTCTACCTCTGAGAAGTGAGGTTTTCCCTCTCCTTAGGCTTACTGTTTCTGGGATGAGAACGCCTCATCTCTGTACTTGTTTTTTGTTTTTTGTTTTTTTTATTTGCGAGAGAGAGAATGAGAGACAGAGAGCATGAGAGGGAGGAGGGTCAGAGGGAGAAGCAGACTCCCCGCCGAGCAGGGAGCCCGATGCGGGACTCGATCCCGGGACTCCAGGATCATGACCTGAGCCGAAGGCAGTCGCTTAACCAACTGAGCCACCCAGGCGCCCAATGAAACTTTATTTATTTTTTTATAAAGATTTTATTTATTATTTGACAGAGAGAGAATGAGAGAGAGAGAGCACATGAGAAGGGGGAGGGTCAGAGGGAGAAGCAGACTCCCTGCCGAGCAGGGAGCCCGATGCGGGACTCGATCCAGGGACTCCAGGATCATGACCTGAGCCGAAGGCAGTCGCCTAACCGACTGAGCCACCCAGGCGCCCTCATCTCTGTACTTGTAAGGGAGTGGGGTGGTTTGTCGGAGGAGCGGTACTGCTAGAAGAAACTGCAAGGCCACAGAGAGCGCACGGGGCGCACCCCACCCCGCGCCTGCCGCACTGTCCCGCGAGCACTGTGGGCCGAGCACTGCGCCAGGAGCCAGTGACAGCCCCCGGGGGAGCCAGGCCTTTCCCTGCTTCTGGCCCCGGGGCCTGAGAGGCAGTGGGGAAGGCCCGGATGGGGTGCGGAGGGCTGGCCTGTCAGAAGGTCGGGCTTGCTGACGTCTCTGCCAGGAGGGGCCCGGGTCCCTGTCTGCTGGGAGTGGAGCGTTGGGTGTGGGTGCTGGGCAGGCCCGGATCCAGTCTCCCTCCCCGGGCCCCTTGGGGATTTGGTCTCACTTGGCGGCTCTCGGGCGAGTCACCTCAGCTCTCTTGGCAGGACACCTCTAGGCCCCCACATGGCCCAGGGCATAGGCTTGGCAGCTGCCCCGGGGCCCCCTCCTCTGCCGGCAGCTCCCCCCACACCACCCCTGCACGGCGATGCAATCTCACTGAGAAATAAACAGCATTTTTCGTTAATTAGACCCCAGCCTTTTCTCCATCTCCCTCCCCGTGGCCGTCCTAGCTCACATCCCACAGAGCACTTGCCGGCTCTCACGTGCTCATTGTGGCTTCTCCTCTCCGTGTCCCCAGGCTCTCCTGTGTGTGTGCGTTTGCCCTGGGGTGCTCCCTGGCTCTCTGCCCTTCCTGCCGGTCTCCCCTCCTTCAGGCCCCCCCTACCTGGCCATGAGCAAACCCCTGAGGCTGAGAGGCCCCCCTCCTGAGCTGGGCCCTTGTCAGGGCCCACAGGTGGCCGTGTGCTTTTGAGGGGGGTTGGGGTCAGGTGGCCTCATCCTAGTGTCCCTCTGGCCACCCCACCTTGCCCACACCCCTGCTCTCCGGGGCATCTGGGTCAGCCCATTGCTGTTGCTTTGTTCTCCATAGGACTGAGTTGCTGGGACCCTGGACTCACCCGGGGCGCACGCCTGGCCCTGCGCCTCTTCTACAGGGGCTAGATGGGTGTTTAGCCCACTTGAAGGCATGGCCGGGTGCTGAATGGAGAGCCCTGCGTGGAGTCAGGCTGGGTTTCACAGAGGAGGCTGGGTGCCAACTGAGTCTTGAGAAATAAAGAGTCAGGAAGGGGCAGCCCTGGAGGGTGAGCCCCGGTGTGGCTAGATCGAACCATACCTGCAGGAGTGGGCAGAGAAACAAGGACAGAAAGTTGGCCCTGGCATCAGGGACCCACAGAACTTCTTGAGAAAGAACTGGTCTCTCTTTCTCAGAGACCAGAGGCTGGTCCATGCAGTGACCTGTGGCGATCTCGGGTCCCCCTCCTGGCCCCACACCAGGACTCTGCAGCGAGTCAGGCCCTTGGTCCCCGGTCCTTCTCAGGCACGAGGGAGCAGAAGCTGGCCTGAATGCTTTCAGTAGCCAGGGAAAGCTCTCCCAGCCCAACATGGTAGCTGACCCCACAGCTGGAGGTCATGACCCCAGGGCACACAGCTGTCCCTGTCCCCTGGCCTGCCCCCATGGAGCTCACTGACACACACCAGGGCCTGTCCCGCCTGGGTGTGGGCGCAGGGTGCCTGGCTCAGCCTGTAGCCTTGTTAGGTGTCTTTGGGATGGGTCTTCAGATCCCTGCACACCCACCCAAGCCAGCCCAGCCTCTGGGCCTTGTGGCTGGACCTGGGGCAGGATGTGGGGTGTTCTCTGAAGAGTCTTGCCAAGCCTTCCTCACCCTGGGAAGATGTGTTGCCTCTAAGTGCCCCACCCCGAAACCGCCAGCCTCCAGGCAGGGCGAGAGTCCTGCATTTACTTAGGAAAGCAAAGGGGTTTATGAACCCTGCCGGAAGCAAGAGGCTGGACTTGGTGAGGCTCTAGTCTGGCTCCAAGGGCCGAGGAAACTGCCTCTGCGGCCAACGCCTGGGGTGAGGGGGTGAGGAGGCTGGGGCCCGCTCCACGGCTGGCACCCAGGTGGGCATGCAACAGGGGTGGCCTCCAGGTAAACTGAGGGGTGGCAGGAGAGGGACTAATGGTGTAACTTGGTCTGGGGGTTGTGACTACCCATAAGGGAGGGATAATCAGATGGATGGATGAATGGATGGTTGGATGGATGGATGGATGGAGAGATGGATGGATGGAGGGAGGGATGGATGGATGGATGGAG
>NC_058417.1:58507183-58534882 GCF_002201575.2 Neomonachus schauinslandi
AGATGGATGGATGGAGAGACGGATGGATGGAGAGACGGATGGATGGAGGGAGGGATGAATGGAGAGAGGGATGGATGGATGGAGAGATGGAGGGAGGGAGAGATGGATGGATGGAGAGATGGAGGGAGGGTGGGAGGGATGAATGGAGAGGGAGATGGATGGATGGAGAGATGGAGGGAGGGATGGATGGATGGAAGATGGAGAGATGGATGGATGGAGGGAGGGATGAATGGAGAGAGGGATGGATGGATGGAGAGATGGAGGGAGGGAGAGATGGATGGATGGAGAGATGGATGGAGGGTGGGAGGGATGAATGGAGAGGGAGATGGATGGATGGAGAGATGGAGGGAGGGATGGATGGATGGAAGATGGAGAGGTGGATGGAGGGTGGGAGGGATGAATGGAGAGAGGGATGGTTGGAGGGAGGGATGAATGGAGAGAGGGATGGATGGATGGAGAGATGGAGGGAGGGATGGATGGAGGGAGGGATGGATGGAGGGAGGGATGGATGGATGGAGGGAGGGATGGATGGCAAGATGGATGGAGGGAAGGAGGGAGGGATGGATGGACGTATGGATGAATCCACAGAATAGGCGGGTGTACAAGATGGTAGTGAGCCTGACCCCAAGTGGCCTCCATCCAGCACCCGTCTCCTACCCCTTAATTTCTCCCGCGGTGCTGACCTTGGAGCCTCTGCCCAATGCAGGCAACGATGTCTCCTTCATGAGGTTGGAGAGGGAGGAGGAAGATCACACTCCCTGGACACCAGTCTGGTGCCAGGCTATGCAGGACACTATGGCCGGGTCCACTTGGCAATGGGGAGGGCTGGCCAGCAGGGCACACTCCCCACCCACAGGCACGGAGCCTTCCATTGGAGTCCATCCTGTGCTGGTGTGACCTTGTCAGACCAAACCCTGTGAGCAGACCTGCCTGGGCCTCCGTCTGCCCACAGCTAACATGGGGCATATCCAGGCAAAGCTCGAGGGGCTGGGGGCCTGGGCCCAGGGCACGGGGGCAGAAGAGCAGCGTCTAGGCCAGAGAGTCCACCTCCTTGCGGCTGGCTTCTTTCAAGATGGTGGGAAGGGAGGTGCCTTGCTTTGGCTGAGGATGCTCTTCTAGCTGGGGGCGTTCAGGGGGTGGTGGTGACCAGCCCTGGCCACCTCCCCACACCCCCCCCCACTTGCCTGCCCTCAGGAGTGTCCTGGAGGGGGAGGTGCTGGCTGCCTGCCGTGGAGAGTGTGCAGGGAAGGAAGGCTGCGTGAAGAGCAGGAGGGAGCAAAGAGGGGGTGGCTCTCAGCCGCTGCTGCCCAGACCCCCCGGCCGAGGGGCCCCATGAGTCACTCTCAGCCTTGAGTCCAAGGGCGGCCCCTTTGCCCAGCCAAAGGGCTAAATTTACCCTTTTAATAAGAACCAGACTTATATCCGATTTTCCTTTTCTTTCATTAGTTCTGGCCTATTGGTGGTTGGGCCTCCCTGTCATCTTGCCTCCACGTTTGTCAGCTGGGTGGCTCAGCAACCACAGAATTTTCCTATTATGGCCTGAGAACTGCTGCCTTTGGGCCAACCCGGGCTTCTGGAAGGTTCTCCTGGGCCATTGGAGAGGGGCTTCCCATGTGACACGCTCATGTTTCTGGGCGGGTGCCCCTCAGCCTGGGCTGCCTCCACCTCCTAGGGCTGGGCCCTCCAGGAGGCTCCCCCACGGCTTCACATTCCTGCCTCCTCCATTTCTCTGTCCCTCCTCTCTCCCTGTGCCTGTCTCAGGCTCCTCGTCTTGTCCAGCCACCATCTCGGTTTGTGGACGGCAGCTGGGATCGTTGGGAGGAGTGCCTGGGGACTCCCGGGGCCGTGGTGGCAGAGGACTGGCTCGAGGCGGGGCAGGGCCTGTGTCTGGCCAGACCGAGTGAGTGAATGGTGCTGGACAGGCCAACGTCTGGGGGCTGCCAGCTTGTGGCAGAGGGGGCTGCCCAGATCTGGACAATGCGTGGTTCCTAGAGAGGCTGCCCAGCAAGGCTGGCCCTGCAGAGGGGCATCCCCCATCGGAGAGGGCTTCGTGCCAGTCTAAGCCACTTCTCCGCTGCAGAGGGGGTGGGCTGCTTGTGGGGAGGCGGGCCTGGCCACGTGGCCTGCCACCTGTCCCCCAGCATCCACACAACTCCCGGAGCCACGTTCAGGTCCAGGTGGCTGGGGGCTGAGCAGCTGGCCTGGGGAGGGGCCTACTCCCAAGCAGCATGGAGTTCGGGAGTTGGGGGTGTTCAAGCTCTAGTTTGGTGAAGACTAGAGACTAGGATTCCCTTCCACCACTAGTGAGCCTGGATGTGCCCCCACCTCCCAGGGTGGAGGAGGAGGTGGGCAGGACCCAGTCAGCCGGACAGACTGCTGCCCCCTCCCATGTCAGCCTGGGGGCAGACAGAACCAAAGGCCAGGAGCCTCGTCCACGGTCCGGGCCAGCACGGGGACCAGTTTGGTGGGAGTCTGACCCTGGGAAGCGGGTCTTAGAGGCCGCTCACGCAAGACCACCACCGCCCACGCTCAGAGCCACGTGTCCACACCCACACCCAGAGCTCCTACTGAGCCCACACCAGCACCCACACCCTTAGCCAGGTGTGCACACTCCTAGCCATGCGGCCACGCCCAGACGCCCGCACGCACGCCCACACACGGTCCCGCTGCCGCCCCTCTGCCCCCGCGTGTGTGCATGCGTGCGCGTGCGCACCCCCACCTCCTGCCTGGGCCAGTGGTGGGCTCCAGCCCAGCCGGGACCGTTCTGGAGCCTCCAGATCGAGTACACCCAGAGCGGGCCCCGTGGGCCGCCGTGTGGCACAGACTCCGAGGTCCGTGTTGTGGCACTTTGGGCTTCCTGGTAGGGGCAGTCCCAGAGCGACCCCTCCCTCCAGGGCCTGGTCTCCCCATCCCTGTCCCCCTCCCCCCTGCTTTCCAACAGGCTGGACCAAGGCCTCTGCTTCGTCGTCCCTGCAGGACTAAAGGCTGGACACCAGCTGGACACTCTCCTTCCTTGCTCCCCGCCCTGGAACGAGAGGGCTGTGGTCTGGTCCATGCAGTGGGCCGCGCGTCCTTCCTGCCTCCTCTTCTCCACAGTTCCCCCTAGGCCTGACTCGGCGCAGGAGGGGCCCTTTGGTCCTCTAGGCAGGCCTCCCATCCCTCCAGTGTCTCAGTGGCCTCTGGTATGCTGGGCGAGACCCAGGGGCGCCCCCAGGGGAGTCGGGTGTCCCCGACGCCCAGGGGAGCCCTGCAGGGCCTGGGGGACGTGGGGATCCCGAGCAGGTATGCGCGGGAGGGCGGGAGCTGGTGGGTGCGGAGCCGGGGAGTCCCGGGCCAACAGCCGGTCAGCCGGGCTTCGGGAAGCCACAGGAGCCCTGAGAGCCCCGGAGGGGCTTGCCCCTCAGGAACAGCCGCGACCATCTTGGCCTTTTCTTCACAACACATCCTGGTTTCCGGGAAGGGAGGACGCTGTCCCTGTGGCTCGCTCAAGGGAAAGCAAATGCTCGCTCTGCCCAGCTCTCTGAGGCCCTCTGTCTGCCCGTCTTTCCCCACCTTCTGCTCCCTCCGCCCTCAGCCTGGGGTCGCAATGAGGAGACAGGCTTCCTGGTGCCCCCACCGCAGGACGGCCTGGTGTGGAGGTGGGGGCTGGATAGAGAGCGGGGTGCAGGGGCGCTGTGGGCACCTGGCCGCCTGGGGTGTACTGGCGCCCCAAACTCAGGGTGCGTGGCCCAGGGCCACCTGTTGCCGGTCAGTCTCAGCGGCCCCTAGACTGGGGGCTCCTCCCGGCCCCACCTGTGCTCTGGGCCGTGGCAGGTAGGCCTGGCAAACAGGGCGGCGGCGGAAGACCCGGCTGTGCTCAGTTTTGCCTGGCCACGTGGGGCCCCCCTGCCGGGGCCGATGCAGCTGGGTGCTGTCCTCTCTGCCCAGAAGCCTGTGGGCCAAGGCTGGGCTCAGCAGCCACTCAAGATTCTCAGGGAGCTCAGGGCATTCCAGCCCGGCTCCATCTGGCTGGGGCAGCTGGGAGGGAAGCGGCCGCCACAGCCGGGGGCTGGGGACGGCCCGTTTCCCAGTCCGGGTTGTCTGGGCCTTGGGGCGTGGGGTCATATGGGCTTCGGGGTCGAGGCTGGGCCTGGGGAGCCAGGCCGCTGGGGGGTGTCAGGTAGCCCTCCCGGGCATGCTGGCTCCTGGAGCAGTTTTCTCAGCCAGCCCGGTGCCCAGGCCAGGCGTCCGTGGGGTACTAGGCAGAGCTCGGGCGGTGCTGGAGCTGGGACGGGAGCCCTGTGTCTGGGGCTGCAAACCCCAGCTTGGGCTGGCCAGGCCCGGGGGCCGTGCAGAATGTGCAGCACAGAATGGCCTGCCTCTGGCCCTGTGGACACCTCACACCGTGTCCAGGCCCCTTTCCTGAGGCCATCCTACATATGTGCCATATCTGTGATGAGAACGGACCGAGAACCCCGGGGGAGTGGCCAGCTGGACCGTGCACGCTGGAGGGGCTGGGGCAGCCTCGGAGCGGATGGGCCTCGTTCAAACCCCAGTTGAGGTACCTGGGACCGTGGAGTCCAGACGAACAATGCCCCGTGGTGGGGTGGGCCTGCCGTCCGGGACTGCGAGAAAGCAATTAGTGTGAGGTTTGTAGAGCCCCTGGTCTGAGAGGGGCTGGCGGATGGCTCCAGGATTGGGGCTCCTAGCTGGGGGCGGGGGCGTCCTAACCGAGCACCTCTCTGGCCTTCCCTGCTGCTCCGGGCTCCCACTGTCCCTTCCTGGGCTGGTGACCGCAGCAGTCCGTGGGCAAGGACCCTGCCAAGAGGAAAGAAGCCTTCAGCCCAGTTCCCGGCCAGACTTGGCTCGTGAGGCTCCAGCCCTGGCCGGGGCCCAGGCCGCCTCTGCTCACGCTCTGTCTGGGGCTGGCTACTGGTTGGCGGGAGGGGCTGGGAGGTGGCAGCCAGGTCTGCCCATGCCCCTGCTGGCCAGGCACGCTGCCATCTCCAGACTCCTTGGAGGTGGAGGTGACAGTGAGAGCCAGGTAGGGTAGGGGAGGCTCCAGGGGCCATCAGCCCGCTCCTGCCACCCCCCATTGCAGCCCACCTGACAAGGCCTACAGGACCTTCAGCTGCTAGGCCAGGGTGGCAGTGAAGGGATTGAACCCTTCCAAGCAAGCAGTGTGGAGCCCCACGGCACATGTTCCAGGCCGGGGGGACTGGCCTGCGGGTCAGGGGGTGTGGGAGTCCCCCTGGGACCTGGCGCTGCAGACTGGGGTTTTAGGAGGGAGTCTCTCGTGGTGGCTCAGGGCATGGGGTGTCGGTGTGTGCAGTGGGGGGCGGTGGAAGTCCCTTGTGGCGCTGCGTCAGGGCGAGGGCACGTGCGCCTAGGGCACTGTGGTGTGCTCTTGGGGCCTGGGGTCTCCAGGGACCCCTGCTTCCTTCCTTGCGTGCATTTTACAGTGAAGATGCAGACATCATATTTGCATGACGAGGCTCTTCTGTTTTCAACATGAAAGGGAAAGAGTGGAGAGAGGCTCCCAGGTGGACGGTCTGAGCCAGACCACCAGGCCCGGGGCCCACTGGGGGCAGCTGGGTTAGAGCAGGGGGGCAGGGGTGGCCCTGAGGGCCAGGGGGTGGGGGAGGGGCTGGGTTGGCACGCTGTCCCACCCCCTTCATTCCCCACGCTCTGGGGGCATGGGTCCCTTCCTTGGACTCTGAGAAGCCAGCTCTCTAAGGGTCCCCAAGAAGGTCCCCTCGATCAGGAGACAGGCTGTGTGGGGGAGGTCAGCCCTAGGCTCGGGGGCTCTGGCTCAGCAGGAAGCACCGCCTGTCACTGGTGTGTCTCCTGCTCTGTGGAGCCAAGACCAGGGGCTGGCTGAGCTGAGCTGCTCCCCGCCCCCCCCCCCCCCCCGTGCAGTGGGACCCCCTCTGGGATGGTGTCAGAACAGGGCACCCATGAGAGTCTCCACCCAGGGCCAGGATAAGTCTCCCGGGGGAGGGCCATGATGTCCTGGGACCTCCCCAACCCAGGTTTCAGCTTAGGACAGCCCACCGGGCCTTGGGCCTGCTCCCCATCTGTCCTGGCCCCAGGTGGGTGACCCTTGGGTGGGGGGCTCTTCAGAGGTTGCCTGCTGCCTCTGTAGGAGCACCAGGAGTGGGCAACCCTGTGCGGGACCCACCTCCAAGCCTCAGCTTCCCTGGACCCGAGGGCCAGAGGGCCTGGTGGGACTCTGAGCTTCACTTCCCGCCCAGCCTGGGGCCTGGCCCGCCGCCTCGCCCCCGCGGTGTGGGAGAGCTCAAGGTGCGGGCTTCTCAGGCTGAGCTCCTGGAGAAATCCTTTATCCAGGCCCGACTCTTGGACTCGGTTGCTTCCCACTGTCCCGGGAGGAGCAGGGTGGGAGGGACTTCCCTGGGAGGGTGCGGGGGTGGGAAGCCCTGGGAGACTCGGGCCCGGCCTGGGCGAGGCAGGAAAAGGCCTGCTCATCCCCCAGGCATGGCCCCCCCAGGGTCCCTAGAGCCCAGCAGGGGCCGCCCTCCCACTCCTGCCCCTCCACCCGCGGCCCCTGGAGGCCAACACTTCCCTTCCCAGCCCAGAGTCCCCCCCCCACTGGCTGGACGCCTGTGGTCTGGCTGCGGCCCATGGCAGTCCCAGCCCTGCGGTCCGGGAAGTCCCTGGCTCCTAGGCACCTTCGTCCCCTGCCCCTGGGTCCGCTCAGGGTCTCCGCGCAGCCTGACACCCACCACAGAGGTCAGCGTGTAGCCCGGTGCCCCCGCCGGAGCTCACAGACCTGCCTCCGTGGCCTACGCCCAGGAAAGGCCCCTTTCCCCCGTAACGTCCCATTCACACTCTGGCAGGGCAGGAGGCCGGCAGGGTCCCCCCCGGGGCAGCCCCTCCCTCTCCCCTGCTCTGGGCCCTGCCTCCTCCATGCTGAGTCACCCCGTGTCTGGGAAGCTCCCAGGGCCACGCCAGGCTGGGTGAGGAATCACAAATTCATTCCCAGGCTGGGAAACGGCTGCCCTGACTCACCTTGGGCAGGACCCCCAGAGCCACCGTGAACCCCCCGGGCCCCAACACCCAGCCCCACGGGGTGCTGAGCCCCCAGGTCCCTGCTCCCCGTCCCCTGGGATGGTCCCAAGCCGGGCTCACTGCCCGTGGAACAGAGGTGACAAGGTGTGGCCAGAGCGGGGCCGTGCGGTGCAGCCCCAAGCCACCCGCCAGGCACTGGGGGCCGCTCCTCGAAGAGCGGCCTGTGAACGCAAATGCCGGGTCGGCATGGAGAGCCAGGGGGGCTTGCTCAGCCTGGCGGTGGGCCGGACTTGGGCAGAGAGGGGACACAGTGGCGAGGGTGCAGGTGGACCTGGAGGGCCGCGAGGCCAGTACCGGCGGAAGCACAGAGGGTCCTGGGAGGCAGATGACAGGGCGCCCGCCTGCCGGCCTGGCCAGAACCCCAAGAGACCCCCGGGGCTGTGAAAAGCAGGCCTAGCTTCCTCCTCGGGCTTCTCTCATCCTTCATTTCGGTCTCGCTCACCTGGGATGGGGCTGAGGAGTCAGTCGGTTGGACCGGGGGGAGAAGGTTGAGACCCTACTGTGGGGAGAGGCTGGTCCCCTCGTGCTGCCCGGGTGGTGGGCAGAGGCTGCGGGGCCCGCAGGGCTGGAGCAGGGCCTCCGCTGACACTGGAGCTCTCCGGGAGGTGTGGGCAAAGCAGTCTGGCAGGTCGGCCGCTGGTGGAGGGACCATGGCCTGGGAGAGTCGGGGGCTCTACCTCTGCAGAGAAGGCCCACCCGCAGGGCAGCTTGCTCCGCACAGGCCCAGGGCTTGGCATCTGGCTGCCAGGGTGGGGGAGGGGGCGGCAGGAGTGCAGACAGTCACCGGAGGGCACTGGACCCCGAGCGCACCTGTCGGAGGGCCCCTGGGCTATTTGAAGACAGCAGCCCCGGGAGTTGGGGGCCCGAGAGAGCACCGGGGCAGGGCTTCCTGGTGGGGCTGCCCTGCTCAGACTCATTCTTGCCCCCCGTGTCCACAGCCGGCAGCCGCCTGATGGGGAACTCTCCGGCCTCCTCTTTCATGGGCAGCTTTCTCACCGGCAGCCTGGGCTCAGCGGCCCCCGCGCACCCCAGTGGCCCCGCCCCAGCCCCCTCGGAGCAGGCCTACCGCGCCTCCCACCCCGCCACATCCCAGATCTGGTTCTCCCACTCCCATGAAGGTAAGTCCACGGCGGGGGCCAGAAGAGGGGCTCCCCTGCTGTGGCCTGCCGAGGAAGCCCCCACCGGGGAGGTGGTAATTGGTTGGAAAGCGGGGGAGAGCACCAGGCAGTGGTCCTAGCCAGATGTGCACCACAGATGGGCAGAGAGGGAGGGAAGGAGGTGGGGCTGGGAGGGCTCTGGGGGAGCCGAGGAAATGTGGAACACAGCTGGCGGGCCGGGGCCGGGCTGCACCCACCTCCCCAGACCCAGAGAGGTATGGGCTCCAGATGTGCCAGCTGGAGGGCGGGGTGGGGAGGACAGAGCTGTCAGCATGCTCACGCTGCCACCTTGGGGGCCTGGCCAAGAGCAGAGTCCCTCCCAGGCCCCTGGCCTCCCTGTGGAACACGGCCCTGTGCGCGCAGGCCGAGCGGCCGGCAGGAAGGCCCCCGGAGGCCCCTCTGGGACTCTGGGGCTCCCTGCAGTTTCCCCAGCTCTCTGCTGTCTGTTCAGGCCCGCGGTTGCTGGCGTCCACGCGGCTCGGGAAGGGTTAAGGCCGGCGGCGCTGGCTGGCGCGCCAAGAGGTAATGGCATTTGGCAGCGGGCACGGAGGGCTCTCCGCTCCTGGCACTGGCACCGCCGTAACTCAGTGACTGCTGGGCAGCAAGCACTGTGTTTGCGGAGCGCGCACCCACACACCGCGCCCGCCGCCGGGTTCCAGGCAGGGAGATTAGCGCCCGGCGCTGCGGGAGGACCAGAGAAGCCTCTTTGTGCAACAAGAAAGGGGCTGTTTTCCAAACAGGACAGGTGACAAGTGAGGGACAGTTGTTAAAATAATCTGGGCTTTAAGCGCTGTGCAGAGTGCACATGTTGGGCAGGCGATAAGGAGCGGCTCTCTTTGCTGGTGGAGGGGAGGCCAGGCCTGCCCCGAGGCCCCGGGCAGTCAGGGCAGGCGCCCTGGCCCGCACTCACCTCCGCCGCCCCCGGCTCCCTGCCCCCACATTCTCAGGGGCCTCCCCAGGGGAGAGCTGGTGCGGAGGGGGCTGGGCCCTGGCGCGAGGCCTGGCGGCTGTGGGTGGGCCCAGCGCTCTGCACCCCCCGCCCCCAGCCCCTCCAGCCCTTCCGCCTTCTGTGTCCGCCAGGCAAGCTCCTGGCCCTGGCAGGAGCATCTGGGAAGGATGTCTGTGGGAGGGAGGAGTGCAGCCGAGTGTTGGGGAGCAGGCAAGGGGAGGCCTGCAGCAGCCACGGGACCACCTCAAAATAATGAAGTAACGGAATAACGGCCACTGCCCCACCCGGGCCCAGCCACAGGTGCACGGTGCGCCCCAGCTGGCTGACTCAGTTTCCCCTCCGTGCCAGGGTGGCCCAGGGTCGGGGCAGCAGCTCTGCTTCAGGAGACACATATCCCCTTCCCCTCTGTCCCACCCCTGGGGACCTTACCGGCATGGAGGGCGGTTTGTGGGCAGCGCCACCTGCCCTGGGGCCCAGGGAGAAGGTGTCCCTGTCCTGCTGTGGGGAGAGGGGGGTGGGAGGCAGCCTGCAGACAGCACCCTCAACGGCCTCCCACCACTCACTTCCCCTGAGCCAACGGCCACACCAGCAGAGTCTACCTGGCTGGGGGCGGGGCAGCCCAGCCCCCGCGGGTGTGCGGGCAGGCGTGCGGGCCTCCTAGTTGCCTCCACCGTGGCCTGAGCGGGGAGAGGGTCAGGGCTAGGCCACCCTGAGGACGTTTCTCCCTCTCAGGCCAGCCCGGACACTGGCTCTGTCTGTGGTCTGTCCCTCCACCAGCCCCCACACACCGCCTGCGCCTCCTCGGGCTCCACGTGCCTGCAGCCTGGTGGGGGAGGGCCTGCCTGCCGGGGCGAGGGGCTCAGTGGGCCAGGGCAGGTGGACAGAGGACAGAGGAAAAGAGGATGTGGCCTCCTAAGCACCCACGCAGCCCCCAGGGCGCCGGGCGTGTAGGGAGCAGGGCCCGCCCGAGGCCGAAGATGAACCTGGGAAGGGGCAGCAGCTCTGAAGGGGAGAGCACCCCCCCGCCGACCTACCAGGTCCTACCTGAGGGTAGCTGGTGTGTGTGTGTGTCCCGGGGACCCTGCAACCGCATGCACCCTCCCGGCCTGTGCC
Organism: Neomonachus schauinslandi; assembly: GCF_002201575.2. Taxonomy (NCBI): domain Eukaryota; kingdom Metazoa; phylum Chordata; class Mammalia; order Carnivora; family Phocidae; genus Neomonachus; species Neomonachus schauinslandi. The sequence continues at coordinate 58,517,471 of NC_058417.1, forward strand.
TCGGTTTACCCCCTCGCCAGCTCCCTTTTCTCTGCCTTCCGTTGAGCGGCCCGCCTCGGGATCTCCTTCCTGCGGGGTTCCCCGCCCCCCGACAGGCCACGTGGTGCCGGCTGCCTCGCGGTGAGCTTGGAGCGTGGAGGCCAGAGCGAGTGGCAGTGCCTGCTGGCTGGCTGCCCTGGCCGCGTGCCCGGCTTCTAGTTTGACGGGGTGCCAACTGGCTCCCCGCGTGCCGGGGCCTGTTTCTCTGCCGCGTGTGCTCAGAGGGAAGGGGGGTGAGGCGGGCGGGGGGCACGCGACACGGCCGGAGAGTGGGGGCTGGCGGGCATGGTGGGCTGCCTGGGCGGGCTGCTTAGAGGTCTGGCTCTCACCCTCATCCTGCTTCCTTCCGCTGCCCCCGGGATGGGCAGGGTGGCAGGTGCCCAGCAAGGCCTGCTCACCGCCCCCTCCCTGACCTGGGGCTGGCCAGGGCTGGGCCCCTGAAGGGCCAGGAGACCAGGACGGGCCAGCAGGTGGGGGCCGGTTCAGGGGAGGGGCCCAGGTGACCCCACCCCTCCAACTCCAGGCAGGACTGCCCACCTCTCCGTTGCTGGACCTAGCTCGCCATCTGGGGGGCAGCCGCCAGAGCAAGGGCCCAGGCTTCCTGCTTCCCTGGTGGAGCAGCTGGGGTGCAGGGGAGGCACCCTGGAGCTGGAGGAGCCGCCCCGGAACATCTGGCCTGGGGCAGAGCCTGTCTGTCCAGCCCCCAGGCCTCCTGGCCTCCTAGGCTCGCCCAAATGAAGGGTCCTGCCAGAAGCTGGACGTTCCCCTCTGAGGCTTAGGGTGGGAGTGGGCGGCGGAACGGGCCAGGGCAGGGGTGAGCCAGTGTCCGGACACCTGCCCTGGGTGGGTCGGAGCAGGGGGGGAGGTGGCGGGGGGGGGGGGGTGGCACAGAACAGCTGGTCCCATTGTCATGGAGCCTGGCCCTTCTCTCCCACCCCACCCCCAGCTGCTGGGCTGGGACCACCCACAGGGCCGGTGAAAGGGGATTCTGTTCCTGGGGGCTCAGCTGGGGGCACCGAGCTGCTGCACACCACAGCCCGGGCTACTCGTGGTGGAGGGGGAGCCTTGGGGGGCAGCAGGCACACCGGGCCTCTCTGCCAGAGGCGGCTACTGCCCCCCCAGGGCTGGACCAGCCTCCCGGGGCTGCTCCCTGCTGCTCCCAGCCCCCCAGCTTCCCCGCACCCTGCCAGGCACCTCGTGGCCCACTCCGTCCCCTCCCCTGGAAGACTTTGGGGAGGGAGTGGGAGCCTGGAGTGTGTCTGTGTGAGGGACAGAGGTGCCACCCCGCATCCACCACCTCTGCGTGACCTTAGAGGCCAGCCTGCTGCCTGGGGCTTCGTGTTCCAGAACGATCCAGAGGAGCTGCCCGAGGCAGGTCTCTGCTCTGGGCCCCGGCCCCTCCCCCCAGGCCCTGGCAGCTCCTTGTCCCTCTCCTGGCCTCAGTTTCCCTGATGGCTCAGATCTCCGGGGCGCTGCCCCCACAGAACCACTGATGACCCCCACATCTTCGGCGCCCCCGCCTGGCCTCCCTGACCCCGGCCCGTGCTGGAAGGAAGGAGGTGGCTCGTGGGGAGAGCTAGCTGCTCTGAGGTCTGAGGACAGAGTGTGGGGAGGGGCCCAAGCTCCCCCGGGCCCAACACGGAAAGGAGGGAGGCCCGTCTCCTGCGGACCTCGGACCCCCTCCAGAGCCTCCTTGGGGCTTTTGTGCTGCCAGCCTTCCGTGACCCCTGCCGGTGCCCTCCGCCCCTGGCTGCCCCCTGCCCTGGTCCACGTCCCCTTCAGGGTCCCGGCCTGCAGTCTGCCCCCCAGCTGTGGGCCTGACCCTGGTGCCGGGGCAGGCTTCCTCCATGTGGCTCCTGACCTGTGTAATCGGTTGCTGAGGGCACAGGTCCCAACCTGATCCCTGTGAGGCCAGTCCCGGGCACCGGCCACGCTGCGGGTCCAGCCTGCCCAGCGCTCCTCCGGGTCCTGTGGCCACAGGTGGCCCCGGGGTCGGGAGGCCAGGGCCAGTCCCTGGCTCTAGCTCAGGCCAGGAGCACACCTGTGGTGCTCGGGATAATGACATTCTGTGCTGACCCTGGCCCAGGGATGGCACTTGCCTTGTTTACTTCTCTGAGCAACACCGTGGTATGTGGGTGGCTGCTCACCCGTTTTACAGGGGAGGAAACAGGCTCGGGAAAGGGTGCGGCGGGCTTTGAGTCCAGAGAGCCCGACTAGGAGGCTGTCCACTCCTCCCTTTCTCTCGGCGGCCCCGGTTGCCCCCAAACCCTGGCTCTGCCTGCCTTCCTCGTGTTGGGAGTAGGTGCCACCCCTTTTCCAGCTCCGGCAGGGACCCAAGCCGGGGTGTCGGCAGCATGGGCCTCTGCCCGTGCCCAGGCAGCTGTGGGGGGCTGGGGGGTCAGGACCGTGTTGGACCAGGCCCAAGGCCCCTGCCCCTTTCAAGGGTCATCTTCACTGCTCAAGAGCGGTACCCGAGGACTGGGAGAGCCACGGGGCCTCTGGGCCTCCGTTGCCCCATCTGCACACCGCCCTGCCAGAAGAGCCCTTCTGACCCAGCGTGATAGTCAAAGCACGGCCTACTGGCCAGCCGGTGACAGGCGGAGGGCTCCCTGCAGGTTCACCGGCGACCGCCCTGTCCCCCATAGCCACTGTCCACTGCTGGGCCAGGGGCCTTGGCACCTTCCTGGGCTGACACTTGCCACGGGAGCACATGTGCGGACAGCGCTATCTGGGCTGGGGAGAGGTCCCCATGTCACTGCCCGGGCAGATGGCCTGTCTCTGGCACAACTCTGTGGGGCTGGGTTGGGGTGTTCTCGTGGCCGCACACACCCAGGGTCCCCCAGGCATGATGCCTGGCGGGTGGCCGCCCCTGGAGCGGGACTCCCTAGCACCCAGAGTTGTACTGTGGGATGTCAGTGAAGGTTTTGGGGGTCATGCTGGTCTGCCCCCAGCCCTCCCAGGCCCTCAGGCCCCGCCGCCCCTCTGAGGGAGCTCTGCATCTGTGTCCTGGGCAGTCGGAGCCTCGCTTCTCCCTGCAGAGCACATGCCAGGAGCCCGGGACTGTCCACAAACTGCCTGGATCCCGGGCAGACTGCCCGCCGCTTTTGTTCCAGAGGCACCTGCAGGAGCCTGGCACCTTCCCCCCTGGCTCTTAGCACCCTTCTGGGCCTGGGAAGAGACCAGGGCTGCCAGGCCCTGCACCTTGGGCAGTGGGGGGCGGTGTGTATGCGTGGAGCTCCTGAACCGGGAATTTGACAGGTGGAATGAAACTGGAATCACCTCGAGCCCACACTTGGGCCCCGACCCGCAGCTGTGGGAGGTTGAGGCGGGGGCACTCCTGAGGGCTGAGCTTCCAAAGCCCGCTCCATCCCGGGGAAGGGGTGTCACTCTGAAAGCCCAGGCTGGACACCCTTGGGTCCGAGCACCGAGTGCGAGGGGGCCTCTGGACGGACGCAGGGAGGACCCAGGGAGGGGGCTGTTGCAGGGTTATCCCCTTCAGGTACTAGAGCAGGGATGGCCCGCGTGCTGCGGCCAGAGCCGGTTAGTCAGTCCCAGCACTAGGCTGCGCGTGGATGCAGCCTCAGAAGCCTTCTTAACCCAGCATTCCGGCAGGTCACTGTCATTTAGTAGATTTGCATGCCATACTTGAGACTCACTGACATCCTGAAAAGGGTGTCACGTGGGAGACAGTCAGCATCCAGTTAGTGTCAGGCGTGGGGCCAGGACCCCTAGCCGGGCCCGCGTGGCAGGGTTCTGACGGCAGGAGTGTGCCAGGGCCGGGTGGGATCCGTCGGGGCCGGCAGGCGGGTGGGGTGGGAGGTCTGCTGGGGCTCCATCTGACGGAGCTGACCCTTGCTGAACCCCCCCAACCTGAGAGTGGGCCTGACAAAGGAGACGGGGCCTCTGATTGGCCAGATGGGCACTTGGGTTCCTCAGAGCGTGCCCCCAGTGGTCATGTTGTGGGGAGCTGCCTTCGTATCTGATGCCGGGACCCTCCTGGCGGCTTGGCTCGATGGTGGGTGAGAACTTTCCAGCAACTGGAGCCTCAGCATACGAGAGGGTGTCACCCTCCAGGGAGACAGCAGTGCTGTTGGTCAAGGTGGCCTGGGGGACAGGGGTGTCAGTTGCAGAAAGGCAGGACCCTGGCGGGGGGAAGGTGGCTGGAGATCCCCCAGCCTCCCCCAGAGAGTCCTGGTCGTCTGGTTGGCTGGCCACACACCCCCACGCCCCCAGACCTGGCCTCCCGGGAGACTAGGAGGGTGGCCCCTGGGAGGGCAGGGTCGGGAGGGTTGCGGCCCCCAGCCTTGGTGGAGCAGAGGTTCCGGGTCTGACCTGGGGCAGGTGGGGAAGTGGAGCAGGGAGACCTGGGAGCGGGGAGGTGCTGCGGGGTGGCCCGAGGGCCCCACTAGAAGAGGAGGGCCGACACGGGGTACAGGGGCTGCCCCTCCTTCCTCTCTGGCTCAGAGGCTTGCCGCAGACCTTGGGTCCTCCCAGGAACCCGCCTCTTCACTGGGGTGTCGGGAGAAGCCCCACACTCCGTTGGGCCCCATCTTCTTGCCCGTGTCCCCTATAAAGTGTTCCCATCCCCTTTGTGCTTCAGACCCCGCCTTCAGAGCAGCCCCTACTTGGGGAGGGGTCCCTGCTGCCCGCTCCCCTCCTGCCCACTCCCCACACTTCCCACCAGCACCCCCGACCTTCCCGGACAGCCAGCGAAGACCCAGGAGATCCCGGGAGGGGTCGCGGTATGTGGTCACTTTGCTCCCCAGTAGCCCGGGGACCTGGTATGTGCCGGTCCTACCCAGCGCCTGACCCTTTTTGCTTCGTTACACTCTTCGGGCGATGGCCTTGACCCTTTGTCCCCTGTTGTCCCTTCTGCCGTGGGATTAGGTTGAGTCTCCTGGCCGCTCACAGCAGCGGGGGCAGGATGGAGGGGGTCCACCGTGAGATGCCCACGGAGGCCTGGGGCCCCTCCGCAGAGCTCATCAAGGCCTTCCGGGGCCTCGAGGGCGGTGGGGGCTCAGGGATCGGTCTGGGGCCGGCCCCCCCCCACTGTGGGCCGATGCTTTACACAAATTTGCCATCTGTCCCCTAAGGTGGTCACAGTAGCCCCAACCCCTAGGGGTACGAGGTTGGGGGAAGGGGGTCGCAGACTGCGCTGTCCCCTGCAGGAGTGTGGGGCTGAGGAGCTCTGGTCCTGGGTTCCTGGGTGTCCAGCCCCGCCCCGCTCCCTGCGCCTCGAGCCCTCCTGACGACCACAGCCCCCACATTCGCCCCCACCATAGCCCCTTCAAGGACCCGGCCGATGCCCTCTCAGAACAGCTGCTCTGGTTTGTAAAATCATGCTTTATTTTCTTCAGTTCAGAGAGGATGATCCTGTTGGGGGACCTTTCTATGTCAGGACTGGGAGGCCCGAGGCCCCCCTCCCCAGCCCCTTCCAGCACCCCTCAGCCCAGCCCATGCCCCTTCTGCTGCTTCTTCCTTCTCCACCTCCCCAGCCCGAATCCCCGCCCTGGGGTCTCCGAGGGGAAGGCTGGAGGTGGGAGGGGGCCCCTGCACCCTGGTCCGGACGGCCACCCTCTCAGGCTCCGAAGGAGAGGGACACCCCCAGCTGGCACCCTCACGCTGCCCCCACAGGGCGCCGTGGGAAGGAGCTCACCACTCAGCCAGCTGAGTGCCTGCTCCCCAAGAGGGCGGGTGGGCGGCAGGCCCGGACCTCCCGAGGGGTCATGGGGGGGTCCACGCCCGGGAAACGGGTTCTGGGAAGGAGGAATTTACAGACTTCTGTTTACCAAAACGAGGCCCGTAAAACATTTAACAGCAGGCGATTAAAAGGGGACAGCTGTGGAGGTTCAGCTACGCCCCCCCTTGTACCCCCCCATACAGCACACACAGGCTTCGGCCCCCCTGCCCCGCTGCTCCCGTCCCCAGCCCGCTCTCAGCTTTTGTCAAGGCTTCCAGGAGCTGAGTTTAATCTAGGGAGCAGCTGTTCCAGATGCGTCTCCGCACACAAACCAGGCCAGTTGGCCAGGCTCTTCGGACCCAGCCCTGCCCTCAGCAGGAGGGGCTAGAAGGGGGCAGGCCGTGGCGGTGGTTGGCACCTTTCCTGAGTCCCCAGAGGAGCCTGGGGATGTGAGCCCTAAGCAGGGAGACCTCTAGGGCCTCTGGAGCCTGCAGATGGGGCTGGTGGACTGGGGTGCTTCGAGTTTGTGGGGCCCGAGACACGTTCTGCCTAGAACATTCCTTGGGGAGGGGACTCGACAGCTTCACCTCGGACCCACTGGGCCAGAGAACATCAAACGGCATCATTAGGGTCTGGGGGGGTGGCCTGCCTCTGCCGCAGGGCCCACTGGGATCGGAAGGCAAGGCCACCCCATGTGGACTGGGACTCTGCTCCCGGGGGATCCCGGAGTGCCCCCGTTTGATACTGGCCGTGTTCCAGTCCAAACTCTGCTCCTGCAGCTCCATTCTCAGCCTCTGAGCTGAGTGGTACAGCCTGGCCCATGGTAGCTCGGCTCCCCCTTAGCCTCAGGCCTGGCGAGGGGCCTCCCAGGCCCCTGATGCTCACAGTGGGCTCCGGGCTGCCCCCCACCATGTACCTGCAGCTGCAGCTGCCCCCAGCACTGAGATAGAGCCCAGACCCCACCAGCTTCCACCCTGCCCCCCGGCAGCCTCGGCATCCCAGCAGGCCCACCTCAGGCCATGAGCCAATGCCCCAGGCCCAAGGACGTGGGGGCCGGGAGGTCGGTCCTGTGGTTCTGACCCTGCCCCTTCTGGAAAGGTGTTTCCCACAGGATACTCCGTGGAGTGCTCAGCCACCAGCTGTTACAAGGAATGTTCCACTGGGGCAGCAGAGGGGTTCGGTCATAAATGGAGTTTGGAAAACAGTTACTGAGCGAGATGGAAGGGACTCCACTGTGACGCACTCGGAGTGGGTGCTGCTGCCCCTGGTCCCCAGGCGTGGGGCTCCCGTCGTGGCTATGACAGGCTCTCGCCTGGGGCCCTGGCCTGGCCTGCCCTCTTGGGACAGCAGTCTGCAGGGCCCCGCCACAGCTCCTCCCTGGGGAAGCCCCTGGATGGTTGCTCTCTCCCAGGAGCCAGTCGCTCTTGGGACAATCATGGAGTCTCCAAAAGAAACTCCTACAGAGCACGCTTTCCATGGAGAAGAAGTTCAGAGCATGGGTCGAAGCTCGAGTCTTAGAGCAAGACTGTGTCCTGCCCGCCCCAGCCTGCCGGCGACCCCTCCCTGCTGGGCCAGGTCGGGAGTTACAGCGGGGAAGGGCTGCCTTCAAGGCGGCTGATGGCTCTGGGCATCCAGCAGACACGCCTGTGCCTGCCCAGGGCACTGGGGCCGGGCCGGGCCTCCCAGGCCGCGCTAACTTCTGTTTGTCTTCAGCCCTCTGGGGGCAGTGAGTGTGTGCGTCCCAAGTGGCTGAAGCCCCCAAGGTCCAAGGCAGGCGGGGGGCGTGGGGCAGGGTGTGGCTGGCATTCTTGTGCTGGGCAGGGCCAGGCCCTGAGGACAGTTTAGGCCCCAGGGGGACAGAGAAGGGCCTGCCTGGCATGACTCAGAAGTGCCAGGGAGGGTCTCCGGGTTGGGGGCCAGCTCCCTCTGCAGATCTCCGAGCACAGAGGAGGCCCCGCCCGTGGAGAGCCCGCGGGGCCGGCAGCCTCCAGCAAGACGGGGCTCGGCCACAGCCCTCCTGCCCAGCCCAGGGCGTGGGCTGCTGGACCCGGGGGCTGCCCGGTAGCTCGGACGGTGCAGGCCAAGGTGGAGTCTGGCCCTGGCCGTCCTGGCTGGCAGTCGGACCGTGTCCAGTGTGTGCGTCCTCCCAGGATGCCTCTCCAGCGCCTCTTGGTTGCCCTGCCTCAGAGCTCCCTCGCCGCCGAGCGCTGCTGGGGAAGAACCATAGGCACCCCCCCATCCTCCTCTCCCAGCCCATCAGCAATTCAATTTGTGCCGCACCAGAGGGATGGTGTTAGTCGAGTCAGAGTTAATACGATGTGTTGATGGGTTGATTTCCCACCGGCCGACTATGCACCAGGCTCCGCAGGGCGTCGCCCCTGGGCTGCCCACCGCCTCTCACCTCCCTGGGGTCAGGGCGGGTGCGGGCCTGGGCCTTGGAGGTGCCTCTGCAGCCAGTCCCCTTGCTTCTCTAGCTCCAGGGTACCCCAGATTTTCGGGGAGTCTGGCATCCACCTTCCTACCCATGAGCCACTTGGATCACCATGGAAACAGCAATGTTCTCTATGGGCAGCATCGTTTCTATGGAGCCCAAAAAGGCAAGTGCCGGCTTGGGGCCGTGCTGGGGTCTGGGGCACAGGGCATCCTGGAGGGTGGGACAGGGTGGGGCCGGGGGCTTCTGGGGCACTGGGTAAAGGCGGCCAGCCTGGGCACACCTACGCCCCGGGTCTCAGGCCACGGCGGCGTGGGACTGGGGGAGAGTAAGCCTGCTTCTCAGGCTCCCAGAGGACTAAAACTCCCAGGAGCATGGCCAAGAGGCAGGTTACGTGCTGGGCCTGGGTGAGCACTCTGAAGACCCAGCCACGCGGCCAGGACCTTTCTGGCTGCCGTGGAAGGATCTGCAGGAATCGCTGTCCCGAGGGGTGGAGCTCAGCTCCCGCACGCCTATTTCCTGTCCACCACTGCCTGGGCAGCTTCGGGGGAAGATGCTGTTGGGTAGGAGTGGCGGAGTCCCCCAGGAGCCTGCGTTGGCGGCCTCACTGAGCTGCATGAGGCCCAGGCCCGACTGGCACACCAGGGCCTCGGGTCAGACAGAGGCCGCAGGCGATGTCTCCCTGCAGACGAGGAGGGACTGTCCCTCCATCAGCGGAAGGGGGCCTCCAGAGGTGCCCGTGGAGAGGGGACGCTGAGGTCGGGGCTCTGCTGAAGAGAGGACAGGGCTGGTGGGGCCGTGGGGAGGGGTACGTGCGAGCATGCTCCCCCGTGCACACGCACACACTCGTGCAAAGGCCTGAACTCCAGGGCATGGATCCCCTCAAGGAGCCCGCGGGAGGTGTGGCTGCCTGGAGAAGGGACAGGTGTGGGGAGTGGCTGGAGGCCATCGTGCCCTGTCTTGAAGATTTTTCCTGGGTGGAGTGACATCTCATTTGGGTTTTAGAAAGGGCTCTCTGGGGTGGTGCCCAGGAGATGGGCAGGGGGACCGTTGGATTGGTTATGTGTTTCAGATGACAGGTGGTGTAGACTTGAATTGGGGCCCCCATTCGTGGCCAGGCTGTGGGAGGAGCGGCTCGGGGGGGGGGTCCATCTTCCACATAGAGGGACTTTCCCAGCGGTATCCGGGAGGTGGCCGGACACTCGTGGTGAGGGTCGGTGCCATGGGAGCCCCCCCCCGGGTGAGGACAGACGTAGCTCGGGGGAGCCCAAGGAGCCCCGAGAACGGGGCTCTCAGTGGAGGCAGAGGAGGGCCCCACCCAGCACCCGGCAGGGTGGACAGGACACTAGGCAGGGCTTAGGAGGTAGCGGTTAGATCAGAGTGTGCCAGAGCGGGTCTCAGGGAAGGAAGGGGACCCCAGCGAGGAAGTTTTGGGGGTGAGCCCGCGGCTAACTTTCATGTCCTCCTACCCTCCGCACCAGCCCTTTCTCCCAACAAGCCTCCCACTCCAGGACATTGGTGTGTCTTGCGACGTTGGGCCTGGCAGGGCGGCTGAGGTCCGGAAAGCCTCAGCCTTGACCCGGGCCTGGACTGGCTGGCTAGGATTGATGCAGATAAGACCCTGCCTGGGCGGGGCCAGGAAAGCCCCCCAGCCCCAGCCCCAGGGGACGGAGAGATGCTGGATGCTCCCAGCAAACCAAGTTTCCTTCAGCTTGGGCCAGTGCTCTGCTCCCCAGAGGACAGCCCCCCACAGGCCCCGGGCTGGGTCCCCCAAACTCCCACATGTGCAGCTATTTTGACAGCGCTTGTCAGGGCTGAACCAGAGCCCAGAACCCCCTCCGGCAGTGGGTCCCAGAGCTGGCATCCCGGAGCATCGGTGGCCTCTCGGCGCTCAGCGTTTTGGTGGAGTCCCATCCAAGAACATTTGGGTTTCAGAAATCAAGCTAATTAGGGTTCACCCAGGCTACCCTCTTCCCCCTTGTTTTAATTAGCAGGAAACTGACGAGGAACTTCTGTGACTGAGGACAGTTTTACAAGTTCCAAATGTTTCTTTGTTCCCCTCGGCTGCCCCCTCTGGGCTCCAGGCCCTCCACGCAGCCTGTCTGCCACCCCAGCCGGGTGTAGGGGGGTGGCCCCCCAGGTCCCCAGAGACAGGAACCCAGCCCTCACTCTGGGAGCAGTGGGCGTCCCCAGGGCTGGCCAGGGACCCCCAGGGAGAGCATGGCCCCGGGCAGGAAGGGCTCCACCCACCACCCACCTGCCTGGAGGGGCCCCTCGGAGCTGCAGGGGTGTCAAAAGCCGAGAGCGGGTAGGAGTAGGGACGGCCGGCAGGGGCCACTTCCTCGTCTTCCTTCTCTGAACCGTCACCGGAGCCCCAGCTGGGGGCACCCACAGTGACCATGCAGAGGAGCTGGGGGCCGCCCCGGGGCCCATCCTCAGGCGTGGCCTCACTTCCTGCTGGGGGTCTTAGCTCTCACGGGGGCCTGGTCAGAGCCAGGCATTTCGCGGTCCTCCGTGCACGGTCCCACGGGCCACGGGCTCTCTCCTGCCGCACTCTGGTGGCTGGGCGGTCTGGGCACGGCCAACTATGCGGTGGCCCCATCACGCCACACGCCGTGCGCCCACCATCCACTTAGCCGACCCGCAACTGTGAGTTAGCACCCTCCCCAGAGTCTAAGGCTCTGGTGGCTGTCTGTGAAGCCCAGCCCAGTTCCCGACCCCCTGGCCTTGTGCGGGGTGGGGGGAAGGTGCCTGGTCCACACACATTGCCACCTGCCCCGGCCCTCCCCCCACTCAGCCCCACGGGCGCTGGGGGCCCTGGCCCTTTGCAGCTCCCGTCTCCTGGGAGCTGCACGCAAGTCAAACCTTCGGGGCGGGTGGGAGTTCCGTTTCCCGGGCACAGAGCTTCGGTTTGGAACCATGCTGGAGTCCTAGATGGACGGGCCCACTGCGTGAATGTGCCCAGTGCTCTGAAGGGTGTGCACGCGCACATGGTTAACGTGGGGACCGCACACGATGTCAGTTTTACGACTAAACCTTCTCGACGGTAGCCGCGGGTCGCTGCCAGCTGGTGCCGGCGGAGAGGCTCCTGGGGCGCGTGTCTCGGGGAGTCTGACCTCTCCAGCCCCTGCCCCGGCCCTCCCAGTGACCTCGGTTCTCTTGGCATGCAGATAACTTCTACCTGCCCCCCCAGCCCACCCTCCTGCCTGCCAACCACAACTTCCCCGGCGTGGCCCGGGCCGCGCCCGGCCACCCCATCGGCTCCTGCAGCCGTGACCGAGGCGAGGCCGGCCCCCTGCAGAAGGGTGCCAAGGAGTTCGACCGCTTCCTCCTGGGCAGAGAGAAGGCCGGCAAGGCGGCGGAGGGCAAGGAGCGGCCGGCGGCCGAGGAGGAGGGCAGCAAGGATCGGCACAAGCTGGTGCTGCCCGGGCAGGCGGACGGCCACTGCAAGGAGAGCGGTGTCACGCCCCGCGGCGCCTGCGAGGGCCGCCCCAAGCACCTCGCCTCCTGCCTCCTCAACACCAAGGTGCTCAACGGCGAGATGGGCAAGGCCGCGCTGGCCAGCTGTGCAGGAGGCATGCTGGTGCGGCCCGGCGCGGGAGTCACGGCCTCGGGGCGCTGCACCAAGGAGCTGGTGGGCCCTGCAGAGCCCGGGCCGGCCTTCAGCGAGTGCCTGGAGAGGCGGCAGATGCTGCACCATGCTGTGGCCTACACCGTGCCGTCCGGCCTGCCCGCTGGGCCACCCCCGCCCCTCAGCACGGCCGCCGGCTCCTTCCCCTGCTTGCAGCTGCACGCCGGCCCGGACGGGCTCTGCCCGCTGCAGGACAAAGTCCCCCGAGACCTGAAGGCCAGCGGGCCCACCTTCGTGCCTTCCGTGGGACACCTGGCTGAGAAGAGCCGTCCCTTCCAGGCCGCCGAGGCCTGTGCCGTGGCAGGTGAGGGCAAAGACCGGCACCTCGATGGCGCCTTGGCCCCCGAGCATGCCGTGCCCTACGGGGTCTCCTATGCCCACCTGAAGGCTGAGGGCAAGGGCGAGCGGCGGCCTGGGGGCTTTGAGGCTGCGCTCAACCCCCGGCTCAAGGGCCTCGAGTATCTCAACAGCACAGGCCCCGAGACCCCCTTCTCCGGGCTCCCCAAAGGTGGTCTGGACAAAAGTGGCTACTTCGAGCTGCCCGCCCACTCGCAGGACTGCGCCCGGCCAAGTCACCAGGACCCGCTGGGTGGGAAGGTCACCCAGGCCTGCTGCACTTTGGATAAGACCGCCGGCAAGGAGACCCCCTCAGGTCCCCCTGGGGCCCAGAAGGTGGCCCGGATCCGGCATCAGCAGCACTTGGTGACCCCCGAGGTGGCCCCAGGGGGCAGCGGGGCTGAAGCCAAGCGCAAGTCCCTGGAGCTGGCCTCTCTGGGCTACGGCGGGCCCCACCTGCCCCCGTGGAGCATCCAGTCGGGCCAGGGCACCGCCATGGCCATTGGCGAGGAGCGCAAGGGTCGCACCTACCTGGACCCCTTTAGTGGCAGCCTGCAGCAGGCCGCCCTCCTGCCCCAGGACCTGCCCGCCCCGCCTGACGAGGTCTCAGCCATGAAGAACCTGCTCAAGTACAGCAACCAAGCCCTGGTCGTTGGCCAGAAGGCGCCCTTCGTGGGTCTGGGCGGCCTCAAGGCCAGCTGTGCCCAGCAGGATGTGAAGTTCCCAGCCTCCAAGGGCCCAGCCCAGGCCCCCAGCGAGGCTGAGAGGCCCGACTGTGCCCGAAGCCGGGAGCACGACACCCCGCACAGTGACATGGAAGTGAGGCAGCCGCCCGTGGGCATCGCGGTGGCCCTGTCCCGGCAGAAGGACACGGTGAGCCGGCCAGAGATGGCCTACGGCGCCAACGCTGGGCGGCAGGGCCGGGCAGCCCCTGCCTTCAAAGGTAGGCCCCTTGGCAGGGAGGGGAGCGGGGAGTGGGCTGACCTGCCCTCATGTGCCCGTCCGAAGCTTACCCGGGACGGGCCCTGGGCTTTCCCACTGTCCCCTCCCCATGTCTGCAGTCCCGTCCCTCGCAGGGCTGACCAGCCCGCCCCCATCCCTCGAGGCCACCAGTTCCCCACACCTGCCTTTGGCAGGAGCCCCGGGGCCCACAAGGCAGGAGACCCTCCCTCGGTTCGACGGGCCTCTTGGCTCGGAGCGGGGTCCCCGGCCACCCCGACCCTTGACCCTTCTGCCATCTCCTACCCATGCAGCAGGTGGCGCGCCCCGCGCCACCCATGCACTGGACCTGGAGGCCGAGGAGGAGAGGGCACGGCTGTCTGAGGACCGCCTGGGGCTCGCTGGCCGGGAGCTGCTGCTGCAGTAAGAACAGGGCTTCGGCCATCGGGGCGGGAGCCGGGCCACGGCTCTGGGAGACAGTGGCCTGACGTGGGCCGTGGGCCGGGCGGCGCGCTCCCCCCGCCCCCGGGCTTTGCTGGGGTTTCTGCCTGTGTCAGGGGTGGGGGGAGACTGTCAGGGCCACGGCCAGGATGGACGCCCCGATACCGAGGCCCACCTGATCCTGGGGTGTCCCCGTGCCCCTCCGGGGTTGATGGCGACAGGATGGGGTGGAAGGGCTGGGTGGGTGGCCGGCAGCTGTGCTGAGCCCCCGTCACCCCCGGTGGCCCCCGCAGGGACAAGGACCGCCTGGAGTTCTCCCGGATCCGCCCGGCAGGCGGCTGCCCCGGAGACCTGGCCCCTCGTCTTGTGATCGGCAGCGGTTCCTCCCTGCCAAGCGGTCAGCTGGGCGGGGACCCGGCCTCCCACCCGCCCTGGCTGCCCCGCACCCGCAGCCCCTCCCTGTGGATGGGGGGACATTCCTACGGTCAGTGCTCCGAGGGCAGGCGGGGGGGCAGCCAGCGGGCCTGAAGGGCAGGGCTGTCCTGGGGCTGAGCAGCCCTCGGCCTGGTGCGGGGGGCCCCGAGTGCGGGGCCCGGCCAGCCTGGGCTCCCCGCTCCACTCTGCCTTACCGCTGTGCCCTGTGTCCCCAGGCCTTGGGCATCCCGCCCTGCACCAGAACCTGCCCCCAGGCTTCCCCACCTCCGTGCCCGGCTCCGTGCCCTCCGTGTTCCCCCTCTCCCAGGACAGCCCTGCCCAGCTCGTCATCCTGCCCTCTGAGCCCGCACCCCACACCGCCCCCCACGCGCTCGGTAAGAGCCTCCTAGGCAGGCTGCTTGTACGTGGGGCCGTCGGAAGTGGGTCCGGGGAAGGGAGCAGCCCGTGGGGGGGAGGGGGCCGTGGGAAGCAGGCGAGAGGTAGATGAGCTGTCGGTGAGGGGGGCTCAGGGGCCTGGGGCGCAGCCCGCGTCCCGTCCTCGCTGGGTCTCATGGCTCCTCTGGCCCTGCCCACAGCTGACGTCATGGACCAGGCCTCCCTGTGGCCCCCCGTGTATGGGGGCCGGGGCCCCACCCCCCACGTGCAGCACCCGGGCCAGCTGCCCGTGTACTCCCGGTCCCAGCTCCTACGGCAGCAAGAGCTCTATGCCCTGCAGCAGAAGCAGCAACCGCGGGCGGCCCCCATCCAGGTACCTGCCCCAGGCCTCACCCAGCGGGGACCCAGTGCTCCGCTCCTCCCCTCCCTCTGCCCCGGCCCAGCCTGGCCCCCCGGGTCCTCCCCGCGGGATGATGCCGAGCCTCTCCCTCACCCTGACAGCGGAAGCCCGAGGACCATCACCTGGAGCTGGAGGAGCCCGCCCGGGAGAAGACCCCGAAGTCCACCCACAAGCCAGTTGCCTTAACCCCCATAGCCAAGGGCACCCCCTCACCGGCCACCGTAGGCCCTGTCAAGCTGTCACCTTGCTGCCACTCGCCTACCCCAAAGCCCCCCACCGGCTGCCCCACAACGCCACCACGTCCCGGCGCCCCATGCACTTTATCCGTCTGCCCCACGGGCAGCCCCGGGCCTGGCTCCAAACTGCCCAGCTCCGAGGACAAGAGTGGGGAGGGCCGGCGGTCCGGAGCCGACCTTAGCACGTTGGAACCAGGTGAGAGTGGGCAGCGCTGGGCTGGCCGTGGCCCGCCCCCTTCCGCGCAGAGGCTTTTCCCACTTCTGGGCATGCAGAGCTGAACTGAGGGGGCTGCCCTCGTTGGACACCTGAAGAGGTGCCCTCACCTACCCAGGCCCCTGGTAGGGCCCAGGGCTCTGTTGCTTGTCCTCTGTTCTTTCTGTCCTCCACGGGGGAAGCACTCAGGGTCCCCCCCGTCTCCTCCCCAGTTCCTGGCAGACGAGGCGGGACGAGGGTTGGGCTCCATCGGCCACCAGTGACAGAGTGCCTGGCCTGCAGGACTGGTTCCCAGCCCTGAATCTGGGTCTTAGTCCCCCTCCATGTGACGTGTTCCCCGTTCCTGTCTCACCTGCTCCGAAGGCAGAGGCAGAGGGCTGGCGGGGGACCCTTCCTCCCAGGTGTGAGTCAAGGATCTAAGGCCACCCTGTCCCCGTCTAGAGCAGGGCCCCCCGTACCCCCGCTGCCCCGCCTGACGATACCTGTTCTTTCACAGACCTGCCTCCTGGATATACCTGCCGGGCGGCCAGCCCCACCTTCTCCCTATCCCCCAGCGTGCACCCTCCTGACCTCTCGGACCCCAAAACTATGCAAACTGCAGCCCCCAGGGTCCAGCCTGAGCCAGCGAGGACGTTCCCACCCGGGGAGCTGCCCCCGCAAAGCCCCCAGAGCCCACAGGAGCTGGGGTTGCCCTCAGGGGCCAGGGAGGCCACCCAGGACCTTGCCGCCACCCCCCACCCTGCCGAGCGGGGACCCCTGGGGAAGGTAGCAGACCCCAGCCCACTGGAGGGGCTTCGAGGACTGCGATGTGGGGCCCTCCTCGAGGGAGGGGGCCCCGAGGCCACTGGCCAGGCTCATTCTACTCAGGGAGGGGCTGCAGAGGAGGGGGCCACGGCGGAGGGGGGTGGGGAGGAGGGGCCAGGGCGCTCATCAGGGGCGGGCCGCCAGGCCCTGCAGCGGCAGAGAGGCCCAGACGCCATCGATGAGGCCAGACCAGGCAAACAGCAGGCCCCCAGGGAAGCAAGGCCGGAGGAGGGGGCTGAGTATCAGGAGGACGAGCTGGAGGAGGAAGAGGGCCAGGGGTCAACTTTCAAGAACAGCCACCTGCCCAGGGCACTCCTGGGCCTGGATGCCCTGGTGGCAGCCACCATCGACCTGGGGGACCTGCCAGGCATCAGCCCGCTGGACCCGCAGCTTGCCGCTGCCTCAGGGCCCCCACGCACAGCCCCTTCACCCTGTAGCTCAGGGATTCATGGAATTGCCCTGCTCAGCGAGCTGGCTGACCTGGAGATCCAGCAGCAGAGGAGGGAGCCGGCCTTGCAAGGTGAGCACCGCCCCACCCTCCGTGAGCCCTCTGGGGCCCCAGGGCAGCTGGCCAGACTGTGGGCTTCGGCTCAGCTGTCCCACAGTCGGGCCCCCGCAGCTGCCTTCCACCCCCGGCCCCGTCCGTGGCCCTGTTGGCTGGGGGCAGGGCCCTCGGCTTCAGAGGGGAGGCCTCTAGGGCAGCACCTCCCGTTGTTGCGATGTTCACAGGGCCCTGTGGGGACTCACAGGTGTCCTCCAAGGATGCCAAGGCCGTCAGGGGGCGAGGTGGCGAACGGGGAAAGCAGGAAAGGTTGTGCTCCCCTCTAGGCATCCAGCCCTGACCGCTCCCACCCAGGCCCAGGGGAGGTGGCCTGAGGCCAATCAGACAGTCCCCAGACCTCGAAACCACATGTCCCCTGCAGTTTCACCAGGGCTGGGGGCTGGGGTGCCGGTCCTTCCTGCCCCGGGGCTGACCTGCAGGTGGAATTGCTCCTGGGCTCCCAGCACCCAGAAGAGCCCTGGGGCGCAGGCATAGGGTCTGGCGCTAGCCCGCGGTGAGCCCCGGACCAGAGCCCGTGGGGACCCCATGCAGGCCAGAAGACCCTCCTCCCTGCCTGAGCAGTAACCCTAGGGGGCCCCCAAAGAGACCCCCGCCCCGGGGGGAGCACCCCCAGCCAGGCATTGTGCTCGTGATACTTATAGAAAGAACCCAACAAAGTTCTCTCGGCTCGCCCACTTGTTCTCCTGGTGCGTGAAGCCCTCTGCTGCCCGCCTCCGGCACCCCGTGTGCTGTTTGGAGGGGATTTCCCCAGAGCCTCTGTGTCACTCTCCTGTCCTCCTAGACGGGCCCGGCGCTGTGCCGAGGGCAGCGTGCTGGGGAGCCCCTCCATGGACCCCGAGGAGAGCCTCACTTAGGGCTGGGGGCTGCAGGGTGAGGCGCCCCCCCCCCC
>NC_058417.1:58539882-58548303 GCF_002201575.2 Neomonachus schauinslandi
CACCCTCCCCTCCTGGAGCCCCCAGGCCCCCACCCTCCCCTCCTGCTGCTCTCAGACCCTCACCCTCCCCTCCTGGAGCCCCCAGACCCTCACCCTCCCCTCCTGGAGCCCCCAGACCCCCACCCTCCCCTCCTGCTGCTCTCAGACCCTCACCCTCTCCTCCCGGAGCACCCAGACCCTCACCCTCCCCTCCCGGAGCCCCCAGACCCTCACCCTCCCCTCCTGGAGCCCCCAGGCCCCCACCCACCCCTCTGTCCCAGTTAATTGGCTTGTCTGCGTGCACTCGGATCCAGAGCTGTTCCCTATGAGCTCAGTGACCACCTTGCCTGAAATGAATTAGGAGATCAGCTGTGTTCTCAGATGAGCAGGAAGATTCACAGAGGGTGAAAATGGGAGAAGTATGTCCCAGGAAGCAGGGGCCAAGAGGGACAGCAGAGCCTCCTGCCCCCTCCTCCCCAGAAGGGACCCCCTGAACTCCCTCTAGGCCAGGCATGGTGTTTGGCAAAAGGCCCCAGGGGCCCCCTGGAAAGTGGGGGTAAGGAGGTAGCCAGGTTGGCAGCTGGGCTGTGGTGGGGCAGGGGCTCAAAACCCAAGCCATTGGCTCATGGTCACCCTCACTAGCCCCACCCAGGAGGCCTCAGCTGCAGGACACTTGGCCTGCCCCCACCTGGGCTCAGGTCGAGGGAACTCGGCGGGTAGGCTGTCTGGCCCCCAGACCTCCATACCAGATGCAGGGACTTGGGCCCCAGACGGAGCCTGGGGGCAGGAAAGGGGATTGGTAGTCAGACCCTGTGTCTGTTTGGCCTTGGATGGTGAGGCCTGCACGCAGGGGCCCAGCCCTGAGGCACCCAGAACATTCCTGCTCTTGGAGGAGCCACCTGAGCCTCCCATCCACCCTGGAATTTTGGGAAGTCCAGGCCCTGTCCCTCCCGGAGTGTGGCTGCCCCCTTCCTTCTGAGTGAGCCTGAAACCAGGCAACGGGCTGAGCCAAGATCCCACCCTGCCCCTAGACCCCACTTTGAACGGGTCTGCTGACCTCCACGCGCCCCTTCCCCCCCCCCCCCCCCCAGCCCCCTGCTTACCCTCCCCCCTGCCCTGCCAGCCCCCACCTGTCTGAAGGACTGTGGCGGGAAGCCTGAGCCTCCATCCTCGTGTGTGTCCGCAGAGCTGTGGCTGGTCTGGGTGGCCCGGCCCAGGCCTTTCCAGGGCCCGGAGTTGCAGATACCCCCGAGGCATGAGCTGGGGCTGCTCTCATCTCTCTCCACAGCCCCCAGGACTAGAGAAGCACGCAGTGTGTTGCTGGAAGCCGAGAAGAGCCCTCCCCAGCCCATCTCCCCGTGCCCACCGCCCTGCCCCAGGCTCAGCCGTGGGACGCGTCCCAGCACACCTAGTCTGAGGGGGGGGGGCGCGGAGGAGCTACTTGGCCACCGCAGTGACCCCGACAGATAGGACACCGTGTGGAACTTCTAGCTGAAACAGGGCTTCGGGATAGCCCTGCCCTGGCTGCTGGGGGGGCCCTCAGCCTCCCCCTAGCTCCCGCAGCCCGGCCGGAGCTCAACCTGGTGTCCGGAGCGCTCCCGGCACCTGCCTTGCTGCTCTGTCCCGTTGGTGAGGCTCGCTCTCCCTGCGGCGCCGTGGCCGTGGCCAGGCACTTCCCCTGTGCACGTAACAAGTATCTTACGAGGGGTGCGTGAAGCAGGGTGTTGTCCCCGCCCTTCGCGCATCCTCCCACGCATTTATCTGTTGGTGTCTGTGTGACTCGTGGGGTCTTGCTCTCTTCGACCGGCTGTCATCGGCCACTCTCACGGTTTACTTTGATGGTGGAATTATGTCAGATTGGGCCCCTTCAGCTGGCCCCTGTGGGCACCGACGTGTCCCCGTCCCTGTCGGACACTTCCTGGCTCACTACACGCCTCCCCTGCCCTGGAACCAGCCGTTTCTCCAAGGAGCCCGGTTCCTGTCCTGGGAGGATGGCATTAGAAGCCAAGTTCAGGGTGTTAGGGGTGCTCATTGCAACTGGGGTATTGCTGCTCCCCAGCCCTCTTGGAGGGCAGAGCGGGACGTTCTGAAAATCACCACTGCCCACTGACCGCTTCTGTCCCAGGCTGGTCCTCCTGGGATCAGCCTGCCCCTGCGGGCCTGACTCCCCGTCTCTGCCACCACCCCGCCCCGTCCTGAGTCTCGGCTCCAGGCCTCTCCCCTGGATGGATGCTGCCCTCCACTGGCTCAGCTCTGACCCTGCACTGGGCCATTCGTCTCACCCCACTGTTCATGGGGCACAAACACACGGGCACTTTCGTGTGAAGCATAATAAGCCACTTCCTTTAGCGCCGAAATTGTTTAGGCTCTTCCGTAGGTCTGTGCCATTCCAACTGGCCTGGCCCACAGTAGCCAAGAGAGATGTTCCCCCTCCATGTCTCCGGAGCTGAGGCAGGGTGCTGGGTGCCTGCCCCCATGCCCATCTCGCCGTTCCCAGCCACCTACCCCTGGTCCTTGGTCCTCGTGTTTTGGGGAGCTGGGCGGCCTGGAGGGTCTGGGCCATACAGAGAGGTAGGCTGACATCAAGAGCCTCTCCGAGGGGCAGGATGTGCCCAGCACCTGCACACACACTGACCCTCGTGTCCCCTGCAGAGGAAGAGGACGCCCTGGCGTTCGACCTGCGGCGCCTGGCCACGCTGGCCTCAGCCTGGTCCCTGCTGGAGGCCGCCGGCCTGGACAGCCCCTCCACCACCGCCCAGCCCCCAGCTGCCGACACCTGCAGGGCTCCCACACTCACGCCCCGCATGCAGATCCTGCAACGCAAGGACGCCTGGACCCCCAAGACCAAGCCTGTGAGTGGGGGGCCCTGGCCACCCCTATGGGGCTGTAACCCCAGGGGACCTCCGAGCACCCCCGGCCGCCCCCATAGTGGGGCCCGAGCCCGGCTCACGGGCCCCTGTGCCCCTGCCCACCAGGTCTGCCCCCTGAAGGCCGCCATCGACCGGCTGGACACGCAGGAGGTGGAGATGCGCGTGCGCCTGGCGGACCTTCAGCGGCGCTATAAGGAGAAGCAGCAGGAGCTAGCGCGCCTGCAGCGCAGGCATGACCACGAGTACGGCCCGGGCCAGCGGGGGCGGGCGGTGCTGCCGCCAGGGCCGGGGCAGGGGGTACAGCCCAGGGCCACTGCCTCAAGGTCAGGGAGCCGCCCGTGGGTGCCCCGCTGGGCCGGAGCTGGGGTCCAGGATGGCCCCCACACGCAGTGGGAGGCTGAGGTGCTTGCCCAGAGAAGCCAGCCCCCGTCTGAGGGCCAAGCTCCGCAGGCCAGGCCCTGGGAGGGCCTGCCCCGCCCCCGCAGCCCTCCGAGAGCCCATGCCCTCTGCGGGACCCTCGTCAGGGAGTCAGGGTGGGCGCCAGCCTCTGACGACGCCCCCCCTGCGGCCTCCAGGAGAGAGGAGAGCTCGCGCAGCCCTGCACGGCGAGGGCCCGGCCGGCCGAGGAAGCGCAAGTACTCCAGCCTGCTGCCCACTCTGCGTCCTGGGGGCCAGCTCCCCAGGGGCGACAGCAAGAAAGTCAAGTGAGTCCTGGGTGCGCGGGCCGCCACGGAATGCCTCGGGCCGGGGTGGGGCCGGGGGGCCCTCAAGGCCCCCTCTGCGCCCCTCGCCCCCCCGACGTCCCCTCCTCAGCTGCCCCAAAGACCCAGCACTTCCCTCCCAGAACTCTAGGCACGGTGAGCGTCCAGGGGACAGAGCCCCCTGCAGACGTCCCCTTCCCGATGCTCGCGGTTTCCTCTCGGAAGCCACGGCGGGCCTGGAGCGTGGCCACACCAGGTCCACACCCCTGGCCGTGGCCTCGCCCCCTCGGAACAGCCTCGTGGTCTGCACTGCCTGACTTGGTCGGTCACGCTGCCGGCGCCGTGTTATTATCCATTACCCGCCCGACGCACTCGTTGGCACGCTCCCAGGCCGGGCATAATTGTCCTTCTCGGCTACAAATTGCCTCTCCCGGCAGACCTATTTGCATAAATCCAACGAGCTCCTGCAAGCGTGATTGGCGAGTGCGTGTGCGCACTGCATCAATCCTGATGATTTGGTAATAATAGTTAAATCGGCACTAAATGGTTTCTTCAATTAAGACAGAGGCAAAAAATTAATCTCAGGGCTTTATGTCACAAAACATTAGCAATGCAGAAGGTTACAGGGAGGGGGAGTCCGCCCCGCCTGTGGGTGGTGGCCAGACGCGGCCGCCTGGCTGGGGACCTCCCCGAGCCGTCCCCCCCACCATGCAATTGCCACCCAGCAGGGGACCCCCAGGGTGTCCCTTTGCGAGCCAGCCAAGGCCGTTGGGGCCACTGGCCAAGGCGGAGCCCACTGAGGCCAGGGTCTGGACAGTGGCCCTGTCGGGGAGTCCTGGCAAGGCCGCCCCCTGCTTCCCTGGGCCCACATGGCCCCGAGCCCCCAGCCCTGGAAGCCCCATCCTGCTACTTGCACGTAGCCACTTTCTCGGCTGGCCCACAAAGCCGGGCCCTGGCTAGAGGGTAGCAGCGTCAGGACAAGGGAGGACAGGGAGTCCAGACCCTCCCTTCCCAAGGGTTGGAGCTCCTGCCTGAATCTTGGGCTTCCACCCTCTCTCCATCCCGCTGTGGGGCCTTGCCTGGCAGTGGGGACCGGGCAGGAAGCGGAAGGTCAGGGTGAGAGTGGAGGGTGGGCAGCATCCCTGCATAGCCAGCTTCCCACCTGACCGCCTCTCTGGGCCCCCCCAAAGCGGGGGCCCTCAGCCTCCATCTGTGACTTGTTTGCACGAACACCATGTAAGTGGGGGCGGGGCGGGTGACAGGCCCAGCCCCACAGGCAGTCAAGCTCCCGGCCCCACACCTGTGGGGCACGGGGACGCTGAGACTTGGTGTCAGCAGCTTTCCGGGCCCTGTCTGGGACATGGGCCGTGGAGTGCAGGGTCCCCTCCCTCTAGACCTGGAATTAAGGACGGGGTGTGAGCCCAGCAGTTGGGGTCCCTGGAGGCTGGGAGGCTGAGCCTGGACATGAGTTTCTCTGGCCACTGGACCCTGTCCTCTTCCTGGCAGTGGCAGGGCAAGAGGGAGGGGACCCGGCTCTCAGGAGCCTCTCTAGCACCCTCTTTGTTCCTAACTCTGGGGCAGTTGGCCTTGGCACTCACCAAGGGCCAGGTCTGGGACCCATGTGGCCCCACCCCAGCTTTGCAGGGAGCCACGGTAGTTACCGTCCCCATTTTCCAGGTGTGAAGACTGAGGCCACAGCTCGGTCACATAGTGGTCCAGCTGGCCACAGAGCCCTGGCTCCTGAGCTTTGGGCTACCCCTCCCCGGTTAGCGAGCAGAGGCCCTGTCTGGGAAACAGGTGCCGGGCGGGGAGGGGGGTGGAGGGCTCAGCACTGGCTTGGCCACCCTGGGCCACCCAGCAGCCATGCATGTGCTGAGGGGCCTGGCACAGGAAGACAGCCTTGTCCAGGAAGAAGCAGAGCCTGCAGAGGGGCAGGGGGCGGGGTCTCTTGGCTGCCACCACAGGGCCCGTTGCGGGGGACAGGGCCAGGGTGCCGAGGTGTGCTTGCATCTCGCCCCTGCCCACCTGCACCCCATGCCCCCAGGGCAGTGCGGTCCAGCCTGAGCTTGCTGTGTGCTGAGCTGCGGGGCGGGGACGAGCCCCCAAAGAAGCGGAACCGGCTGGAGTCCGGCGTGTATGTGGGCCTGCAGCCAGCCTCTGTGGTGAGCACTGCGGCAGCCTCACCCCAGGCTCGGGGGCTCGGGGGTGCGGGGTGTCGGGCAGACCGCAGCAGGCCACGCACCTGCCCCGTGCCAGCCCCCAGCTGGGATCCCCCTGCTCAGATGAGGAAACCGAGGCCCGGGGAGCTCCAGGTGGCCCACAGCAGAGGCCGGCCCCCAAACCCGCAGGCGTGGCTGGGGCTGGTGATGGGCCCCCTGCCTCAGCACGCTGCAGCAGAAAGAAAAAGAACACATGCTGTTGTGGGTTCCAGAAAGACTCTTCAGCAGTGAGGGCCCATGCTGTCCACAGTGCCAGGCGCAGCCCCTTGCGTAGTGGGCGGGCTCCCTGGAGGCGGGCTTTCTCACACTGCCACAGACCATTCCTTCTGGGTGCAGGGGGCACCTCCTGCCCCCCCGCCCCGCATTCCAGGGTCCTGGGAGGGACAGGTGAGAGGCGGGGCTGAACATCTTGCCACTTTGCCCATCCCTCCCAGAGCAGACCCCTGGGCCCGTGGTCTCCCTCCCCCGAGCCTGAGTCAGGTGGGCAGTCTGGGGGGTGCTGAGGACTGGGGGATGGGATGGGCACCGGGGAGGCTCCAGTGGGCAAGCCCTGTGTCCCAGGGCCAGGCACCCCCTTGGCCCCTTCAGAGGACACGACCCGAGGAGGTGCCACTGTGAGCCGACGTTGGCAGAGGGCAGGCTGAGGGCGGCAGGACCGTGGCTCGGGGTGGGGGCCCTGATGACTGCCGCTCCTGCCTGCTCGTTTACAGGACAAGGTTCAGTGCAAGAAGAGCAGTGGGCAGGGCGAGCTGGCGTCCGCTGTGGCCCACAAGGTGGCCCAGCTGAAGCCGAAGGTCAAGAGCAAGGGGCTGCCTGCTGGCCTCAGCCCCTTCAGGCGGAAGGAGCCCGCTCCGGGGGGACGCATCCGGAAGAAGCTGTCCCGAGCCAAGGGCACCAAGGTGCCGGGGGCAGCCCGGCACGCACAGCCAGAGGACGGCGGCGCCAGCAGGGAGACGCCCAAGTTCCCGGGCCAGGCAGCAGTGGCCGCAGTGCAGGAGGCAGGCAAGTGGTTGGTGTGAGCGCCCCAGCCAGGACCTCAGCTGCGGTCCCTCGGGGTCTGGGGGAGAGGGCCGACGGGCTGAGATGGCCATCAGAGCCAGGTCAGGGCTCCTGGAGGGCGCCACACCCACTGCAGCCGCTGGGGAAGGAGCCCCCGCCCCACGGCTGAGCCCAGTGGCTCTCTGCAGGGCCACGGGGAAAGGGGCCCCTGGACACATCCTGGAAGGGGGGCTAAAAATAGCCCTTCTGCCCGCTGTAGGCTGCTTTCCTGCAGTGTCCAGCCGGCCTGACCTGGAGGGTTATCTGGCCCCCAGCAAACCCACATGTCCAGAAACAGGCGCCTGGGAAAATAGATGCTTCCTCCCCGCCAGGCCTTGCCTACCCCCACCAAGTTCTCGTCTGAGAAACAACAAAGGGAGGGGAAGAGGAAGCAGGAAGCAGGAGGGCAGTAAGGGGAAGGGGCTGTCCTGGGGAGGCGGATCCCCAGGCCCGAAGGCGGACGCCCCACTGCCCAGGGCACAAGAAAGGAAAATAGGCAAGGAGAGGAAGATCAGAGAGGGGCCCCTCCCCTCCCCATCCTGGACGCTTGGCCCAGGTGCCTGACCCCTAAAGTAGCCCCAAGGGCAACAGTGACGGGCCCCCCCACAGTTCCCCAACATATCACGTGTGCACGGACGATCGGCTCCCCCAGCCCCACCCCAGCATGGTGCTCCTCCAGCGCCAAGTCATCTGGACCCTCTGCCTCCCCCAGGCAGTGGCTATGACAGTGAGAACTGCGAAAGGTTCTTGGGGACAGAGGCACCCCCCAAGGAGCCCGGGCTGGTGCTGCATGCAGGGGCCAGCGTGGCCATGCTGGGGCCCTCACCCTCTTCCGTGGTCAAGATGGAGGCCAACCAGAAGGCCAAGAAGAAGAAGGAGAGGCAGGGCTTGCTAGGTAACCCGAAGGCAAGGGTGGGCTGGGTCAGCCAGCTGGTGGGGGTCCCAGCATTGGGGACCCCTGTGACAGCCGCCTTCCCCCCACAGGGGCCTGCCGCCTCTCCAGCCCAGAGAGCGAGGTCAAGGTCAAGAGGCGCACAGTGAAGGCCAAGGTGGGCACCAAGCTGGAGCGGGCCCCAGGGCGCAGGCCCCCAGGCGCACCAGGCAAAAAGAAAGCCAAGGGCAAGGCCAAAGGCAGCCTGCGGGCAGACCCGGGGGCCACCCCCAGCAGGGACACCCTCTTCAGCCCCGCCCGGGCCTTCACCTGCCGTGAGGAGGGCAGCAAGCTGGCCAGCGAGCGTCTCAAAAGAGCCACACGCAAGAGCACAATCCTCCAGCCGGGACTGCGGGTGAGGGTCAGCGGGCACCGCGGGCTCCTGGGCACCCTGATGGAGCCCTCTTGGGCTTGGCGGGTGGGCACCAGATGCCAAAGGAGCCCTCACCCCACCCTCTCTCCCTGCTCGTTATGGCCTCCCCCGGGTCAGTGCACACCACACCCCTGGACTCACACTTGGGGTCAGCGTGTCCCACTCCTGGACTCACACTTGGGTCACACTCGGGGTCAGTGCGCATCACACCCCTGGACTCACACTTGGGGTCAGCGTGCATCACACCCCTGGACTCACCCCCAGACTCACACTCGGGGTCAGCGTGCACCACACCCCTGGACTCACCCCC
>NC_058417.1:58548313-58573442 GCF_002201575.2 Neomonachus schauinslandi
GACTCACACTCGGGGTCAGCGTGCACCACACCCCTGGACTCACCCCCGGACTCACACTCAGGGTCAGCGTGTCCCACTCCTAGACTCACACTTGGGTCACACTCGGGGTCAGTGTGCATCACACCCCCGGACTCACACTTGGAGTCAGCGTGCATCACACCCCTGGACTCACACTCAGGTCACACTCGGGGTCAGTGTGCATCACACCCCCGGACTCACACTCGGGGTCAGCGCGCACCACACCCCTGGACTCACCCCCAGACTCACTCGGGGTCGGCGTGCACCACACCCTGGGCTGGCTGTGAGCTGGGAGGCTGGTGCCACCCTGACCTCGGTTCCTTCCCACCCGCCCCTAACAGCGGAAGAACGGGGCCCTGTCCATCGCCCTGTCACCACGCAATGCCAAGGCCATCCTGGGGAAGGGCAGGAAGGTGGGCAAGGTGAAAAGCAAGGCTGTCGGCAAGCAGGTAGCGTCCCTACCCCCCGGGCGCCCGGCCAGGGCGCGGACCTCTCCCACCCCCACCTCCAGAGGGAGTTGACCCCTCTGGCCCCCCAGGGCAAGGGCCGGGCCGTGAGTCGGCTGCTGGAGAGCTTTGCTGTGGAGGACGATTTTGCGTTTGACGACAACGGCAGCTTTGAGGAAGAGGAGGAAGAAGAGGAGGAGCCCAGCGCGGCCAGCCGGCCTCTGAGCGCCGAGCAGAGCGCGGCCCTGGGTGAGCGGCCCTGGGCGTGGCCCTGGGGGCCGGGGGCGGGGCCGGCGCGGGGCCGGCGCGGGGCCGGCGCTGACACCCTGTCCCCTCAGCGCGCTCGTGCACCATCCACAAGGAGGACCTGCAGGACGGGCTGCCCGTGCTCATTCCCAAGGAGGACAGTCTGCTGTACGCGGGCAGCGTCAGGACCCTGCAGCCGCCCGACATGTGAGGCCCGGGCGAGGCGGGGGGCGGGGCGGCCGGGGACACCAGGGCCCTCATGCTCCGCCTTGCCCCCCAGCTACAGCATTGTCATTGAGGGGGAGAGAGGCAACCGGCAGAGGATCTACTCTCTGGAGCAGCTGCTGCAGGAGGCCGTGAGTGCAGGGGCGCCCGTGTGGCCCGCCGCCCTGGGCATCCCTCTGCCCCGCCTGCCCACTCACAGCCCGCCTCCCGTCCCTGCCGGTCCCGCAGGTTCTGGATGTCCGGCCGCAGTCCAGCCGCTACCTCCCACCAGGCACGAGGGTCTGCGCCTACTGGAGCCAGAAGTCCCGTTGTCTGTATCCAGGCAGCGTGGTCCGAGGTGAGCCCCGCTCCCGTCGAGGCCGCCTGCAGCCCCCTCGGGCAAAGCTGCAGGTGGGAGGGCCCCCCCGCAGACAGAGCCGGCAATGGGGCCAGCTCCCTGGGCACCGGGAGAAGACAAGGGGGGGTGCACGGGGTGGGGACGGTGTGGGCGGCTCTGGCTGTCCACGTGGCCCGGCAGGGAAGGGGCCCAGAGCCCCAGCGTT
The DNA here is from genome assembly GCF_002201575.2 of Neomonachus schauinslandi. Lineage (NCBI taxonomy): Eukaryota > Metazoa > Chordata > Mammalia > Carnivora > Phocidae > Neomonachus > Neomonachus schauinslandi. The sequence goes on from NC_058417.1 coordinate 58,549,791, forward strand.
GGGGCTCGTGAACTGGTGACGTGGGGCCCCCTGGGGTGAATCCTCCTGACTGCCCCCCAGGCAGGGGGTGAGTGGGGGGGAGGCTGGGGGGAGGCCAGGGCCCCGAGTCCCTGGGTGTGGGCCCCAGGGTGGGGGTGACGGACGGCGGACATGGGGCAGCTGTTCCAGCCGAGCCTCAGGAGGCGCAGGAGGCGGAGGGGGAGGCTGTCCATTTCCCCAACGGCTGTGGCAGCTCCGAGGTCGGACATGATCGGGGGCAGAGTTGTCTCGATGTCATTTGTGAGGCGCCAGGAGCCCATCCCGTCGTCCTCCTGTCCGGCCACCTGGCGGTCGCGGAGAACCGCACAGACCCGGAGAGGGGGCCCGGTGCTCAGGTGAGCCTCATCCCCAGGTACCTGCAGCGACGAGGAGGAGGACCTGGACTCTGTGGTCGTGGAGTTTGATGACGGCGACACCGGCCATATCGCCATCTCCAACATCAGGCTGCTGCCTCCGGACTTCAAAATCCAGTGTGAGCCCCGGGGCCAGGTGGGGGGCGCGGGGAGCCCCGGGGCCCCCAGGCCTGGAGGCAGGCTGGGCCTCCCCGGGCTGCAGTGCTGAGGCCACGCGTCCACTCTGCAGGCACCGAGCCCTCGCCCGCCCTGCTGGTGTCCAGCAGCTGCCGGAGGACCAAGAAAGCTTCCTTCGAGGCCCCCCCGCCCGGCGAGGCCCCCGCCCCCAGCCTGTCCCCCAAAGCGCACGACGGCCCTGAAGCCTCGAAGGCCCCCGGGAAGAAGTCCGTCAGCAAAGACAAAGCCGGTACTCACGGGAGTGCGGAGGACACTGGTGGGGGAGCCCCTCGGGGTGGGGGGGGCCCAGGTGGGGCAGGTGGGGCCTCTGACTCCACCTGGCCTCCCCCTAGGCAAAGCGGAGCTCCTCACCTCAGGTGCCAAGCCCCCCGCGGGGGCCTCAGACCACCTCCTGGGCCGCCGGGGCAGCCCGCTGCTGAGCTGGTCAGCGGTGGCGCAGACGAAGCGGAAGGCGGCGGCGGCAGCGGGCGGCAAGGGGCCGGCCGCGCTGCAGAACCTCTTCCAGCTCAACGGCAGCACCAAGAAGCTGCGGGCCCGCGAGGCGCTCTTCCCCGTGCATAGCATGGCGGCGCCCGTGTTCGGCAACGGCTTCCGCGCCGACTCCTTCAGCAGCCTGGCCAGCGCCTACACCCCCTTCGTCGGCGGGGCCGGGCCGGGCCTGCCCGGGGGCGCCCACAGGCTGCTGCGGGCCAAGAAGGCCGAGCGCGCAGAGGCCGAGAAGGGAGCACGGCGGCGGGCGGGCGGCGAGTTCCTGGTCAAGCTGGACCACGAGGGCGTGACCTCCCCCAAGAACAAGAACTGCAAGGCGCTGCTCTTGGGCGACAAGGACCCCGGGCCCAAGCTGGGGCGGCCCCTGCCCAGCCCCAGCTACGCGCACCCGGCCCTCGTGGGCAAGGACAGGAAGGGGCGGGCGCCCATGCACCCCCTGCCCATGGGGCTGGCGCTGCGCAAGTTCGCGGGCCAGGCCGAGTTCCCACTGCCCTGCGATAGCGACTGCCCCAGCTCCTACTCGGACGATGAGGAGGACGGGCCCGGGCTGGCCCCCGGCGCGCCCTCCCGCTTCCTCGCCCGCCTGTCCGTGTCGTCCTCCTCCTCAGGCTCCTCCACCTCGTCGTCCTCGGGCTCGCTGTCCACCTCCAGCCTCTGCACCTCGGACGACGAGGGCTCTTCCTACAGCTCGGATGACGAGGACCCCGCCTTGCTGCTGCAGACCTGCCTCTCCCACCCGGTGCCCGCCCTCCTGGCCCAGCCCGAGGCCTTGCGCTCCAAGGCTGGCGGGCCCCACGCGCACGCCCAGCGCTGCTTCCTGTCCAGGGCCGCGGGGGCCGGCGGGGGCGCGGGCTCGGGCCCCAGCGGCAGCAAGTCCAAGCTCAAGCGCAAGGAGGCTCTGAGCTTCTCCAAAGCCAAAGAGCTCCCGCGGAGGCAGCGGCTCCCCTCCGTGGAAAACCGGCCAAAGATCTCAGCCTTCCTGCCCGCCCGGCAGCTCTGGAAGTGGTCGGGGAACCCCACGCAGGTAGGTGCGCCCGCCTCCCAGCCAGAGCCCCTGCTGCCGGCAAGCCGGCCTGCTCCCTCTCCCTCTTCTTGCTTTAGGTTTTTCTATTTCATTTCAACTAAAAAAAAAAAAGTAAACTTTGGGAAGAACGGAAGCTCCCGCCTGACGAGACCAGGCAGATCGCCGCGGCCGCCGCGTCCCCTCCGAGGCCTCCACTTGTGCGGGGCCGCGGGGCGGGTACCCGGGGTTTGTCTCCCGAGTGGCGGCAGCACATCTTTCCGTGACCATGCACAGGGCGGCGGCTCGGGGGTGGGGGCTGCGGGGGGGGCTGCCCGCTGCGCTCTGGGGACGGACACGCAGCTGTCCGCGGCTCTCTGCCCCCGGGAGCCACACCGCGCTGGACAGCTCGTGGCTGCTTCCCCTCCCAACCTCCAGGTCCCACGTTCCTTCTCAGTTGGTGGTGACGTTGAGGTCGCGACCCAGCGTGCAGGGCAGGTGCTGGTGTGGCCCCCCTCCCGCACTGGGGCGCCCTGTCCAGCCCGCACGCTTGCACATGAGAGGTGCCATCTGTCCCTCCTCCGTCCCTCCGTCCCTCCCTCTGTGTCATTCTCTCTCCTGCACCTCCCGGCTGCCGCCTGCCCCCGAGACCCCCGGGCCCCTCATTGCCCTCTGCCTCTGCCTGTCTCCCTTGCAGAGGCGGGGCATGAAGGGGAAAGCCAGGAAGCTGTTCTACAAGGCCATCGTCCGGGGCAAGGAGACGCTGCGCATCGGGGACTGTGCCGTCTTCCTGTCGGCTGGGCGGCCCAACCTGCCCTACATCGGCCGCATTGAGAGCATGTGGGAGTCATGGGGCAGCAACATGGTGGTGAAGGTCAAGTGGTTCTACCACCCGGAGGAGACCAAGCTGGGGAAGCGGCAGAGCGACGGGAAGGTGAGGGCTGAGGTCGCGTGGGTGGCGGGGAGCCTGCGGCCCGTGGGGGGCCTGGGACGGGTGTGGGGACCTGGGGAAGGTGGGGAGCCTGGGGGAGGTGGGGAGCCTGGGGCAGGTGCGGGGACCTGGGGGAGGTGGGGAGACTGGGGGAGGTGGGGGACCTGAGGAAAGTGGGGGGTCTGGACTAGGTGGGGGAAGTGGGGGAACTAGGGGTCGGGGGGCCTGGGGGAGATGGGGGGCCGTGGGGAGGTGGGGGCAGGGCACCAGGGGTAGCAGGGACGGCAGCCAAAACAAGACGAGTAGTCCCATCCGTGGAGGCCCCCTCCCCATCCCCCACACCTGGAGGCCCCCCAGCTGAGAGCTGAGGCGCTGGAGACAGGTCACCGGGTCCCTCCCCGGCTGCACCCCCATGGCTCCGTGTGAAAGCAGGGTGGTTTCACCGGCACCGAGCCTGCCCATCCGCAGCAGCGGATGCACACCCACACGGAGAAGGCCTCCAGCACCCTGTCTGCTCTTCCGCGGGGAGAACCCGAGTTTGCAGATGGTGCAGAAAGGAGCACTTCTCGGACCCTGTCAGGCCCCGGGGGGTCCACGGGTCCAAGGCTGATCCAAGTGACCCTCCCAGAACGGAGAGGCCCGTCCCAGACTGGGTGGGGCTTCCCTGCCAAGGCCCGGCCCAGCTCCCAGCTCCTGCCCCCCACCCCCCAGAATGCACTGTACCAGTCCTGCCATGAGGACGAGAACGACGTGCAGACCATCTCCCACAAGTGCCAGGTGGTGGGGCGAGAGCAGTACGAGCAGATGACGCGGAGCCGGAAGTGCCAGGGCCGGCGGGACCTCTACTACCTGGCGGGCACCTATGACCCCACCACGGGGCGCCTGGTGGCGGCTGACGGAGCGCCCATCCTGTGCTGAGCCTGGCCGAGCTGAGGGAACAGCTGGGAGCCAGCACCGAGTCAGCAAAGACGCAAACCCAGGCAGGCGCGGCCCAGGCTTCGCATCCCTTTCCCTGGGGAGCGGGCGCGCCGGGTGGGGGCGCTGGGCCCCTTCGGAGGGTCCTCCAGCCTCTGCCGCCTGGCCCCGCGCGCCGCGTCCCCATCGGCAGTTCCCGAGAGATTAGAATCCAAGCCATATTTTCCCTAGTACCTCCGACTGTCTCCCACCAGGGAAAGCAGAAATCAGGTGTGCTGTCTATTTATTTCTCTCTGTAAATACTGTATTTCTGCGGGAAGTTTTATGGAAAAAAATAGTGGAAAAGGATTTTTTCCCCACACGCGTGACGAGGGTGTATGTGCATGCGTGTGCGTGTGTGTGTGTGCGTGCGTGCGTGTGTGTGTGTAGGTTTCGTTCTGGGGGTTTTCGTTGAAAATGCACTGTTTTGCTCAGCCTAGCTGAGTTCTGACAGGGGCGTCTGTGGCAACAGAAGCAGCTGAGGGTGGGGGCGGTCACGGGGGGTGGACGGGACCCTCGGTCCCTGCGCTGATCGCGGAACCGCGTGAGATGGAGTCACACTGCTGTTTCTTCCCTTTGATCCACCTACGAGGAAACAGGAAGGAGGAAACAGGAAGGAGGAAACGTGTAGCGGGGGTGTGGGGTGGGGGAGGTCACGATGAGGGTCCCTGGGGAGAGGAGGGTTTCCAGAGGCTAAAATGAAAACCAGGATCAGCCGGTCCCCCCAGCCTGGGATTGTGACAGCCATACATGTACCTTACCTCGGTTTAAAACAAAACAAATATGAACAAATGTTTTAAAGTACCAATACGAAAAAGTGATGTTTTGATTTTATTTCCTGAATATTCCAAGGTATTTCTGATTTCCGTTGTGATGGCCAGTTTGCCCAGCCTCCACTCAGAGCAGGGAAGGGACCAGCCCCCACCAACTCACGTGGAGGTTCCGGGGCCTTTTCTGTGGCCACTGGGCAGGCCAGTGCTTGGGGTGTGGGGCCAGCTCAGGTCCCTCCTGCCTGCCCTCAGGGGCTGTTCACCCCTGCACCCAGACCCTCGGCACCACCCCGGGAGCCTCAGAGTATTTGTCACCCCCTCACTTCTCCTGTGGCAAGAGAGACAAGGCGAGCCAGACCCATGGCCCAGCGGCCCTTGTCCCAGAAACATGGAGGGCCATGTGTACCCCACGTGCCACCACACCCCCTGGGAGCCCCAGGAAAACCCCCAAGTTAGTCACTGTTCCTTAGGACGAGTTTTTGTGTGACCACAGACCTGCAGCCCAGGTCCCCGGGAAATGTGGGATGTCTGTGGGTGCCCGGCACCCCAACCTAGCCCCTCTCTGCCCTTCCTTTCCAGCCGGGAAGCCACCCCGGCCCCACCTCCCGCTTCTGGCTCCATGGGAAGTACAGGGGCAGGGAGGGGGTCCCCTAAACCCCAGCTTACCTCTCCCAGTCCGTTCTCCCCTTTGTCTCGGCACGAGTGCAATATTTCAGTCCTGGCGATCACCCGGGAGGCGGCGCCCGAGGGCCTGCTCGCGGCTGGACAAGCAGAGTGGAGAAGACGCGCCGGGTGCCAAGGCGCTGAGTGGGGGACAGCCCAGCCACAAAAGTGAGAGCGTAAGGCTCTCTTCAAGCCCAGGCACTGAGCGAAGGAAAAGACCCTTCTCTTGGCCCTCACACGGACTCTCTCCCCTCCGTCCCTCTACCCGTGCATGTGGGCGGTGTGGCCCGCCCTCTGACCGCGGTTAGACCTGGCGGAGCTCGGCTCTTGTAAATGTGTAAACTAAGAGGATGGTTGGATTTTTTTTTTCAATGTAAACACTAAAAACAAACAAACACAAAAAAACAAAGGTTTTATGAACAGCAAACTATGTAAAGGCATTTTAGTATTAAATTTTTTATTGATAACTTGCTTAAGAATAAATATATGAACTATTGTACAGGTGGTCAGTGGTCCGGAACCCTACTGTGCCTTGGCGTCCGTGTGCACGTCAGCGGCGACTCCCCGGAGGCCGTGGTGTCTTGGGGGGGTCTCAGCCGACGTGCCCGCCTCCGGGCCAGGTCTGCGCCCCAAGTCAGCCAGAGGGGACCCCCTCAGGGCTCGGGGCCTCACACGCGTGAGGGGACTGTGCGACCAGAATGGGCTTGGGGTGGCTTTGGCCTTCAAGACCTCTCAAGATGAGGGACCCTTTTTTTACACATCTCACCGGAGGTGAGTCAGACGTCCACGTGGCCAGGGCAGGTGCTCCTGGAGGAGAGGAGGGGAAGGTTAGCCCCCCGCAAGGCACAGGCACAAGGGGAGGGGAAGGTGGTCCCCAAAGTGCCAGCGAGGGGAGGGGCCTGGGCAGACCAGACGGCAAACACCCTCCTCAAGGAGAGCAGGAATTTATTCATTCAACAAACATCATCTCAGCTGATAGCCTGTGTAGGGGTAACAAACAAACAATGCTCCAGATTGTTGATGGAGAGCTGAACCCCCAAGGCTGGAGGGTGTCAGGAAGCGGGTACATCGGGGGACTGGGAAGCCACCCCAACAAGCCCTTAGCTAGAGAGAGCGGTGCCCAGTGAGGCTGCAGGCCCAAGGTCTTTCCAGAACCCCACCACCTAGCCAGGGAGGAGGCACTCCGTTTTCCCTCCACCTCCAGGGTCCCTGGGGAGGGAGGTCCCAGCTGGGATTACAGACCCCAGTAAGGGGACACAGATTGGGGCAGGTGTGCAGGGCAAGGTAAGTGTGGGGAGTGGGGCTGTGACAAACATGGACCCCGCCGCGGGCGTGTAAGGAGCCGTGGGCTGTTCACACCTGTGCATATACACACACAAAACCCCCAACCCACCCTGGGGCTGCCCTCAGCCAGCTCTGCTGACACCCCACTCCCCTTTCTCATTTCCTCCGCGGGACTGACCTGGCCAGAGAGAGCAGAGGGGACAGGGCCCTGAGCACGGAGACAGGATGGAAGGGCAAGCAGCTCTTCCTGCAGCGGTTCTGAGCCCACCAAGCGGGATGATTAGAACGGGGTGCCTGAGCAGGAGGCTGGGGCTGTGTACAGTCGGGGCACACGTCTGCTTTGAACGCACCCTGACTGAATAGTCTCAGCGCCTGGATTCAGCCATGCCTGAAGGCGGAAAAACTTTGCCCTTGGACTCAGTCCATGAATCAGCAGAGGTGAATTGGTGGGGTTCCAGCCTTGGTGGCCCACGGTCCAAACAACCCAAGGGCTGAGGCAGGGAGGGACAGAGTGGGCCCAGAGGAGGCCTTGGGGGCCAGGCTGAGCTGTGGGACTTGATATGACAGGAGTAGCAGCTCTGAGGGAAGGAGAGCCTGCTAACCTAGGTTTCTGGCTCAGGGACCTTCGGTGGGCCGGGGAGGAGGGGCCGGGGCAAGGCCAGAGGCTCCGGAGACCCCAGCCTCAGGGGCTTCCACACGTTAGTTGTGTGCAGGGGCAGAATCCAGGGGACCGGGGCCAGGGAGGGGACGAAGGTCTGGGGCCACTGCCTCGGGCTTCTGGGGTCCTTGAGCCGGGATTTGCAACCGCGCCGCCTCCTGCTCACACCAAGGCCTGCCTGGCAGGGCGGGGGACAGTGGGCACCAGCAGTCACAGCGGAAGTCCTGGGGCGGGGCCAGGGTGGGGTGGGTGACAAGGCACAGAAAGGGCAGCAATGACCGCCCAGTGGCCGGGTGGGAAAGCTCCTGCCGCCTGTCATGGGTTCGAGGCCTCCATTCCCTGACACTGGTGCCAACCACAGCCAGCCACGGGGGGGGACACCAGAGCAGCCTTCTAGACGCTGGGGCACCCCAAGATAGGCAGCCGGGAAAGGACACCAGAAGAGTCCCCCCTGGAACTCCGCTGGATGCTAGGGCTGAGCCAGGCCTGCTAGCTCCAGCCCGGGGCCCCCTGCTGCACCCAGACTGACAGGGACATCAGGGACACCGTGAGGAACAGCCCGTGAGGGCTTCCCGGAGGAGGCGACACCTGGGCTGTCCTGCAGGCAGAACAGGGCAGGGCGGGCAGAAAGCAGGTGAGGATGCCGCCGGTGGCCAAGAGGCACAGGGGCCCGATGCTGGAGCTAGAGTGTGGCAGAGGCCCGATCGGGGTGGCAACCGCACTGTCACACTGTCTGCCGCACAGAAGGATGCAGCCAAGGCTCCAGGCAGAGGGTCCACAGCCCACTGAGACCGCTCCCACTGCAGCCCCTGGGCCAGGGTGAGGGGCCCGGCCGGCACCCGGGGAAGGCGCTGGCTCCCAGAGAGCAGCTCTAAGGGCCTGGGGTGGGGGCCAGAGAGCCAGGGGGGCTGAGGGTGGGAACGCAGGGGAGGGGAAGGGGGTGGCCAGGGGCCCAGGAACGTGGGCAGGTGAGGTGACCCGGAGGTTGGTGACTACAGGGACACCGCAAGGCGGGGCCAAAGCAGGACTGGGTGAGCCCCAGGAGCCGCACCTGCTCCCATCCCCTCCCCCTCCAGGTGCCTCCCTGCCCCCTCCTGCTTCCCATCTTCACTCAGACAGGGTGGCCCCTGCCTTCTAGAACCTCCCACCCCCCAGAACAGGGCCCAGGTGAGGGAAGGGGGTGGATACGAGCGGAGCCCCAAGGGTTAAACATGCAGGACTACACTTTGATCAAGACAAACGAGCCATTATGTGAAACGCAAGGCAAGATAAATGATGGCATTGGGTGAGCGAGATCGATACAAGTGATGTTTTATCAGGTAGAAATGACAACCCGGCTGATCGCCATTCGTTTTTGTTTTTTTTTTTAAGATTTTATTTATTTATATGAGAGACAGAGAGCATGAGAGGGAGGAGGGTCAGAGGGAGAAGCAGACTCCCTGCCGAGCAGAGAGCCCGATGCGGGACTCGATCCCGGGACTCCAGGATCAGGACCTGAGCCGAAGGCAGTCGCTTAACCAACTGAGCCACCCAGGCGCCCCTCGCCATTCGTTTTTAATACCACAAACCAATCGGGGGACGAGGGACTTTAATTGTTTATGCCCCAGCCTGGGGCTGGGTGGGAGCCCGCCTCAGACCCAGGCCGGGGACAGGTGAGAGGTCAGCTCCGTGGCCCAGCCAGCGAACGGGCATCTGGGCACTCAGCCAGCCAAAGGCCACTGGCCGGAAGGGCCCCTAACGGCCTCCTGAATCTGTGCAGCTGTGAGCAGCAAGGAGAGACCTGCCTCGGGGGCCCCTGGGTGCCAGCTAAGGAAGTGGACAGAGGTGGCACCAAGGAGAGTGACCCGAAAGACTCCCTTGCCTCCTGCCAGGACCCCAGGGGTCCCGACCTCCATTCTCCACATCCCCAGCCCCCTGGCCGTCACCCCGTCCCATTTCCCAGGGGTCCCGGTGAAAGCCAGCACCCTCCAAAGCTGTTTCTCCTCTAAAAGCCAGCTTCCCGCGCCTTTCTCTAGGCACCTGATTCAGGTCGCCCACTCAAACCCGGGACAGTGATGGAGGCAGGGCTGCCCCAGGCAGACGGGCCGGGAGGTCACTAAATGAATCCTCTCAGTGCCCATTGGTGGGGGTGATGGAGGCCTCCGGAGAGGACAGGGGGAGGCAGGTGGGGCGAGGCGGCAGGTGGGGTGCAGCCTGGCTCTTCCTTGCTGCAGCCCAGGCCTCAGAGCCCACTGCTGTAAAGCAGGGTCCCTGCCTCTTGCCGCCGATGAGAATGTGACGAGATGAAGGTGCAGTTCACAAGAGGTGGCAAAAGGGACTTCTGGAGGCGCACGCACACAGGGCCCTTTCCCTGGGCCCCACACCACTGCCCCAGGTGGGAGTGTGGGGACACTCGCCTGGCCCCAGGCTGGATGCACCGGAGCCAGATTCCACCCCTGTCCAGTTCAGGGCCCCGCTCTCCCCGACCTGGCGATCCCTCGGGGCCCAGGGAGGTGCCCCAGCAACTCCACCAAGGGTCCTCACAGCCGCCCCAGGGGCTTGGGCCAGGGATTGACAGGGGCTTCCCTGGGGAGCATGTAGGGGGCCACACCCCCTTCTCTGACAAATGATCGCAAAGCCTCCTAAGCGTCAGGTATGCACCCTCCTGCCGCCCCTGTGTGAAGGAGGAGGCCTGGGGGGGGACCCAAAGCCACGAGACATGCCTCCCCCTCTCCACACTAGCCTGGGATGCCATGGCTCCTGTGCAGCTGCCTGCCCAGCCCTGAAATGACAGGAGCGTGGGGGCCCCTGGGGCAAATGCTCCGAGACCAACAGGACAGGAGCAAGAGGACTGAGAGCAAGGCCAGGTGAGCAGAGATGCCTCCGGTGAGAAGGGTTCTGGGTAGAAGCTGGGGTAGGAGGTGTCAACGCCCCTCCTCCCCGCACTGGCTGCCCGTCCCTAGGCCCCAGCTGCTGGGATTTGCCCGGTCAGGAGCACTGACACACTGCTCCTGTGTCCAGCCCCCGGGAGAGAGTCTCCAACAGATCTACTAGGGACCAGACCGCCGGGGAGGATTCGGATGGATGGGGTGACTGTGGGCCCTATGGACAGCCCTGGGACGCCCCTCCTTGGCCCTCCTTCCCTCCAGTCTGGCCAGGACATGGGAACCATAGAGGCTGTAACTGGGTTGTGGGGGCGGGGCCGGCCCTCGCGCTGTTCGGATCCCTGACCCGCTGCTCTGCAGTCTTGACACCCGTCTCTGCAGAACCTCCCATCCTCAGCGCACAGGCTTGGGAGTCCTGCGAGGGCGCCGTTCAGGCAAGAAGGGGACAGGGTGGCCTGTAAGCACCCCACTCTGCGTTTGGTGTGGTCCCAAGGGGATGGAGCCTGTGGCCCAAGCTCTCCGGGGCTCTCCGGCACTTACAGCCGTTTGGGGGCTCAGACGCCCTTCGACTCCAGGCCTGAGGGCAGGGGAGAGGCCCTCCCAACCAAAGCAGCAGTCATCGCTGTGCCCAAAGGCTTGCCCCGTTCCTGCCTCGGAGGAGGTGAGCCGACCGAGCGCTGCCAGGAAGGGCTTGTAACGAGCACGCCGCAAAGCCACCTGGTGCCACTGCCAACTTGGAAAACTGTGTCTTCTTAGGTTCCGCATTCCCCCGACATCATCCCCCTTCTCTGGCCTAGACTGAGTTTTCAGGTGCTCTCTGTCACGGGCTGCCCTAACTTCAGTCGGGGTGGGGGGGGGATCCCCTCCCATGGGCGGGCTGTCTGATTTTGCAGGGCTCCCAAGGCAGACTGCACCTGTCCACAGAGAGAAAAGGCCCAGGACTGACCCGGCACCTTAGGCGTCCCGGGCCAACACCTACGGTTCAGAGAAAACCTTCACCAGTCCTGTCTCCCTCAGTGGAGAGGGGCGGCCGCTGCAGATAGCCAGGGCTGGCGGGGAAGCTGCCAACGCCCCCCATATACTGCAAACACCGTGGAAGCAGCCGTCCCGCCCATCAGGAAAGGGATTTCTTAGTCCTTGCAGATGTGATCTGCTCCCAGCAGGAACACAACTTGTTTGCATCTCAGCCATCCGTCTGTCATTTCCACAAGTACATGCTGAAGACCCACTGTGTGCTGGGCCCTCTGCCAGGTACTGGGATGCAGGGCTGAGGGGATTCCAGGAAGTCCCCACCTTCCAGGCGCTCAGAGCCCCGCAGGACGGAAGGCCAGCACAGAAGCTGTGCTGGAGGCGGCCAGACAGGGCCCCTCGTCAGTACAGAGCAGCTGCAGGCCAAGAAGTCCAGGTCAAGGAGCCCAAGGAAGGGAGAAGTCTTGCTCCTCTCCCAGGAAACCCAGCCCGTGGCAGAAAGTACTTCTGGGGCATCTCAGCTGCTTCCTTTAACTGGTTTAATCCAAAGAAGAAAATTCAAGCTGAAGCAGCTTTGGGAGGAAAGCAGGAGAGGCTGGCGGGTGGGCACCACCTTCCACCCGCATCACCTTAGAAAACAATGCGACAGAAAACCACCTCTAGGCCTGGGTCCTTGACCCTGGGGCAGGCTGGCCCGGAGGCCTGCAGGAAAGCTGCTCTGGCCCAGCCTGGGGGTGGGGGTGGGGGCTGGGGCTGGGGCTCCACTGAGAAGAAGCGCTCCAGATGGCGGTGCGGGTGAGCTAAACCCGAACCCTTCCCGCAGCGATGGAATGGTTTAGGGGCCTCCTCACAATTTGGTTTGCTGAGAGGGGAAAGTTAAAACCACCCTTTTTATTTGGGAGCCTTTGAACAAGTTTAAGATCTTGCCCCTTGTCAGGAAATCTGTTTTCACTTATAAGAAACAGACTTGGGGGCCGGCAGCGAGCAGGCCGAGTGTCGGGAGACTGCACTGACAGGGTAATTGTATTTTTCACCACCGAGCCCTTCGGGCACCCCCTCTGATCCCGGGGGAGGCACCCCGGCCGCTGGGGCTCCCCTCTTCGGGCGACTCAGTTAGGAGGCACGAGCCCCCCCGCCAGGCAGCGTTCCGCGCAGGGACCACGTCTGCCCGGGGCCTCCGCACCAGCCCCTGGACACAGAGGGAAACGACGCCCCCCAGCCCCGCGGGCCTCGGACACCCAAAGCCCTCGGAGGCTGCCCAAGGCCACCACTCCGCAGGCCTGGAAGGCCCCCCGGCCGCGGGAAGAACCGCCCCTGCGGCCTGGGACCCAGCATTACCCACCCCGCCCACCCGACCCTGCACGCACTGGGCCACGCGGGCTGCCACACCGCCCTCCGGTCACATGACCCGGGCTGGGCCAATCAGGGCGCCTCGCCCCCTCTGGCAAGGTGATTGGCTTTAGGGAGTGGGCACGTGACCCAAGCTCAGCCAGTCAGGGTCTGCCCCTGGGTTCTCGGGCAAGCGCTCCCCTGCGTGGGTGACCCAGTGAGACCCGTGAGCCTGCGCTGCTGGGCGACCCCCGGGGGACCGCCAGTGACACCTGGGTCTCCTGGCTTCGTGCTGTCCTCAGGCAGGACTGCACACCCAACCCATGGGGGTCGCCGGATGAAATACAGGACACCCAGTTTAATTCGACTTTCAGAGAAACAACAAATAACTTTTAGTATAAGTACGGTCCATGCAGTACTGGGGATACACTTACACTAAAAATTACTCGTCGTTCGCCTAAATCTCTTTTAAGTAAACGCTACCCCCAGCGAGGAGCTGGAACTCACAACTCGAGATCAAGAGTCGAAATTCTACTAACTGAGCCAGCCAGGCGCCCCTTATCTAAAATTTTAATTTATGGGGCGCCTGGGTGGCTCAGTTGGTTAAGCGACTGCCTTCGGCTCAGGTCATGATCCTGGAGTCCCGGGATCGAGTCCCGCATCGGGCTCCCTGCTCGGCAGGGAGCCTGCTTCTGCCTCTGACCCTCCCCCCTCTCATGTGCTCTCTCTCTCTCTCATTCTCTCTGTCTCAAATAAATAAATAAAATCTTTAAAAAATAATAATAATAAATAAATAAATAATGAATACAATTTTAAATTACACGATATGCTCTATTTATTTGCTACTGTGGGACAGTGGGTTGACCTTGAAACCCAGCTGTTTGTCAAACTGGGTGCTCCTTAGCCCACCTGACCATAAGCAGGTGCACCTAGCAAGTGTCCAGCATGGAGCAGAAAGGGTGGACATAGAGGAGGCCAAGCAGGCCCCACAGCACTGGAGGCCACTCCTGCCACAAACTCATGGCCTCTGTGAAGCCCCATGATCTGCTGACCAAGGAAGAGGCAGGGTGGGTGTACAGATGCGTCAGCCCCAGCCCCAAGTGGACCTCAGTGCCATCACAGCCCTGCCTTGCAGAACAATCCTCCCTGCAGGGGAGGGGGGGTTGCAGAATGTTGAGCAGAGGCCTGGGCAGGGTCCAGCCATCTGGCCAGACATGAAGGACTTGGAAGGAGCAAATGACATGACTCAGGGAGGTTGGAGAAGGAGAGTGGACAGACATCATGGACTGTGCCCAGAGGCTGAACATCTGCCTGCTCATGTGAATGTCATCGGAGGTCCATTACAGAAGAGCCCTGCATGGTCCAGTAGGCATGTGACCCACCCCAGGACTGCCTGTCAGCTCGCCTCCCCCCAGTCAGCCTCAGGCTTGCTTCATGGGCTCATGCTGAGAACACAGTGGGCAGGAAGGACGTGCACAAGGACACCACCATGAAACTTTCTTCCCAGGAGCTGACCTAGATCCCCACTGACAAATACCCAAGTGTCAGCAACAACACAACTGTACTACCAGGGGGCCTCGGGGGACCTAGCAGCTGTGCAGCAAGCTGATTACGTTGGGCCCTTCCGCCAGGGCATTCCTCACCGGCCTTGTGAACCCCTGGACCTGCCCAGGAAACCATCCCCCTCAGCCCCCGCAACCAAGGAACTCCTTTCTGAGCAAAGGACTATGACCATCTCCGTGCCACGCCCGCCCTGGGATCTGCAGCTTGGGCTGAGGGGGTGCAACCCACAGCCCCACATAAGGGTTGTTTCTTGCTCAGCCCCAGACACATGCAGGAGCTGGAGGAGAAGGCAAAGCTTCTGAGGTTGTACCAGTGAACTTGGGCTCTGCTTTCTATCCTGACTCAGAGCTGGGCTGGTCTGCAGTGTGTTACCCAGGGGAGGACCCGGCCAGCCCAGGAAATGGGAGTTGGGGCCACACTGAGTGAATGAGGAAAGGGTGTGGGGTCACCAGGCTGTTCTGCAGTGGGAAGGAAGACATGGGCAGGACCAGGGACCTCAAGAACGTTCCTCCGTGGCGTGCTGATGTGTTAAGGGGGGACCTTTGCAATCCCAGGAGGGTAAAAGGTACAAGGGCTCTGACCCCCCTCAGCAATAAATGTTGGATGAGCCCACCAGGGAGAGAACCCACCCATCCGAGGCACCGGCTAAAGGCGAGGGCAATACGGAAGGTCAGCAGCAGAGGGATCAGGAACACCAACAGTGGCTTGTGACCCCACGGGGAGAAGAAAGGAGGTCATCTTGACTTGTCTGGGGTTGGATGCATTTTATTCTCTCCTCCTTTCTCTTCCTTCCTCCTGCTGGGGTCTCCCTCTGACCCTCCCCCCTTCATGTTCTCTCTCTCTCATTCTCTCTCCCAAATAAATAAATAAAATCTTAAAAAAAATAATAAAAAATAAAATTTTAATTTACACGATATCCTATATTTATTTGCTACTGTGGGACAGTGGGTTGACCTTGAAACCCATCTATTTGTCAAACTGAGTGCTCCCTAGCCCACCTGACCATAAGCAGGTGCACCCAGCAGGTGTCCAGATGCTGGC
Source organism: Neomonachus schauinslandi (assembly GCF_002201575.2). Lineage (NCBI taxonomy): Eukaryota > Metazoa > Chordata > Mammalia > Carnivora > Phocidae > Neomonachus > Neomonachus schauinslandi. The sequence goes on from NC_058417.1 coordinate 58,564,875, forward strand.
AGTGGGTACTGCTGGCATCTACTGGAGGCCACAGACACTGGGCAGAATCTCACCAGAACTCAGGGAGTGCACACGCCCCAGGGGACTGTGGTCCCCATCGCCTCCCACTGCCACGGTCACGTGCTCTAGGTCAACCTCTTTGGGGAAGGAAATGTTTTGGTTTTGTTGTTGTTGTTGTTTTTAAAGATTTTATTTGTTTGACAGGAGAGAGAGAACACAAGCAGGGTGGGTGGCAGGCAGAGGGAGAGAGAGAAGCAGCCTCCCCGCTGAGCAGGGAGCCCGATGCGGGACTCGATCCCAGGACCCCGGGATCATGACCTGAGCCGAAGGCAGATGCTTAACTGTCTGAGCCACCCAGGCACCCCAGGAAATATTTTTGTTGACCCTCAGACAGCTGCACTGTGCCAAGCAGGGCCCCTGGAGTCGTGGGTGTGAGTGGAGGGAGAATGTGTGACTTCCACAGGGCCAGAGTGGGGCCTCCTGGCCACTTCTTCCCACAGCAGATGCCCCTGCCTCCTGCAGGAACTGCCCTCACCAGATCCACACAGTTCTATAGAGCCACGAACCCCGCTCCCTCTCCCCCCGTGCGGCGGTGAGCTCAGGACCCAGGCCAGCACTGTCACAGTGTACTGACCCCTGGCCCAGGGAGGAAGCCCTTTCCTGGACGTGCAGTGAGAACCCTGTGTTCCTACTGGGTAACCAAGCTGGGACAGGTGGCCTGGCCAGCACGCCGAGAAGCCAAGCCCAGCAAGAGAAACTCTGCATCTCTGATGGCTTCAGAGACCCAGAGGCCAGGGCTGCCCCTGGCTGTTCTGGTGGCAAGTTCAGGTGAGCAATTTGGCGTTGGGAGTCCCTCAGTCATAACTGGAGGGGCTTGGGTGCCCCAGCCCCAAGGGTTGGGTGCCCGGCCTGCCACCCCTTTCTCCCAGAGCAGCCCGAGGCTCACAGTAGCCCCTTCTGCCAGCGCACACCCTCTCCCCGCCCCCCGGCTCTGGTCCTGCAAGCATGCTCTGGTGGCCGGTGGGGCGAGTGGAGGCCTGATGAGGGAGAAAGGGTGGTGAACTTCTGGGGACCCACCCCCCCCCAAAGCCACTGCACAAGTGCTGCAAGGCCAAGACTTCCAACAGAAATCTGGAAGCGCCCACATGGCCGTCAGCAGCGATCCGACCGGACTGGGCAGACCCCGCTCAGCGCTGTGCGTCCGGCCGGGGAGGGGAGCAAGGGGGCGGTGTATGCCTGATCGTGCCCATGGCCCATTCCACATCTGTGTGTGTGCATGCGGCACTTACGTGGGTATAGACACGGTCTGGCAGCCGCCACCCGGAATCAACTCTGGGTCCTGTAGGTGAGGCGTCAGCGCACCTGGGGAGCAGGATCTGACTTTAGACCTCATGCTCCCCGGAGATGTCTGTTTTTATTTTTACAAGCATGTGCCCCTTTGTAAACTTTCAGGTGAGTGTAAAGACAGAGAACACAGCAGGGAGTTAACATCGATGACTCAGATCTGAGAGCCCTTCTGGCGGGGGAGGATGCTGCACTGGGGCCCAAACGGAGAGCTGAGCAGGGTGGTCATGGGGGAGCATGCCAGGACTGAGAGGGGCAGCTCCCAGGTCCTCTCCTCTCTGCCTGGGCTCCTGTCCAGCACTGACAGCACACTGGTCATCCAGGGGTTGGCCACCCATCACTGTCCCTGTCCTGCCTCCCATGCTCTGGGAAGATGGGAGGGGGTTTATGGCCCCTCCCCTGTCCTGCTTAAAGAGGGGGCAAGGACAGCCTCGGTCAACAAGGGACTGGGAGAGAGGAAGCATCCTGGGTAAGGGAGTGACGGGGGCCTCATGGTCTTGAATCTTCCCCCAGATGGGCAGAGTTCTGGAAAGTTCTCAGCAGGCCTGCTTCTCTTGGTCTGTCTGTCAGCCGTGGGCCCTTGCTGCCCTGAGACCTAGCTTCCTCATCTCTGAAAATGAGATGAAAGTAGATGCCAGCAGGACAGGGCATCGGTGGGGGCTCCGGTGTGCCCTGTGACCCCGCGGCCTCCACTGCTGGGCGCTGAGGGTCACATTATATGCTGGGAAGGATGGGGATCCCGTCCACTGGTCATTTCTGGCCTTCAGCAGCATCCCCTGGTTTCCAGTTCTGGGGGCGGGGCGGGGGCAGAGACTGGTCCTGATACCTGTTTTCCCCTTTTCCCTGAGTAACAGAATCCCAACGTGTAGCTGGGCCCCTGCCTGTCCAGGGTCAAGGTCAAGATCACGTGCCCTAGCTTCCCTTGCAGCTAGATGCTGCGCTGGGACCACGATCTAGCCAATGAGGGTGAACAGCAGCGGCATGTGCAGGGGAAAGTGTCCTTCAGTATCGGGGCTGTGCTCCTCCTCGTCCCTCCTCCCCTCCTGCTGCTTGTCATGCGCGTGATGACTGGGGCAGCCAAACTGGACCACGAGGAGGAAGGCGCACTTGAGGATAACGGAGCGACAGGGCAGAAGGAGCCCAGGTTCCCGATGACCCTGGAGCCTCCAAAGCTTTCCTGGAGGCTTTACGTGAAAGAGAAAGAAAGGTCTCCCTCATTTAAGTCACTGTATTTTGGAGTTCCTGTGGAGACAAATGCCAAGCTTGGGTATGGCTTAGTCCCCGCCCCCCCCCAGCCCCAGGCTCGGAGGGCTCCCCCCTCCACCTCTGCACTTCCTCCCAGACCCTCATCCCCATTCTGCTGGAACACCTCCTTTAAGAGTCCCCGGGACATTGTGATCTCTGAGGCCAGTTCATTCTCGGTCCTCATGTCAGGCCGGGTCAGGTCTCTCAGAGTGCAGATTGCTCATTGCAGCCTGTAATTATGTGTTTATTGTGGATTTCCTTGATTACCCGCTGCCCTGGACTGCCACTAACGTGCAGGCAGGGCCCCTGCCTGTGTGTGTTCACCGTCATGTCCCTGCACCCGGCTCGGGGTCTGGGCACAAACATGCACCCAGCAAAGCTCCACCAGTTGTGCGCTGACCCTGCTGACACCACAGCCCTCCCCCCCCCCCCCCCCCCGGCCCTGCCTTCCCCCAAAGCCCAGAATCCCCTCCCCAGCTCGCTTTGTTCTGCCCCAGTCCTGACCTCCCAATGGAGCTCCGGGCCCCAGGGCCGGCCAGCTATCCATACCAGCCACATGTCATTTTCTGAAAGAATTGGGACTGGAATTCCAGAAGCAGCTCCAGTGCTCATTGGCAGATGTGGCCAGAGTTTCTGTCCTCTAAATGGGGATAACACCCCTCGCCTCCTATTCGCGGAGGCACTAGGAAGATCAAGAGGCGGCGTGTGTCCCCCCAGCCCCAAATGGCAGAGGAAGGGACAGATAGCCCCAAGGGCCGGCACAGGTACAGGGCCACCAGAACCCGCCACACTGCTGGTGGGAATGGCGGTCAGCATTGCCACTTGAAGGACTGGTGGCATCTGTACCCAAGCTGGACACGTGCCCCCCCAGCAACCCCACTGCCAGGCACAAACCCAGAAGACATGCGCTAGAATGTTCATAGCAGCACTACCGCTAAACTGGAGAGAGCCCACAGGTCCGTTAACAGCAGACTGAGAGAATAAACCATGGCACCCCCATACAAGGAAATACAACACAGCCGTGCGAAAGAACAGACAGACGCAGCGATGGGCTGAAGCACATGGCTTATGCTGAGCGGAGCCAGCCTCGGAGGACCGGCAGGTGGCTCCGTCAACATGAATTAAAGATCAGGCTCCCCAGATGCCGCACGTTTCCCTCCTTGTCCCTTGCTTCCCCTTCTCCTCCGCCCCACCTCCTACCTGCCCTTCAAGCCATCTCAAGGACCACCTCCTTCCCCTGTCCCCATTCTGCCAGGAGTCCTCTCCCCCCCGAACCTCTGCAGGTCCTTGGCTCAGGCTGCCTTACCCTGAACTTACATGTGCTGTGCTATTACATGAACCTCCCTCCTGGAACACATTCTTTTCTCCTTGGGGTCCCCTGGGGCTGAGACCCAGCTGGACAGAGAAAGGCCCCCTCCCTCTGGGTGAATAAATGCCCCTACTGCAGAGGGAAGACCTGTCTTTGGCCTCAGCCAGGCAAAAGGCATGGTCCATTCCTCCTCCGGTGTGTGCTGAGCACCCAGCAGACACAGGCACCGTGAAGAGGGGACAGTGAACAAGGCCAGTCCCTACCACTGGATTTATAGTCCCCCACGGCAACTGTTTCATGAAAACGGAGCATCCAGGAAGGCCTCCTGGAGGAGAAGGCACCTGGACTTCATTGCTCACGTGCACTGACAGAAGCACTGTTCATCCACTGACTTGCCTTGCCTTGCACCCATCATTTGCAGGCTGTCTTGGCAGGAGAGCCTCCAAATGGTTCTGCAGGAGAGAAGGGCTCAGCTGAGCCCTGCCCCACGCATTGGGAGGCTACCTCTGCGTAGGATGCACATGGATTTCACTTACATTATATGCCACTGCCCCTGAAACAGCAACATTTCTAAGATGATTTTACTCACACCTCAGAAGAGGCACTGGACACCTTACTGCCCCAGCTGCCCTGCATGGTAGCCAGAGGCTGTCCAGCCGGCACAGTGTCAGTGGACTCCTTCGCCCCCGCTCCGGCTGGATTTAGCCAATGAGGAGCCTGCAGACAAGAAAAGCAGGCAGGAGGAAAGCCAGGTCAGTATGTATATCCATTCTCCTCCCTGCCAGGTCGCTGTGTCCCTCTCCCCAAGGTCACAGCTCCTGCTGGCGGTGCCTCTCTTGTGACTACCCCTGCCCATCAGGTCTGGAGTGGTAACAGCTCCCCTTTGTTGCTGGCCCTGGGTACTGCACAATCTGTCCTTTAATTCATTGGATTTCCATTTATTCAACTCTCCCCTCAAATACCCTGTCTGAGGGTACTATAAAAATGTAAGACCATGTCAGTGACTCATATCAAAGAACATTCTTGTATGTTCCTTTTGGAGTAGCTTGGAGTAATTAATGGAAACCGGGGGGAGACTAGCCCCCTAGCCTCCGCTGGGGCCACTGCCGTTTGCATCCCCAGGACGTTGTAGTAGGACGCATCAATAGCTGACTCGATTAATGAATGAACAGACCGCACCCGGTCCCTCCACCACCCACAGCAGACCACGTCTTCTTCCCTCCACCCGACCTGCTTCAGCCTGCCGGCCTAGCCCGGAGACACGCTCCTTCCTTCCCGGGTCCCTGAGCGCAGTCCCCTGGGGGCACAGCGGTGGGGGGCGGGGTGGGAGGGAGAAGCCCTGCGCCCCGGCCCCCAGGGGAAGGGAGGCCCCGCGGCCGAGCAGCGGCCTCCTCCCTAACAGACTGGGTGGCTTTGAGGCTGTCACTTCACCCCCGCGTGTGCAGCGAGGGCAGCCACCACCCCGGCCCCGCACAGCAAATCAGCCAGAAGATGGTAGAGTGCTTTGCGAGCACAGGGCGCTCGGGGGCCTCGCCGATGGCTGGAGCGGCGCGGGAGCCTTGGGGCGGGGGTCCCAGGGGCGAAGCGCGGGCGCGGTCGCCGTCCCGTCCCCGAGGCGCGGCCCCGATCCACACGTCCCGCCCACCCGCCGCGGCCCGCGAACCGCCGCGCTCACCGCCCCACGTGGGGCCGCACGGGCTCGCGGCTCCGGCTCTGGATTGGCCGCCGTTCAGCCAGTCAGAGGGCGCCGTCAGCAGCGGCCGCGACGATTGGCCGCCGCGGGCCGGCCGGGGAGGGGGCGGGGCTTCCTTTTGTTCTTTCCTCCTCGGCGCCGCGCGCCCCACCTTCCGCTCCCCGCCTCCCGGGACCCCCACCCGGAGCCGGGCCCCGGGCCGCCTGGGAGCTGGTGGGGGGCCGCAGGCCGCCGCCCGACGTCCCTCCAAAATGGCCGCTCGGGGGGGCCCGGCCTTCCCCCGGCCCCCAACTTGTTCACACGCAGGAGAAAGAATCTACCGCCTGACACGAGGCCTGTGCAGGGTCTGACCTTGGACAAGCCCTTTCAGTTCTCTGTCGCTCGGTTCCCTTACCCTTGCTTTCTCTCTGTCTCCTAGGAATTGTGGAGAAGAGCCCATAAAAAATGAGCTTGGGATCCTTGTACAATGTTAACAAGTGAACGACAGAAGGGCTCGGGTTTTTCCTGAGAGGGTGCACGTGGGGGAGTGCCGAGGAGGGGAGCTGGGTGTCCGGATTTGGCTAACCCGAGACCATATTCAGGGTGACGGTCCTTTCCTAATCGCGGTTGAGGAATCCTGTCCCAGTTGGGGCTGGGTGGGGGATGGGGCAGAGAGAAGCCCCTGCCTCGGCCAGGCCAGCTGTGCAACTCTCCCTAAATCATCCCTGCTCGGGCGCCTGGGTGGCTCAGTTGGTTAAGCGACTGCCTTCAGCTCAGGTCATGGTCCCGGAGTCCTGGGATCGAGTCCCACATCGGGCTCCAGGCTCAGCGGGGAGCCTGCTTCTCCCTCTGACCCTCTCCCTCTCCATGCAGTTTCTCTCTCTCTCTCAAATAAATAAATAAATAAAATCTTTAAAAAAAAAAAAATCATCCCTGCTCTTCACTCACTCTTCCAGCGGTCTCCCTCTGGGGTCCAAAGGGGTGGCTCTAGGAGCCGGGGGCCCACACAGGGAAAGAGGGGCTCTGGGCTGGGCTAGGGGTTCAGGGGTTCAGCTTTGAGTCTCCCTCCTGGCTCACCACCTTCCCCCTAGAAACTGCCAGAAAGCATTTCCAGTGTGGTAGCGGCCACACACACACATCCCCCCACGGGCAGACAGGCTGCCGGACTGCCCAGGCTGCAGACCCAGGGCTCCTAATCTCTACACAGAGACCTGAGGTCCCCAACCAGCTGCGAGCTCAGAGGCTCAACTCCTTTTCTTCCACCAGGTGGCAACCAAGGAGACCACCAGGCCACGGCAGGGGGGCCCTAGGAAGGGGGCAGCCAGGCCCCAGGGAATCTTCAGCCTCCCTCCCATCGCCCATTGACCTGGAAAAGCCCCCAAGCCCTAGTTGATTGGAACCCTAACACTGGCCCAGGAACAGCATCTGGACCAAAACAGGAGTCATCTGCCTGGAGCTGGGAGTCCGCACAAACCATAATTCCTTGAGAAAGACAGACTCTGGTCTGATCAGCGTTCAGAATGCCTCTGTGCCACTGTTGGAGCTGTCCCTCAGTCACAGACGTCCCGGTGGCCTCCGCTCCCGACAGGCAGCATGGGAGCCAGGGGCCTCCCCCCTAGCCTGGCTCCAGTGGCCCCTGGAAGGGCTCCTGGCCCGGGGGCCCTGGCAGGTGTCTGCTGCCTCCTGGGGGCGGGGTGCTGCAAGGCTGACATCTGCAGAGTGTTTTTACTGTTGGACAAATTGAATCAATTAAACAGGCCCCATCTGGGTGGCTGGGCATGGCACACAGGAAGAAGGGAAGCAGAGGCAGGGGACAGCACACCTGTCTCTTGGGGCGTCTCCTGGGTGAGAGTCCGGGGGGAAGGTGGGAGCGGGATACATCCCTTTCCCTGCTGTTTAGGGGGCAAGGACCCTCTGTGCTGCCCACAGTGAAGGAAGAGAAAGCCAGCCCAGGGCTGCTGTGGGGGGAGACTCAGCAAGTGGTAAGTGGTGCCCGCTCCCCGCTCTGCCCCGCTGAGCGACACCCATTTCTCCACCTAAGATTCAGGCACTCTGGGCTTCTCAGCCGCCTGCCCTACAAACTTTTGGGGCACCAGAGCTTCCCAACACCAGCTCCTTTCAGAGGTATTTTGTTGCTCACAGACACACACACACACACACACAGGCAAGCACGCACGCAGGCATGGAGGTCTCCGGAAGCTGGGAGGCTCCACCTAGAGAGGAGACAGCCCCAGGAGGCCCAGGGAGCCAGCAGAGGAAAGAGGAAACAGACTGTGGAGGTGATAGCTGGGGCCCCCAGTCACCCACCTGGAGCGGAAGCCCCCCCCTCGGGGGCAGGCCCAGAATGATTTAGGGGCTGGCTGCTCTGTGACCCAGCTGACCCAGAGCTGGCCACTGCCTGGCAGCCCCTACAGCTGCTGGAGTGCGCCCAGTCCCCTGACTCCAGCAAGGACAGCAGGGCCGCCTCCTCGACACCCTCCTTCTCCTGGCGCTGCTGGCAGTGGGACAGGGCCCCAGGGAGTCAGGCGAGGCTGCCCCCACCACCCGGCTGCCAGTCCCCGCACAGGTACTTGCCAGAGGGCTCTTGCTCATCGCGTGCCATCGCAGTGCTGCTCTCACTGTCCACCCTGAGCAGCCAGACCACAGCTGTCCCTTGATGTCACGTGACTGTGACCGGACCCCCCCCCCCCCCCGCCGCCCCGAGGCAGACAGGGTCTTATCAGTAAGCCGCCATGGAGGACAGAGTGCTCAGCCGGAGACTTTCATCCACCCTCACTCAGGAGCCACAGGGCAGAGGCTGGGAAAGGGCGCTGGGGTTAGGGGTTGGCTGAGGATCCCACGTCCAGGAATGAGCCCAGGCTATGGAGGAGGACGATGAGGAGGCCCATGGCAGGGGGGCATCAGTGTAGAAGCTGCCCCCTTCCCAGCCAGGCCACTGTGAGGAGGCAGCCTGAATTCCAGGCCCAGCTCTGCAGACAGAGGTCCTGCCAGGTGGGGG
>NC_058417.1:58573542-58602751 GCF_002201575.2 Neomonachus schauinslandi
ACCTGCTGAGGACCCCACTCCCCCTAGGGTAGAGCTTTGAGGCACAGAGGTATTGGGGGCGGGCCAGACGGGTCTTGGCCGTCTAGTACCATGTCTTGAGGAAGTGGCTGCTGAGGCCGTGTCGCAGCCATCCCCTCTAAGGGCGGTTCAGTCCAGGTTTGCTTGCAGAGGAGCTGAGCACCGAGCGGTTAACAAGGAGGCACATGGCCCTGGAAGGGACGAACGGCGGTTACTTGGCTCGCATTTTCGCCGCTACCCGGGGAGCTGCGGTGCAGCCTTGGGGCCGGAAGTGGCCGCCTGGCGGGTCTGGGGACCAGGTCTCAAGACGTCTCGCGGCTTCCCGCTCCTACTCTCCGCCTACCATCCTGGTGTGAAGCAGGAGATGAACCTCGGGCGCCGCCGAGGGCCCTCCCGGCGGGAGCCAGCCGGTGGGCAGGAGCGGTACGGGGGCGCCCTCCAGCGGCCGCGTCCCGGAAGGCGGCCGACCTGCCGGACCCCGGCGGGGAGGGGAGGCGGGCGGTTCCCCGGCATCTGGCCCTCGGGACCCCTCCGCACGCAGTGGACAGCGCCCCCGTCCTCCCGGCGCCCGTATTCCTGATTGGATGGGAGGTAACTTAGGAACCAAAAAGGAGGCTGCCCCGTGAGAGTAAAAAGCAAGACGCCTATTGGGGTGACTCTTCTGGGTTCCCGCCGAGATGCCCGAGGGGGCGGGGCAGGGGAGGAGTGGAGGGAGCACCGGATCGGGAGCTGGGTCTAGTTCTATCCCCATCAGGTGCGGTGTGCGGCCAGTGGCCTTGTCTCCGTCGTGGACACGGCCTCTGGTGGGTGCTTCCCGGTGAGGCCCTGTTGGCTGCAGAAGGCGGCACACACACCTGCTGAAGCAGCGCGTCCCCGCCCATCCGGAAGTAATCAACGCGTCCTTCCCCAACCCGGCCTCACCTGGGTCAGGAGCATGCTCGGAGCGGAGATGGCACGCACTATCTCCAATATTACTGCTTTAAATATTTCAGCAGCTGGGGCGCCTGGTGGCTCAGTCGTTGGGCATCTGCCTTCGGCTCAGGTCATGATCCCTGGGGTCCTGGGATCGAGCCCCACATCGGGCTCCCCGCTCAGCGGGAGGCCTGCTTCTCCCTCTCCCACTGCCTGCTTGTGTTCCCTCTCTCGCTCTGTCAAATAAATAAATAAAATCTTTAAAAATAAAATAAAATAAAAATAAATATTTCAGCAGCTTTGTTCAGATACCATTCACCCCTTTGAAGTGTACGACTCCATGGTTTGGTATATTACATCATTAATTTTTTAAATCGTGGTAAAATATATATGACAGTAAACTTGCCACAAGTGTGCAGTTCCGTGGCTTCAAGTATATACTGGCAGTGTTCTGCAACCATCTCCGCCATCCGTTCCCAGAACTTTTTCATCATCCCAAACAGAAACTTTGTACTCATTAAGCAATAACTCCATAGTCCACCCTCCCACCAGCCCCCAGTAACCTCTTATCTACTTTCTGTCTCCGAGGATTTGCCTGTGCTAAATGTGTCATGTAAGTGGACTCATTCAGTATTTGTCTTTTCCTGTCTGGTGTGTCATTTAGCATAATGTCCTCAAGATTCATCATGTGGGGGCGCCTGGGTGGCTCAGTCGTTAAGCGTCTGCCTTCGGCTCAGGTCATGATCCCAGGGTCCTGGGATCGAGCCCCACATCGGGCTCCCTGCTCGCCGGGAAGCCTGCTTCTCCCTCTCCCACTCCCCCTGCTTGTGCTCTCTCTCTCTTTCACTTGCTCATTCTGTCTCTCAAATAAATAAAATCTTTTAAAAAATAAAGATTTGGGCGCCTGGGTGGCTCAGTCGTTGGGCGCCTGCCTTCGGCTCAGGCCATGATCCCGGGGTCCTGGGATCGAGCCCCGTATCGGGCTCCCTGCTCCGCGGGAAGCCTGCTTCTCCCTCTCCCACTCCCCCTGCTTGTGTTCCCTCTCTCGCTGTGTCTCTCCCTGTCAAATAAATAAAATCTTTAAAAAAAAAGATTCATCGTGTGGCACCATGTCAGAATGGCCGTCCTTTTTAAGGCTGAATAATATTCCGCTGTGTGGCCGGACCGCATTTCGCTTATCCCTTCGTCTGTTGATGGACGCTTGGGTTGTTTCCATCTTTTCCCTATTGTGAGTAGTGTTACAATGAGCATTGACACACCGGGATCTGTGGGAGCTCCTGCTTTCACGTGCTCGGGACATATAGCCGGGGGGGGCGGGGCGGCTAATTCTATCTTCAGCGCTCCGACGGGGGACAGACTGTTTTCCATAAGGGCTGCACCAGCCCCGCAGGAGCCTCCAATTTCTCTACGTCCCCATCACCACCTGTTCCTTCTCTTCGCATTATTATTATCACACTGTAGCATTAACTTTTTCAAAAAGTAGTATTTCCTTTTTTAAAAAGATTTTATTTATTTATTTGAGAGGGAGAGAGCCTGCGCACACAAGCAGGGGGAGGCAGAGGGAGAGGGAGACTCCCGGCAGAATAGGGAGCACAAAGTTGGGACTTGATCCCAGGACTCTGGGATCATGACCTGAGTTAAAGGCAGACGTTTAACCCACTGAGCCACCCAGGCGCCCCTAAAAAGTAACATTTTCATTACTAATTATATGTTCATTGAAGATAATTTATAAACGACAGAGAAGAAAACATTTTGTCTTTACCGCCAACCCCACCACCGCTGATTTTTGGTGACGCTGCTGGTTTTTACAAGTGTAGCCTTGGTTTTTGGATCGACAGGATGATGGCTAGGGGCAAGCAGAGGTGGCGGGGGCGACTGGGACGCCCTGCGTGGGTCGCCCCGGGCTGTCCTGGCCAACGTGGGGGGCTTTCCGGTTGGGCAGACTGTGGTTCTGTGCACAGGTCCATTACGGGGGGATCGCAGACTCACTCGCGGGCACACTTCGCCCACTCAAGGACCGCAGCCGGAGCGTTCAAGCAGGGGCCCCGCCAACCCGCGCCTCGACCCCGCGGACCCGCAAGCTCGCCCGCCCATCCTCCGCGGCCTGCCTGGCCCCCGCCGGCCGGCCCGCCAGGAGCCGCGCGTCCATTGGCCGACAGGGCGGCAGCCTGGGCCAATCACGCGGGGCGGTGGCCCAGCACCCAATGGGAGCGCGGTGGGCGGGGCGGCAGGCGCGTGCGCACTGGGCCCTACTGCGGCCCCGCCCCCGCCACAAGGGGGCCGCCCTCGTCTGACCCCGGGTCCCCTGGGGCGCCCGGGGTCCTCGCGTGGGGTGCGACCCTGGCCTGTGCTGGAAGTCTGGGCGCGCTCCTGCCTCCTGGCGGGTGCGCCCCCCTCCCCCCCGCCGGCCTCGCCGGGCTGCCCCGGGGTCGGTGCTCGCCCGCCCCTCCTTGGCCCCGGGCGCCCGGACCCTCTAACCTGGACCAGGAGGAGGAAGCGCTGTGTTGCCGCGGAAACGTCATTATTGTAGGAGAATCAGCGCTGCGGTACAAAAAGGAGGCGCAGAATTTACGAGACGGCCCCCTCGGAGAGCGCGGGGCGACATCTGGCCGCGCATTCTGTGAGACAAAGGCGTCCCCGGGCCCGCGAGGCCGCAGCGGTTGGGGTCCCCGTCGGGGCGGGCCGGCCTCCCCCTCCTCTGGGCCCGCCTCCCCTTGCCTCCCCCTGCCCCAGCCCCGAAGCCGAGAGGAGCGGTTTCGAGAATAGGCTTTGGGAGAATTTCCATTAGGTCAGCTCTGCTTCAGGGAGTAACTAATAAAATCAAGGGCGCCTGAGACCCCCGCCCTTTACGCGGAGATAACTTATGCCGGGTTTTCCAAGGGCCGGCGGGGACCCTGGACCTCCAGGACAGGACCTTGCCCCTTGTCTCGGGAGCCGGGTCTCTCGCGGGGTCCGGCGTCCGCACGGCCGTCCCCTCCGGCCCCCGCCCCCGCCTCGGGCCTGCCCAGGTGGCCGGGGCGGGGCTCTGCACAAAGGCCGCAGGGACCCGCAGCCTCAGCGCACAGAAAGCCCCCTGCCTGTGATCCCGCCCCAGCTGACGGATGACGGAGAGTGAGTGCGAGGCCCCGGGACAGCGCCCGGCCTCCAGGAAGGACACTGGGCTGAGGGACAGGGCCAAGCAGGTGCTGCCCCCGCTCTCTTCCAGGGAGCCCAGCTCGGTGCGCAGAGCCCTTTGGGGAGGAGCATGGGCGACAGGGCCGATAACACTTCGTTCCTGTGCACAATGGGGGCCACGCTTCAGGGACAAGCACCACCCCATCCCCTTTTCCCCCCTCCTCTCTGTTGCACAGTCCTGGTTAGGGGAGGGGGGGCATGTCCAACCAAGCCGGGGCCTCTGCTCCCCTGGAAGTGCCTTAGGAGCCCCAGGCCCTGGCAGGGAGGGAGGGCAGGGCAGGCAGACAGGGAGGTCCTCAGAGGGACTGGTGGCCTCAGGGCTGGGGAGATAAACCATTGTAAGTCACCCTGCTCCCAGCCTCAGTGCTCTCTACCCAGACTGGGAATCCTGCTCAGCTGTCCACACTGCATTGCTAGAGAATTGATGACTGCCCACCCACCCCTCAAGAGGAGAAGCCGAAGTCCTCCCAGGAACCCACAGCCCCATTTCATCTGACCACTTCCTTGCTCTGTCCCCCACCATCTCATGGCCCCAAAAGCTCAAACTTCAGGTACACTGGCCTTTCTGCAGTTCCTGGAATATACCTGGGCCTGCGCTCACCCCAGGGCCTTTGCACTGTCCATGCCTCTGGGGACCCTCTTTTCCCTTCCATCTAGGTGCCCCATCTCCTCCTTCAAATCTTTGCTCAAATGGCGTCCTCTCAAAGGGGCCTCCTCCTGCCTCTATTTAAACTTTCGACCCCCTCCCAGCTTTTTCTCCATAGTTCACATCCCCCTCCACACACACTGCAGTTTCCTTGTTTTTAAGTCTGTTTCCCCCCACTAGGATGTGAGTTCTTTCTGCCCATTGTGTTTCCAGCTGTATCCTGAAGTTCCCAGGAGGCCCTCCCTAACTACTGGTTGACAATAAAGTAGTGAATATAAATCCACATTAATCTGTAGGCAACCTTTCAGATCAAGGCCAACCCTCTTCCCAGCCCCACCCAGAACCAGTATGCAGCAACAAACTGGGCTGCTATGTAGAACATACACTACAAAATGTTAACATTCTCAATACATCAGAGGGTCTTTATTAGTGAGGAAAACCAGCAGCACTTCAATAAAACATAGGCCATGGCTGTGAGCAGACCTTCCACTGTGACCCCAGCAGAACAAAACAGTGCTCCAGCCCCCCAAGCTCAGACAGGAAGCCTCAACAGCTGCAAGGTGTCCTTTCTCCCCTAGCAGACTGCCACACATTACAGGGTGGGTGCAGGGGAAAGGCGCCCATGGTGGCAGGGAGGGCAGTGGCCCCCCTGAGGGCGTCCAGCCCGCGGGCGCCCTCTAGGCTCCTGGGCTGCTGAAGCCCGGGTGTGGTACTGCGGGCGCTCAGCCGTACCCTGCTGCACAGGAACTGGCCCCAGGGTAGCTGGTGAGACTGTCCCAGCGGCACAGCCCCTCCCTGCCTGCCCCTCACTTCTTCCCCATTTGGCTCCCAACGCAGTTTGTATGTGATGCTCCCGAGACAGCAGCTGGGAGGGGATCTGCCTCTGGCCAGCGGGTGGCAAGTCGGAGTGGCAGCTCCACTTATGACCTCAGTGGAAGGCTCTCAGGCACCGTGCGATGGACGGGAGGCAGCCAGGGCAGCCCCAGAAATACTGATTAAAGAGCCGATAAATCACAGCTCCATCCACCTCTCTACCCTCTCCCCTCCGCATCGCTGCCTGACTTTTTTATATTGATGCATTTAATTTATCTCTAAAAATGGGCAAGACTGCTTGTTTGATTTCCACAGGGGCCACGTGGGGCAGAGAGCTGACAAATTATCTCCTGACCCTGGATGGCTGATGTAATGGGGCCCCAGCGATGAAGGCCCCGTTCCTGTCTCCCGGATGCTCCATAGTCTGGCTCTGGGCCATTCCCCATGTGGTGTCATCAGAGCTGGTGCTGTCCTTGGCAGCTGGCTCATTTGTCCATAATGGTGGACACCCATCAGTCCAGGAGGCCCCGGTCAGGCAGCAGGGCCTGGCCCCTGGCCTCTCTTGTCCATGCCTCCCAGGGGCACAGGCGGTCTGGGGACTGGGGGGCGGGGGGAGGCGTTGACCTTCCCTTGGGCCTGACAAGGCTGCAGGGACAGTTTGGATCGTTCTTTCGCCTAAATCACCAAGACAGGCAAGATCTGAGGGAGTCACAGAAAGAGATTTGTTTTCAGCAAATTAGTATTTTCAGCAAAAAGAAATCTGGAAAGTATCCAAGGGAATTACTTGTCTACACTGGACAGGCTGAGGCCATCTGAGTTGGAAGGAGACGTCCCAGAACGGTTTCCAGAAGAATCCCAGCAGAAGAACCACCCTCTGCGCTGTAGACATGGCCCTCAGCCTCCTTCAGTGGACTTGAGGATGGACTTGAGGCATTTTGACAACAGAAGTGGCTGGCGATCCTGGCCGGCGATCCCGGCTGGCTCAGTTGGTGGAGCTCATGACTCTTGATCTCGGGGTTGTGAGTTCGAGCCCCGTGTTTGGGGGTAAAGATTACTTAAAATAAAATAAAATCTTTTAAAAAATAAATAAACAAATAACAAAACTGCTAATTAGCTTCTAAAGCAGACCCACCGCAGCAGCGGATGGTGGGCCACCGCCGAGATGGCCCCAATGGCCCCACTCCCGGTATGCATGTCCCTGTGGACCCTCCCACGCTGTCCCAGCCTAGGTCTGTGTGACCCACGCAACAGTGCAGAAGCGATGGCCGGCACTTCTGAGACGAGGTCGTGAGTCCTCCGCCCTCCGGTGCCCTGGAGGACGCCTGCGCCTGCGCACGGTGCCGGGGAGAGCCCGCTTCCCAGGCGGAGGGGCTGCCCGCGGCCGAGCTCACCGCCGGCGGGCCGCAGACCCAGCGCCGCAGCCCGCACGCAGGGGGTGCCGCGAGGGCGAATGAAACAGCAGCTTTCAGTCTGCGTTTTATCGGAAAGTAGAGGGGGCCGAGGGGACAATGCCACCTGATCCGTAATGCCCGCCACCGCCGGGGAGGTGGGTGCTCCTGCACCCTGAGCCCCACCACGGGGACGAGCAAACGGACGCCCCCGGAGGCTGAGCAGCTGGACCCAGAGGGCAGAGGGGCTAAGTGGCGAAGCCTGGATTCGAACCCCACAGTCTGGCCCTGAAGCTCTGGGGCGCTCGGGGCTTCCCGCGCCTTCCCCGCTACCACCCAGGCCCGGCACCCCGCCTCAGCCGCCTGGCTCAGCACCGGCCCAGCGGCCCAGGCTGCCTGCCCTCCAGGCGGCTGGCCAGACAACCCAGGCCCCAGCCGTCAGAACACGGTGCTCTCTGACTTTGGGGCTCATCCCGCTCGATCCTCTCCAGCCGTGTGGGGCCGAGCTGCCCGTCTGGAGGTGCCGCGGCGGCTTTGGACGGGTCGAGAGGCGAGCGCGGACACGGCGCGGACGTCCGGGGTGCTCAGAGCCGGGAATCGGAAGAGAAACCCCGCGCGGCGCTGCTCGCACTGCCTGCAGCCTACGGTTTCCTGAAGCCTGAAGCCCGCCGGGGCCGGCTGTGCCCTCCCACCCCACCCCTGCAGCCCAGCCTCCGCAAGCACAGCCGAAGGTTCTGGAAGGGGTATAGATGTATCTGGGGTAGTGATAGAAAAGACTCCGATTTTTTCGATCACTGGCAGAGCACCGAGAGTTCGGGGCCCACAGCAGAGGGTTCAATGCCAGGAGGCCCCACAACCGGACCACGCTGGGTGCACCTGCATTGGGCGCCTGCTTCCTTGGGTTCTTGTCCACCGCCTGGGAAAGGCCCACCGGCTTCCTGTGACTTCCGTGGGCTGCCCCATCTCATCCACCAAACTGCCTTGTCTCATTTTGTTACCCAAGGCTGGGTGTCTGCCGCTTACAACCGAGAATCCCGACTGAGGACGTAGCCCGAAATGACTGTTGGGGCGCCTAAAAGTGAGAGCCTTTAAAAGTCATCAAGCATTGTGTGAGTACCCGCATTCATCTACAGAGGCAGGTCCAAGGTGTGTCCGGGTAAGAATGGCACGTTAGGAATAAATTCATCTGCAGGTAGCACAGTACCCGGCGAACAGGAGATTAAACTCAGAGGAGCTGACTTTTCTCACATAACCAGAAATCTGGAGGTGGGGCTGTCCTCCCCCAGGACCACACTCTTTCTGTCTCTCCGCTCCAACATTGCTAGCAGCTGGCCCCAGCTTTTGTCTTCACAGTTTGCAAGGTGGTTGCTGGGACTTCAACCTTGGTTCATAGTCAACTCCACAGTCAAGGCGTGGGGGGTGGGGGGGGCGAAGAAAAAAAAAGGAGGAAGAGGCAGGGCCAGTCCCATCTGTCCGCTTTTTTATTTATTTATTTATTTATTTATGTTTTTATTTATTTGACAGAGAGAAAGCCAGAGAGGGAACACAAGCAGGGGGAGTGGGAGAGGGAGAAGCAGGCTTCCCGCAGAGCAGGGAGCCCAATGCGGGGCTCGATCCCAGGACCCTGGGATCATGACTTGAGCCGAAGGCAGATGCTTAAGGACTGAGCCACCCAGGCGCCCCTTATTTATTTATTTTTTAAGATTTTACTTATTATTTGAGAGAGAGCAAGCATGCACCTGCAGTGGAGGGGGGCAGAGAGAGGAGCAGACTCCCCACTGAGCAGGGAGCCCCATGTGGGGCTCGATCCCAGGACCCTGGGATCATGACCTGAGCCGAAGGCAGACACTTCACCCACTGAGGTGCCCTGCATCTGTCCCCTTTTATAGGAAGAGAGAAACCTCTTCCAGAAGCCTCTGCAGCAGATTCTGCCATAGGCCTTGCTGGCCAGAACAGGCCACATGACCTCCCATCATGTGAGGGATTCTGAGACAGCTAGGAACCAGGTTGTCATGGTTGGTATTAGCCAAGCATACCACATCCCTGGGGCTTAGCAGCCCCAACAAAAGAATGGTTCCGTAGGCCAGAAAGAAGTGGGAGTGAATACCGGGCAGGCAGCAGGCAAGCTGCCACAGGTGGGAAGACTCACACATTCAAGCAGAAGACGAATCTTTTTTTTTTTTTAATTAAGATTCTATTTTTAAGTCACATCTACACCCAACGTGGAGCTTGAACTTACAGCCCCGAGATCCAGAGTCTTCATGCTCCACCAGCTAAGCCAGCCAAGTGCCCTGGAAGAGGAATTTTTAAAAAGATTTATGTATGTATGTATTTGAGAGACAGAGAGAGCACGTGCGTGTGTGAGCGGCGGGAGAGAGAATCTCCAGCAGGCTCCCCGCCGAGCACAGAACCCGACGCGGGGATCCATCCCAGGACCCTGAGACCATGACCTGAGCCGAAACCAAGAGTCAGCCGTTCAACCACCTGAGCCACGAGGCGCTCCCAGAAGAGGAGTTTTTTCATAAGACATTGGGAGGCTCGCGGAGTAGCAGGGGTGGGGGGGATCAGGACCACGAACTCTGCAGCTGGCTAGGAAGCCTAACGTCCCACAGCTGCTGCTGGCCCTGGCACCTCAGTCCGGCCAGATACGACCAGCGCCTCCCGCCAGGCGTCCCCTGGGTGCACGGCCACGCCTGCCTTCAGCCCGGCCACTGCCCATAGCCAGAGCGGGTTCTGTGCTGCCTCTGCTCGGGGTGTGATTCAAGGAGGTGGATGCACCAGGCTGGGGGAGCCTGGGCCATTGACCTTAGGAGAGTAGGAGGGAGCTATGGGGCGTCAACTAGCACAAGGCTGCGGAAAGCAGGTCAGCAGTATGTACACACAGCCTACAGACGGCCGCAGATGGAGGCTCAGGAGCTTCAGCTCAGGTAAGCTCCACCCGGGATGGTGGTGTGTGTGGTGGGGAACCTCTAGCACTCACGTCATCACAGCAGGACTGATTTTAACCGTAGCATGTGGAAGCAGCTGACTTGTCCAGTGGGGCAAGTACGTGAATCTAGGCCCAGCCATCTTACAAAGAACAGATAATCATCTGGGGAAATGCTTACATCATAATGGCAAGTGAAAAGAACGGGATGTACCTGTGGTTGTCTTGGCAAAGTCTGATGAAGTGTTCTTTATTGAAAGCAAGAAACCAATTACCCAGGCCTGTCTGCTTTTAGCTTAGCTGGCAGAAAGGTTTGGAAGAATCTCCACATTTAAATAGAAATTTCTCCCATGAAAATTAGGAGAAGTGTTAAAATGTAAATGCCCTTGGAGAAAGCTCAAGGTTGGCTGGCTGAGAGGTTTGAACAAGTGGACACCCCCTGACAAGTTCATAAAGATGTATAAATAAGAATTCCCATCCCTATGTTATGTATAATAGTAAGAAACCTGGAGCCGCCTCAGAGCCATCCAGGAGAAGTAGCTAACAGACAGTAAATTTCCACAGCAGAATACTACACAGCCATGAAGAAGGTACAGCTCAGTGCATTGACGTGGAAAGATGTCACTAGCATGCTGATAGAAGAAAAATCAGATCGGGGCGCCTGGGTGGCTCAGTCGGTTAAGCGGCTGCCTTCGGCTCGGGTCATGATCCCAGGGTCCTGGGATCAAGCCCCGCATCAGGCTCCCTGCTCCGCGGGAAGTCTGCTTCTCCCTCTCCCACTCCCCCTACTTGTATTCCCTCTCTCCTGTCTCTCTCTCTCTGTCAGATAAATAAATAAAATCTTTAAAAAAAAATAAAATAAATTTTAAAAAGAAGAAAAATCAGATCATGGGAGAAAATTTCCTTTATGTGTAAAAATAGGTTAATATGCACCTTACGAAGTATAGAAGGGGGGCGCCTGGGTGGCTCAGTTGGTTCAGCGACTGCCTTCGGCTCAGGTCATGATCCTGGAGTCCCAGGATCGAGTCCCACATCGGGCTCCCTGCTCAGCGGGGAGTCTGCTTCTCCCTCTGACCCTCCCCCCTCTCATGTACTCTCTCTCTCTCTCATTCTCGCTCTCAAATAAATAAATAAAATCTTTAAAAAAAAAAAAAACAAAGTATAGAAGGGACTTCTGTTTCTGGTCATCATGGGATAACTGGCATGGGATTTGTTATCTTGTCATCAACAACTAGAAAACTGGAAAGAAAAGAAAATATGTAGCAACTTTTTTAAGATGTTGGACAATAGACATCCCAGAACTGTGGGATCCCTAAGAGAAGAAAAACAAAGATGTGAGCCCTACAATTATCTTGCCTGTCTGCCGGGAGGTACTCTCTGGACTGAGACACAGAATGCACAAGTCCTGAGTTGAGACACAGAGACTGGTTGGGAGAGGCTGAAATGGTTGGAATTAGCGGGGCAGAATGCCTCAGCAGAAGTAGCCATGCAGAGAACAAGCTCCAGAAATCTACACAGAGGTTCCCTTAAGGTTTTTGGTAAATTTTAAACTGTGCCTGTGTTCAAGGAAACCCCATGAGACTCAGCAAAGAACGGCTCCTGGAGAACTGTAGAGTTGGACAATTCCCAGAGCTCACGGGGGACAGAGAGACGTCTGGGCTCCCAACAGACCTCATTAAGCACCCAGGGCATTTCATGGAGATTCATAAGAGTCACATCTTAGTAGTAGGGCTGACCTATCCCAGAAAAAAAGGCTAACCCAGACTCACCCTAACAAGGTTTTAAAATCACCTCCAAAAGGGGCTCATGGCTGGCTCAGTCAGTGGAATATACGATTCTTGATCTCAGGGTTGTGAGTTCAAGCCCCACATTGGGTATGGGGCCTACTTAAAATTAAAAAAAAAAAAAAAGGAGGAGAGAAAGAGATGAGATAAAAGAAGCCAATGGAACTTTTAAAACTGAAAAATAGGGGCGCCTGTGTGGCGCCTTCAGCTCAGGTCATGATTCCAGGGTCGTGGGATGGAGCCCTGTGTTGGGGTCCCTGCTCAGCAGGGAGTATGCTTCTCCCTCTGCCCCTGCCACCCCCCTGCTCACACTCTCTCTCTCTCTGAAATAAATAAATAAAATCTTAAAAAAAAAAGATAAACAAAACCACACCAGGACACATCTGAATCAAAATTTTGAAAACCAGTTATAAAAAAAGAAAAAGCTTGAAGTCATCCAGAGGGAAAAAAAGATGTTTCATTTAGGGAAACAAAGATAAGAATGACTGCTGACTTATTGTAAGAAACAATGCAAACCAGAAGACAATGTAATGACATATCTAAATTGCTAAAAGGAAAAAAAACAAACAAAAAACCCTATCAACTTAGAATTTTGTATCCAGAGATAATGTTCCTCAAAAAGGAAGGCAAAACAAAACTTTTTCAGACAAACAAGACTGAGACCATTTATTGCCAGCAGACCTGCACTACAAGAAATATTAAACGAAAAAGCTACATGGGGTGCCTGTCTGGCTCAGTGGGTGGAGCGTGCAACTCTGGATCTCAGGGTTGTGGGTTCGAGTACCGCACTGGGTATAGAGATTAGTTTAAAAAAATATAATCTTTAAGAAAAAAAGGAAAAGCTACAAACTGAAGGAAATTGATACCAAATGGACATAAAGAATGCCAAAAATGGGAAATGTAAGACTTTTTATGTTTTTAATTCTTTTAAAGTATAGTTGACTTTAGGGTTTTTTTTTCAAAGTATGGCCATTTTTTTAAAGATTTTTATTTATTTATTTGACAGAGAGAGAGAGAGCAGCAGAGGCAGAGGGAGAAGCGGACTCCCTCCTGAGCGGGGAGCCCAAAGCAGGACTTGAGCCCAGGACCTGAAATCGTGACCTTAGCTGAAGGCAGATGCTTAAATGACTAAGCCACCCAGGCGCCCCTAAAATATAGTTGACTTTAAACCAAAAATGAATAGCAATCCATTGTCAGGTTTTAACACATGTAGAAGTACTGTATGTCGAAACTGCACAAAGACAAGAGAAAGGAAATAGAAGTGCATTATTATAAGGTTCTTACATTATATGTGGACTAGTAAAAGAATATTTGAAGGTAGACTGTGATATATCTGGAGAGAAAGAGAGAGAGGAAGGGGGACAGGGAAGCACAAAAGTCAGAGATGGACATACTGGATGAAAAAACAAGACCAAAATAACAGATGTCTGCAAAAAACACTTTAGACATTAATAGGTTAAAAGTTAAAAATGGATGATATTATACCTTGCAAACAGTAATCATAAGAAAGGGGAGTTGCTTATATTAATACCAAAGGAGATTTAAGGACAGGAAATACTGCCAACAACTCTAAGGGTATATACCCCTAATAACAAAGCTCGAACTATATGAGACAAAAATCTCACTGAAAATTCACAAGTTGAGTTGGACATTCCAATAATCTTCTCTTAGAAATTGAGAAAACAGGGATGCCTGGATCGCTCAGTCAGTGGAGAATGTGACTCTTGATCTTGATCTTGATCAATGATCTTGATCAGTGTGATCTTGATCATGAGTTCAGACCCCATGTTGGGCATAGAGCTTACTTAAAACAAAAACAAACAAACAAGAAATTGAGACAACAAAGAAAAAAATTAGTAAGAAATAGAACACCTGAACAACTATATCAACACTCAAAACTTGATCTAATTGACATTTACAGAACACTACACCCAACATGGCAGAATGCACATCACTTTCCTTTTTTAAAAAAAATAATTAATTAATTATATTTTAATAGTATGTTCCACACCCACGTGGGACTCGAACTTGCAAGCCCAAGGGTCGCATGCTCTACTGACTGAGCCAGCCAGGTGTCCTGCACATCCTTTTCAAGTGTACATAGAAAATTAACTAAAATTGGGGCACTTGGGTGGCTCAGTCACTTAGGTTCAGGTCATGATCTCAGGGTTGTGACATCCAGCCCCTCACCTGGTTCCCAGCTGGGTGTGGCGTCTGCTTGAGATTCTTTCTCTTCCTCTCCCCCTGCGCCTCCCCTCCCCTAAAAAAATTAAGATTGACCAAATTCTAGGTTATAACACAAGCTTTAATAAACTCAAAAGGAGGGGCGCCTGGGTGGCTCAGTCGGTTAAGCGGCTGCCTTTGGTTCAGGTCATGATCCCAGGGTCCTGGGATCGAGTCCCACATCGGGCTCCCTGCTCAGTGGGGAGCCTGCTTCTCCCTCTCCCTCTGCCTGCCTCTCTGCCTACTTATGCTCTCTATCTCTCTGTCAAATAAATAAATAAATAAAATCTTTAAAAAAAATAAATTCAAAAGCATTGAAATTATATAGATTATGTTCTCTGACCTCTACAGAATTAAAATGGAAATCAACAACAAAAAGGTTCTGGGAAAATTAAAAATATTTGGAAGTAAACAACATATTCCTAAGTAATCCATGGATTATAAAATAAATCACAACAGGGCGCCTGGGTGGCTCAGTTGGTTAAGTGACTGCCTTCGGCTCAGGTCATGATCCTGGAGTCCCGGGATCAAGTCCCGCATCAGGCTCCCTGCTCTGCAGGGAGTCTGCTCCTCCCTCTGACCCTCCCCCCTCTCATGTGCTCTCTCTCTCAAATAAATAAATAAAATCTTAAAAAAAAAAGATTTAAAATAAATCACAACAGAAATTAGGACATATTTTTAACCAAATGATATGGAAAACAATAGATCAAAAATTTGGAGATGCAACCAGAACAGTGCTTAGAGGGTATAGTTTTAAATGTGGATGTTAAAAAATAATAAGGGTCCAAAATCAAATATATATGCTTCTATCTTAAGACTTAGAAAAAAGAAGAGCAAATTAAACCCAAAATAGAAGGGACAAAGAAAATAGCAAAAATCAATGATATAGAGAATGAATAAGTAATAGAAATCAATGAAAGCAAAAACTAGCTCTTTGAAAACCTCAATAACTTTGATAAAACTCCAGGCACACTGGTTTTATGGGCTGAATTGTGTATCCACAAAATTCATGTGTTGAAGTCCTAACCCCCAGGCTTCAACGTAAACTGCGAAACTATCAGACTTCTAGAAGAGACGTAGAAGGAAATCCACACAACCTTGGATGTGAAGTTCTGGATATAATACCAAAATCATGATCCACAGAAGAAAAAACTGAGTTAGCCTTCATTAAAATTTAAAACTTTTACTCTGTGAAGGACACTGTTGAGAAAATGAAAAGATAAGTCACAGACTTGGAGAAAATATTTGTAAATCACATATCAGATAAAGGTCTTGCATCCAAAAAATATAGCTTCTTAAAACTAATAATAAGAATATAACAACCCGGGGCACCTGGGTGGCTCAGTTGGTTGGGCATCCTACTCTTGGTTTTGGCTCAGGTCATGATCTCAGGGTTGTGAGATCGAGCCCTGTGTCGAGCTCCGCACTCAGCACAGAGTCTGCTTGAGATTCCCTCTTCCTCCCCCTCTGTCCCTCCCCTACCAGCTTGTGCTCTCTCTCTCTTTCTCTCTCTCTCAAATAAATAAGTTAAATCTTTTTAAATTAAAAATTAAATTAAAAACCTGACATGTCAGTTCCTCAAAAATATTAAAAATAGAGGGGCGCCTGCGTGGCTCAGCCGTTAAGCGTCTGCCTTCGGCTCAGGTCATGATCCCGGGGTCCTGGGATCGAGCCCCACATCAGGCTCCCTGCTCCACGGGAAGCCTGCTTCTCCCTCTTCCACTCCCCCTGCTTGTGTCCCTGCTCTCGCTGTGTCTCTCTCTGTCAAATAAATAAATAAAATCTTTAAAAAAAACAAAAAAATATTAAAAATAGAATTATCATATATATAAACCTGAAATTCCACTTCTGGATATTTACCCAAAAGAACTGAAAGCAGGGTCTTAAAGAGATATTTGCACACCTATATTCACTGCAGTAATATTCACAATAGCCAGCAGTGAAGGAACCCAAGTGTCCATCGACAAATGAGTGGATAAACAAGATAGGGTCCCTCCATACAATGGAATATTATTTATCCTTAAAAAGGAAGGAAATTCTTTTTTTTTTTTTTTTTTATTTATTTATTTATTTATTTGAGAGAGAGAGAGAGAAACAGCATGAGAGGGGAGAGGGTCAGAGGGAGAAGCAGGCTCCCCGCCGAGCCGGGAGCCCGATGTGGGACTCGATCCCAGGACTCCGGGACCATGACCTGAGCCGAAGGCAGTCGCTTAACCAACTGAGCCACCCAGGCGCCCAAAAAGGAAGGAAATTCTAACACATGCTACAATATAGATGAAACTTGAAGACATTTTACTAAGTGAAATCAGCCATCACAAAAGGGTAGTGTATGAGGAACCTCTTATATGAGGTCCCTAGAGTTGTCATTCATAGAAACAGAAAGTAGGATGGTGGGTGCCAGGGGCTGGGGGAGGGAAATGGGAGTTATTGTTTAATGGGGATAGAGTTTAAATTTTACAAAATGAGAAGAATTCTGAAGATTGGTTGCACCACCATGTACTTAACACCACTGAACACTTAAAAGTGGTCATGATGGTAAATTCTGTATGTATATTTTATCACATTTTTTAAAAAGTGAGAATATCAAATTGCTGGCAAGGAGTACAGCAACAGAAACTATCATTCATTGCTGGTAGGAATGCAAAATGGTACAGCCACTTTGGAAGGTAATTTGGCAATTTCTTTTTTTTTTTTTTAAAGATTTTTATTTATTTATTTGAGAGAGAGAGAGAGCATGAGAGGGGGGAGGGTCAGAGGGAGAAGCAGACTCCCCGCTGAGCAGGGAGCCCGATGCAGGGCCCGATCCCAGGACCCCAGGATCATGACCCGAGCCGAAGGCAGACGCCTAACCGACTGAGCCACCCAGGTGCCCCTAATTTGGCAATTTCTTACAAAGATAAAGATAATTTCACCATTCAATCCAGTGATTATGCTGCAGATATTTTACTCACCTGATTTGAAAGCTTCTGTCCACACAAAAACCTCCAGTAGAAATGTTTGTATTCGCTTTTTTAGTAATTGCCAAAAACTGGAAGCAAACAAAATGTCCTTCAGTAGGTAAATGGATAAACAAACTGTGGGATGTCAATACATTGAGTACTATTCAGTGATGAGAAGGAAAGAGCTACTGAGCCAACACAGACGTGGACAAACCTGAAAAACAATAGAGTAAATAGATGGATGATTGCCAGGGGTTTGATGGGGGTGGGGATTGAGAAGATGGAGCACAGAGCATTTTGCAGGGTGAGGAAACTCTCTTCATCGTCCGGTGATGATGGGTACATGACACTATGCATTTGTCCAAACCCACAGAACTTTACAGCAGACAACGTGAGCCATGCCTGAAGCCACCAGACGGAGGGGGTGGGGACACGGTGCTGAGACAGGTCCCTTTGGAAAAGAGTGGGGTCTGTAAGACGAAGGGCAGAGGGCAGAAGGAACGTCACAGGACCTGCACTGCAGTTGGTAAAGTCGTTTCCCACGGGGTACCCATCAGCAATTCTGAAACCACGGCCCACGTGCTGGGATTGAGTGATTGAGTAGGTGGGTGCTGGGTGCTGGGAGTCAGGTGGGAGTTGACAGAGAAGCAAGGGCCAGGGTAGATCGATCCACATAGTGTGGGTTAGAGGTGGAAACGTCAGTGGGAGCTCATGTTTAGCTTAATATGAGCACAGATGGTCACATATAGAAATGTGTGTGTGCACACTCGTGCACACAGATTAATATACAAACATTTATCTCCTTGCTCTGTCACCAGCGAGGACATCCCTGTAGCAATGAGCACACCCAGCCCCCAAATTTTGGTCTCTAATATCATTCTCCAAGAAAAGGAAGACACGGAAAAACAGCTGCCCTAGGCCTGAGGCAGGGAATGTACCAGATGAGCCTGGAGCATCTTTTAGTGCCAGAAAAATGATCCACATTGTTGGGCCTACTTCAGAGAGACCCAGGAGAGCTCCCTCTGAACAAGCTCCCAGTGGCCAAACATGGAGCAGTTTAAACAACAAAATGAGTAGTAGTGGATTATAATCCACCGTGTCCGTGGATACTGAGATACCCACTGATGTAAATACATGACTGAATGAGTGAATGGAGGGGAAGACATAAATCTCGCACGCAGAGTGGGGAATGATTTATGTCGCGGCTCCCCACTCAAGAAGGTGAAGCATAAGTGGAGCATGACCCCCGACGCCCAGAGTGTGGGCTCCACATAGTGACGTCCTCCCGAAGAGAACAGTACACACTCTGGGGAGAATGAACACAACCCATACAGGGGTCAAGGTCCCGTCCTCGGTGACGAGTCACCTTGAGAGCAGGGACCCCTGATGTGACGTGATGAGAAGGCCCTTCAGCTCTGTGGTCTTGCTCCCCAAACCCATCACCCAACATCACATACATCCCGACGGAGGCACTGCCCCAGAATCTCCCCCCAGAACTTCCGGGCCCCCCGAAACCAGGGACGTGAGAGACGGCTCAGCCCAGAGGCTCCTGGGGAGACGTGATGACCGGGGCAGAGAGAGGGTGTGACAGGAAAACCGAGGAAACCTGAACAGAGTGTGGACTTGTGTTAACAACAGTGAGCCAGACTGGTTCCTGATTTGTGACACACGCCCTGCGCCCGCGGGAAACACAGGGTGGGGTGGATGGGACTCCGTACTATCTTTGCAACCTTTCTATAAATCTGAAACTATTCTAAAGTTGAAAGCTGATTACGAAGGAAGGAAGGGAGAGAGGAAAAAGAAACTCATGGAAGGATGGGCTTAGCTCTGGGAGTAGCATCGAACATTCCATGTAAACTTGTCCTTTTCAAAGCACAGGGAGAAAATAAAAGGTCTTATACAGTGCCCAGAAGCTTTTCCTTGGCGCTTATGGTGATCACTTTTCCTTTGTATTTTCCAGATGCTTTCCCTTTGTACTCAGACACAATGTGTTGGGTTTTTTTTAAGATTTTATTTATTTATTTGACAGAGAGAGACACAGCGAGAGAGGGAACACAAGCAGGGGGAGTGGGAGAGGGAGAAGCAGGCCTCCCGCTGAGCAGGGAGCCCAATGCGGGGCTCGATCCCAGGACCCTGGGATCATGACCTGAGCCGAAGGCAGACGCTTAACGACTGAGCCACCCAGGCGCCCCTGAAATGCAGTTGTTGTTGTTTTTTTTTTAAAGATTTTATTTATTTATTTGACAGAGAGAGACACAGAGAAGAGAGGGAACACAAGCAGGGGGAATGGGAGAGGCTTCCCGTGGAGCAGGGAGCCCGATCTCGATTCCAAGACCCCGGGATCAAGCCCCGCGTCGGGCTCCCTGCTCAGTGGGGAGTCTGCCTCTTCCTCTGACCCTCCCCCCTCTCATGTGCTCTCTCTCTCTCTCATTCTCGCTCTCTCAAATAAATAAAATCTTTAAAAAGAGAAAGAAAGAAAAGAAATATATGCCTGTTTCCCAGAGGCAGAGTTTCCTCATGACTCAGGCAGTGCAGGCCTCTAACACCGTGGGGTCTTTTCCTTATGAGGATGAGGACGGGACTCTGATGAGGCCAGTCCAGGATGAGCAGTGTTGCGGTCCCAGTGAGCCACCAGGAATTATGGGGCTCTCGGTACCACCATGGGGCCAGAGCAGGTGAGGCAGGATGGGCAGTCGAAGGCTGGCCCACCTCCAGGGCCCATCTGGCCTGCTGTGTCCTGCTGGAGAGACGCAGCCCCGGGAGCCATCCCTCCTGGGCCCGGGATGGGGGAGTTGGGGCCGGGGACATCTGAATTCTGCTGCCCTGGGTTCTACCCTCCTCTGCAGGAGCCGGCTGGGGTGCAGAGACCAGGTCCCTTGTTCTCACCGGCCAGCAGCTCTATTTCCACAAAGGACAGGGAGGGGGATAAGGCGGGGTGTGATGTTGGGGCCGGTGGGCGGCTGAAGGAGGGGCAGATGGACGGGGCAGGAGCTAGACTAGTCCTGGGGTGCTCACCATTGCTGAGGCTTCACCTTGGATTGGTCCAGCCCATCGGACGGCTCCCACAGCCCTCAGGAGCCCCCTGCTCCTCGTGAGACAGCTGGGTCACCCGCTTCCCTGGGAGCAGGGCCTCTGAGTGAGGGTCTCAAAAATGCAGGGCTTTCTCTAGTGTCCCTCACCCCCACCCCCCCAAATCACAGCTTCCCATCAGCCTCTGCTTTGGGGACCGTAAAGCCAGGTGAGGGGGAGGGAACTGGCTGTGGGGAGGGCCATGGGGCAGGGTACAGACCTCGGGCCAGGGGGGGCCAGAGGGGCACAGCCACGGCGGGCATCCCAGGCAGGCTCTGATCCTGACAGGAGCTGAGCTGGGACAGACCCCGGACGACAGCACATCGGGGCAGTCAGCAGGCTATGAGGAGCCCACAGCAAGAGGACAGAGAGGGCCTTTCTGTTCTGTCCCTCCAACTCCCCTTCGGGGTGTCTCCTGTGGCTCTGAGTGCTGAGGCTTTGGCTGGCTCAGGACAGAGGGACCACCCAGCCACCAAAGGCCTCTGGGAGCGTGGAGCCCAGCTTGGGGTCAGGGGAGACAGAGCCCCCTCAGTCTCCTGCCTGGCCTCCGTGGCAACTGACCTGTAAGTTCTGCAGATCACGCTCTTCTAGGTTGAAGTCTTGTAAGTGAGCTGAGCTCGGGTGTCCATTGGTCCTGACTCCCCTCCATGCCCTTGCAGCCCCCAGGCTGCCCCAGCACCCCGTCCCGCCCAGGCCATGTTTCAGCTCTGCTCCCTGAGTCCTGAGCTTCAGTGTCTTCCGAGTGCTTTGTTTTACTGCCCTGGAGGCAGGACCGAGTCTGCTGGCTCAGATAAGCTGGACAGGTCCTGAGCACCTACTGTGTGCCAGGCGGGCCCTGCATGAGGGGGTGGGAGACCCTGGTGCGCCCACGGTGCTTACCCTCAAAGAGCCTGCGGCACACCCCCTCGGGTGGCCACTAGCGACAGAACGGTAAACAGCGAGGGCTGTGAGGGTGTGGAGGAACTGGGGGCACGGCTGGTGGGAACGTGACATGGGCCGCGGCTGTGCAGACGGATGGGGTCCCTAAAAGTTAGGATTGCCGTGTGATCCGGAATTCCACCTCTTGGTAAGTGCCCAAACGAATGAGAAGCGGGACCCAAGGAGATATTTCTCCACCCATGCTCCCAGCAGCACGATTCCCAGGAGCCAGGCGGTGGGAGCCACACAGTGTCCGTGTGTGGATGAAGAGACGGACAGACTGCAGTCTACACCGAGACGGGGAAGGACATGCTGACACCCGCTACAACATGATGAATCCAGAGGACACTGTGAACAGTGGCAAAAGCAGACACAAAAAGACAAATGCTGTGTGGCTCCACCTCCATGAGGTTCCAGAGTCATCAAATCCGCAGACACATGGCATCTCTGCATGTGCAAAACTGTAGAATTTTCATGAGGTCCTCCTTGTCTATTTTTTTCTTTTGTCACCTGTGACTTTGCTGTCATACCTCAGGAACCCCTGCCGAACCCAATGCCACAAGGCTCTCCTTCCATGGTCTTCTAGGTCTTATATTTTGGTTTTCAGTCACTATTGAGTTTATGCTTGTATATGGCATGAGGTAAGGGTCCAGCTTCATTCTTTTGCATGTAGGCATCTAGTTTCCCAGCACCTTTTGTTAAAAAGACTGTCCTTTCCTCACTCAGTGGTCCTGGCCCCCTTGTTGAACATCACTTGACTGAACACATGAGGGTTTATTTCTGGGCTCTTCATTCTATTCCTGTGCAGAGGGTACCACTCACATATACTAGGATGCTGTATCAGGCAGGAGAGGTTTGGTTATGCTGCATAACAAGTAACCCCACAATCTCATTGATTTCTAGCAATAAGGATTTCTTTCTTGCTCACCCTGTATGTCCATCCAGGTTGGCTCTGATAGCATCTCTCCAGCCTCCAGACTGATGGAGAAGCCTCTCTCTGGAATACCGTGGTCCCAGAGCAGAGGGGAAGGAGAGCAGGGCCACTCCACACTGGCTCCTGAGGTTCCTCAAGCTATTTCATTGTCTAAAACATGTCCCATGGCCAAACTTGCAATCAATGGGGTGGGAGGTGTAACTCTCCAGAGAGATGCAGCCTCCTGCAAATGTAGGAGGACCCTTGGGAATCATGCACCATGATTAGGCCTCCCTGGAGGGCGCCCCTAGAAGGGGCCCCAACAGGGAGCTGAAAGGGAGGGGAAGCTTCCTGCAGGAAAGAACATGTGGCTGGCCACCAATCAGGTGGGATGATGCTGCAGGCCAGCACAGCTGTGGAAGGCCATGGGGGCTCCATGTGTAGCAGCAGCAGCTCACATGCTTCTCAGACGGAAGCTCTCTGAGTTGGATGTTTGGGGTCTCTAACCGTAAAAGGTCCTGGAAGCCAGTCTCACTCACCAGAGACCAGGCTTTCCAGTGTGAATCCTTGAAATGGTCTCTGTCCTCTACTAAAACACTGGCCATTTGAGATGAAAGAGGACCTTGGACTTGGAATTGCATCCAATAAACACAATGTCCATCTCTTGCCTGGGGACACCAACTCCAGGTTGGAGCGGTTACTGACCACTCGCTAGGCGTGTGGACGCTCCTCACACTGCAGAAAGCTTGGGCACCCATGAGCCTCCCATTCCACTCAGAGCATGTCCTTCACCTCTGCCTCACAGTCAGGGCACCAGGGTAGCCCTGGTGAAGGGGAGCCTTGCAGGGTTACACTGAGTCCCTGGGTGTACAAGACACTTCTCCAAGGAAGCATCCCTTCTAGAAGCTCCCATTCATTAAGCTGGACAGTATTTCAGACATTAGCCTCTGCGGTTTCATCTTCTGGAAGTTGTCCACTTGTATGCTTTCTCCTACTCGTCTGCAGATTTTCCCCACTGTCTCTTGGTTCGCAGCTCCTTGCATAGTCTGGAGATGAATCCCTGGTTCTCCACTTAGCCCAAGTAGTCTGTTGACTTTGTTGATGATGGTCTTCGCAGAAACTATCCTTGTCTTTGCTTTGGTTGGAGCAGATTGTTTCAAAAGTCATCCCAAGCCCCATCTCCTTTCTCAAAGCTTAGCATCTTGATGGACTTGGAGCTCCTGAGAGAAATGCTGACAGGTGGTTTGCTGGCTCGGGTGTCGGGGGACCTCACTGCGTCCTCACACCCATGGGGAGAAACCACCACTCTCCTGTGTGGGGACAGTAGAGGGACTGGCCCACCTGCCCCAACACCAGAAGGGCGGGGCCAGGATAGGGCAGACAGTGTGGCCCCCTTTCTTCTCCTGGCTCTAGAATCGAGGTGTTCCCCTCCGCTGCTCTCCTACACAACACATGGAGCCCTCTCTCCTCTGCTGCTGGGATCCAGCACACTGGACCAGACCTCAACCCAACTGAAAGTGGAAAGCAGCCCAGGGTAAGAAAATAGTTTGATCGGTCGCTATGTTCCCATGGGTGGTCCCAGGATGAAGGCCAGGCCTTGGGAGGGCCCACTTCCTGCTGGGAGACTCTCCACAGCCTTCAGTCATGTGCTCTCGGGTCCCTGGCTCCAAGCCTAACAGAGCCCCCTCTCCAACTGAGATGGGACCTACGAAGCACCACCGCCCTCCCCACTGATGAAACGTGCTTCCCAGCAGCAAAAGCAAAAATGGTCCATCAGCCAGTAAAACCTAACCATTTCAAAAAGAAGTCCTCCCAAATCCCTAAGCGTTTTCAATCAAGAAATCTTACTTCCTTGAAGCACTTGGGTGGCTCCTTTGTTTCTGATTTCAGCTCAGGTCTCAGGGTTGTGAGATCAAGCCCTGAGTTGGGCTCCACTGCTGAAGATTCTCTCGCCCTCGCCCTCTGCCCCCCACTCACGATGTTCACCCTCTCTCAAAACAAAAGCTTATTTCCTTGACCCAACCTGCAAGGCAACTTGAGTATTCCAAAAAGCTGCCTAACTCAGGTCCATCACTAGAAGCACTGAACCCTTGACTGAGCCAGGGGCACAAACAAGGTTTTTGAAGGGCAAGTTGGGTCATTTCACACCACTGGTGACCAGTCCCTTGGTTCAGGAACCCAGTGATTTCATGAACTTTCATGGCCACTCCACTGAGCTCGTGGAAGAAAAGGAAACCCAAAGTCCTACAACCACCTGCATGTGGAGGGAACCCACCCCTGTATGGCTCCAAGTGCTTCTTGGCAGCATAGCCTTCCAAGTACCCGAACGGTTATTTGGAGAGCTCCCCTTGCTTGGAGTCTCAGCTCAGGGGCAGCAGCACAGGATTCCCTGTACACAAACCTTCCTCCAGGGGAGGGGCTCCCCAGCTCTCAAACTGTGCCAACCGTTCACCAGACCTGGTTCTTAAAATAGAATCACTTTCCATCTTAAAGAATCCACACCACCCCCCAAAGTCAGCCAGGAGTTCTGACCCCAAGCCCCACCCCTGCACTCCCACAACAGACGCCACCGCACGTTACTGCAGCACTTTTATTTCCTCACACGATGACGCGTTGCTGGGGCCTAATGTTCTCACATGACAGTAGAAAACCAAAATTTGTTGTCATCTCTTAAAGAATTGAGAATTGTGTACAAAAACCTTACATAAATTAAAAGGATGAATAAATTTACAGTTGTAAATGCAAACCGTTTTCCAACTCAAGGCAATTAACAACCCACGGTGTTCTGGCAGGAAAACATTGGGTAAGAAAGGAAAAGTGGGTCCTAAGGCTCGGACCTTCCCAACCCTGTTAGACCGGCAAGACAGAAATGACAACGCATTCAGGACTCTTGCCAGCCTCTAGAGAAATCCTGGAATAGGCAGCTCTCAGACATTAATACCCTGCACAGATCAAGAACCTCACGGTCTTGCAGATCCTCCGATCAATGGATTTCTCTTCCATCAACGTGTTCTCAACCTCAGCCATGAACTGACCGAGCCGCATGTGCTAAGGGTTTAAATCAAAGATATGTACAGGGTATTAAACATATACCAAGGGAACAGTTAACTTGGATACAAGGTCAAGATCAGCAACAAGTTCTACAATCCAGTGCTGATATCAGATACAAGCTTCAAGGACAAATTTCTTTTCAAAGGCTTATTCCAGTTTCATGAGGCTAGCATGAGGTGTATACGTTTGCCAGGGCAAACTTATACTCCGGGATTCACTCATGCAGCAGATGCGTAGCATCTGCTCGCAGTCCATTTAGAAGCATTTGCGGTGGACGATGGAGGGGCCTGACTCGTCATACTCCTGCTTGCTGATCCACATCTGCTGGAAGGTGGACAGTGAGGCCAGGATGGAGCCCCCGATCCACACGGAGTATTTGCGTTCAGGAGGAGCAATGATCTGTAAAAACAAGAACGGGGCTGTTAGCTCGTGGCATGGTCTTCACAGTAAGGCCTCGGAGCCCCGAGCCCACAGCTGTCCTGGACTCACCTTGATCTTCATCGTGCTGGGCGCCAGAGCTGTGATCTCCTTTTGCATCCTGTCGGCGATGCCGGGGTACATGGTGGTCCCGCCAGACAGCACCGTGTTGGCGTAGAGGTCCTTCCGGATGTCCACGTCACACTTCATGATGGAGTTGAAGGTGGTCTCGTGGATGCCACACGACTCCATTCCTAAGAGACAAAGCTCCCCCTTAGAGGGCACACGCCCTTTTGGAGGCCACAAACAGCACCGCCCTCCCCAGCCTCAGTGGGACCCCTGGCACCCCGCTGCCCCACACCTACCCAGGAAGGAAGGCTGGAAGAGCGCCTCCGGGCAGCGGAACCGCTCGTTGCCGATGGTGATGACCTGCCCGTCGGGCAGCTCGTAGCTCTTCTCCAGGGAGGAGGACGACGCAGCCGTGGCCATCTCCTGCTCGAAGTCCAGGGCGACGTAGCACAGCTTCTCCTTGATGTCACGCACGATCTCCCGCTCGGCGGTGGTGGTGAAGCTGTAGCCACGCTCCGTGAGGATCTTCATGAGGTAGTCTGTCAGGTCCCGGCCAGCCAGGTCCAGACGCAGGATGGCGTGGGGCAGGGCGTACCCCTCGTAGATGGGCACAGTGTGGGTGACCCCGTCCCCAGAGTCCATGACAATACCAGTGGTGCGGCCAGAGGCGTACAGGGACAGCACAGCCTGGATGGCCACGTACATGGCCGGGGTGTTGAAGGTCTCGAACATGATCTGGAGAAAAGGCAACGGGCTCCTTAGTCCAAGGCAGGGACTCGGAGCCACCCCATGCTCACACACTGCATGCTGGCATGCCACAAATGTGATGTGTAGAGAAAAGAAAAGCTTGCAGGCAGAAACACAAATAAGAAACCTTGAGACTTCAGGGAGGAAATGCCAGGAGAGGAACAGAACCCTGGAAATATCGAAAGAAATACTTGAATTTCAGAAAATAAAGCTGAGCAGAACATGGCTTAACGAAAACAGATGGGCAGTGGTCGCATGGGGCAGCGCTTACCTGGGTCATCTTCTCCCGGTTGGCCTTGGGGTTCAGGGGGGCCTCGGTCAGCAGCACGGGGTGCTCCTCGGGGGCCACGCGCAGCTCGTTGTAGAAGGTGTGGTGCCAGATCTTCTCCATGTCGTCCCAGTTGGTGACAATGCCGTGCTCAATGGGGTACTTGAGGGTCAGGATGCCCCGCTTGCTCTGGGCCTCGTCGCCCACGTAGGAGTCCTTCTGGCCCATGCCCACCATCACACCCTGGTGTCGGGGTCGCCCGACGATGGACGGGAATACGGCTCGGGGGGCATCATCCCCAGCAAAACCCGCCTTGCACATGCCGGAGCCATTGTCGATAACGAGCGCGGCGATCTCCTCTTCCATTGCGGTCTGCGTGAAGACCGGTCCGGTCAGACGAGCCCCGGCACCGAGGGTCCGCCTCCCCCCCGCCGCCCCCAAGCCCGGCAGGAGAGTAACCGCCCGGAACCGGGCCCTTCTCCGGGCGCCACCCCCACTCGCGGGCGGCGGCGCTACCGGGACTCTCCGCACTGCGGTCCGGCCCCGCCCCAAGCCCCCCCCAATCCCCCCCCCCCCACTGCGCCCCCCGTGCACCGGCCGTCCACCCCGCCCAGACCCGGCCCCGACGATCCGGGGCCGTGTGGCCGGGCCCCCCAGATAGGAGGCGTGGTGCGGACCTCGGCACCAGGTGCGGGGACCAGCGCCCGAGGCGCGCAGGGCGGCCTCTTACCGGTGGAGGTGGCGGCAGTGGACGCGAAGAACGAGGTGCGGGAGAACGCAGAACGCGGACCGGCTGCGGCGAGTGAGACCGAGCGCGGCCTCCCCCGCCGCTATTTAAGCGAAGCGGGACGCGCGCGCGGGCCGGCGGCGCGCGCGGCCCCAGAACATGTCCATATATGGCGATCTTTCCGAACGCCGGGCGCCCATTGGCTCGCCGGGCCGGGACACGTGGGGCCCCGCGCCCGGCCCCGCCCCCCGCCCGCACCGCCCCCAACGGCCCCGCCCGCGTCGCCCCCGCGCGCTCGGGACCCTGCGCGCGGGCAGGGTGGGCGGGTGTTCCCCGGGGGTCGCGGGCCGGGCTGCGGGTCCGACTGGCCAGCCCCGCCCCGGGACTGCTAGGCTGTGGGGGAGGGCCCGGCTGCACCCCGAAACTGCCTGGCCCAGGGCTCGGCCGCGCCCCAAGCCGGGGTGTGTCCCCGCGGCCCGGCCCCACGGGTGGGGGGCTTTGCCCCCGCGCGCCCCCTGCGAGCTGCACCCCGAGGCTCCGCAGAGAG
Organism: Neomonachus schauinslandi; assembly: GCF_002201575.2. Taxonomy (NCBI): domain Eukaryota; kingdom Metazoa; phylum Chordata; class Mammalia; order Carnivora; family Phocidae; genus Neomonachus; species Neomonachus schauinslandi. The sequence goes on from NC_058417.1 coordinate 58,601,092, forward strand.
CGTGGGGTGCGAAGGCCGACGCTGGGCTGGGGGAGGGGCGGACAGGGTGTCCCCGCCGGTCGCCCTTGCGGCGCCCTGGGTCCCGCGGCCCAGAGGAGCCCCGTAGAGTCGTGACCTCGTCACCGTGATGAGGGCTAGGAGCCGCCTGTCCCCCATCGTGGCCAACCACCGCGCAGGTCCCTCCGCCGGAGGAGGGGGCGCCCTGCCTGGGGTCCCTGGCGGTGCAGAGACAGGGGCTTCATTCTAGCCACCGCCGACGCTTCCTGCCTCTCAAACCGCAGGCCTGATTGTCCCCAGGAGCGGGCTCTACTCGGGGTTTGGGGCCATCCCCCCATTCACTGGGGAGGGGCTTTGTTTTGTTTTAAGCTCCTGTGCACATTATAAGGAAACTGAGGCAGGAAAGGGCAGTTTTGACTGTCCGGACGGTCGACTCTCCCCTAGAGTTGGTGGGCACCCTCTGCTTACGATACTAGAGAGAGCCAGGGTGGGAGTGGGACCAGGCCGCCCCGCTGCTGCCCGACCCCGGGTCGCCAACAGGCCGACCCCGCCCGGCTGCCCTGGGATTGTGTGTCCTCCCGGGTCCGGGGCGTCCCCTTTTCCCCAGGAGCCTGGGCTGGAAGACCAGTCCTCGCTAACAGGGTCCTAGCCGCACCTGCTGGCGCCATGCTTTGGTTATGCCCAGAGGGGAACCAAAGACTACGATTTCTTTGGGGCTGATTTGTAAGCTTTTGGAAGTGCTCAGAATGAAACGTCAGAGGAGGCGTGGGGAAGAGCACCAGGCCAAGGGTAGTGGCGGTGGGACCAGGCGAGGGAGGCCAGGGACTCACACAAGGTCCCCGGGGCGCTCAGCTTGACCCGGGCAGGTGTCTGACAGTGGGGGGCGGGGCCAGCCTCCCCTAGAGCCCTGCAAGGTGAGCCGGTGGCCCGGTCTATGGATGAGGACGATGGGCCCAGACGGTAAAGCAGCTGCCCAGCTCGCCTGTGGACTGCAGTCCCCCAGACACCATGGCCTTGTCTATGGCCATCCATGCCCCCAGGACAAGCTGGGTCCCTGACAGTCGCCCCAGGCTTTTCAGGGGCGCGGGGCAAGGTTGCTGTCCGTCAGGTGTGTGCCCTACCTATGGGAGAACCCCGGGCTGGGCCTCCGTAAAACCCATCCATACTCGCGGCCACTCGCGCCCGTGGGCACAATCACAGCCTGAGGACAACCCCAGGTGGGGGTGTCCGTGATGTAAGGATGATTTCCACTTGGGGGTCCCAAAATGTCACACACAGGACACAGGGAAGGGAAGTGCTAAGGTCTGTCTCCACGTCCTGTGTCCGCCCACTCCACGATTCCACTTAGGCCTCTGACTCCGGCTGGGGGGGCACCTGTCTCTCCTCCAACTCCAGCTCCCCCTAGCACTCCTTTGTCTGGCGTGCTTGAAGGGGTAGCCACTTCTGGGAAAAGATGGGGAGGGAGCAGACACCCACAGACCTCTGTCCCCGCCCCCCTTCCTCCCTCCGCACCTTGCAGTCCGCGGGACGCCGGGTGCTCAGCCCCGGGGTCGCGGAGGTGAGTGGGGTGGGGCCCGGGAGCCCGGACCTCCCCCCCACCCGCGGCGCCGGGCTGCGGGGGAGGGGCGGACGCTACTTCCTCTTCCGCGGTGTGTCACCGGGG
>NC_058417.1:58602851-58607774 GCF_002201575.2 Neomonachus schauinslandi
CAAAGGGGCGGTGGCGGGCGGCCGGGGCGGGGCGGGAGCGGAGGGGGCAGCCGCGGTCCCCCACCCCCACCCCCGGCTCCCCGCGAGCCAGCAGCTCCGCGGCAGGCCTGGCCGCGACAGTGGGGGTGGGGCTGCGTGTGCCCCGCCCCCCCCCGGGTCCGGTGGTCGCAGGAGGTTGAGGGGGTGGATGCGGGGCTAGATGCCTGGCCGGGGAGGAGGGGAGTGACCTTCTGGGAAGCACCACCGGAAGCCAGGGATACGTGGACGCGGTGGGGCCCGGCTCCAGGTAGCCCTGCGCCCGCTGGCCCGGCGCAGGGGGATGGGGGAGCACCGCCTTCTGCACTGTGATTTTTATGTTTTGCAACTGGGCAGTACGAGGCCTCGCCCAAGGTCACCTCGGGGCTGTGCTCTTGGAAGCTCAGGGCCGTCCCCACCCCGCCCAGAGCGGGAGAGGGCCCGGCGTCCCTGGGGAGGGGACCGCGAGGACGGCAGCAGCCCCTGGCTCCGGCGAGCAGGGAAGCTCTGGGCAGGAGGGAGAGAGTCTGCACTTGCCCTCCTGCCCAGAAGCGGGTGCGTCCTTTCCATCTTGAGGACAAGCTTGGGCCTCAGAGAAATGATGTGATTTTTTTTTTTTTCTAGCTCATTGCTGGCTTTAGGGGATTTATTGTGACTTTGCTGCATCTGATTTTATCTCCCATGCATTTAATGGCTGAGAAAATAGCGGGGCAGGGAATTGGTATCACCTTGCAGGTAACTGGTGGGGCTGAGAGCGCTCCAGTCCTGGGCACTGCCTGGCCACCCACACCAGACTGTCATCTTCCTGAGCCTAGGACCTCTGCACCTGGGAGCATGGCCTGCAGCCCACCTGCACCCCACCCCCCGCCCTGCCCCAAACTCACTCTCCCTCACCCCTGCTTGCCTCCTACCTCTAACCACCTCCCAACTAGTCATTACTTGTCAGGCAGACAGGGTAGGTAATGGGCCACTGTTCCTAGCCTTTGCCGCTGCCATTCCACCTGCCTGGAATGCCTTTCCTTCTCCATCCAAATGCAATGTGGGAACCTGAGTTGGATCCTGGAACAGAGGAACCAGTGAGGTCCGAGGAAAGTGTGGAGTTTAATACCAAGTGCCAAAGTTGGTCTCGATGACAGATGAACCACGCCGGCGTAAGTTGTTACACTAGGGAAACTGAGTGGGGAGCCTACAGCAAAGCTCAGACGGTCTTTGCCCCTTTTCTGTAAATTTTAAATTGTCTCCTAATAAAAACTTCATTTTAGAAAACCCAAGGAAAACCAGTTATTCTATCCTTAGGTCACTGTCTTATTCTCCTGGTCTGTGGACAGATCAAATACTTGATGATGCTTCTGTCATCTAAAGCCACCTGCAGGGCCCTGGGCAGGCTCCCTCAGGGAGGGGAGGGGGGCAGGCTTGAGCCGTGCTGTCTGTTTCGAACAGTGGTCCCGAGGGCTGCCCTGGTAGGCAAGGCCGGGTTCCTGCTGGCTTGGCCTGCTTGCCTCTGAGTTTCAAGTCCAAGGGCAAAGTCAGAGCCACATACTTCCGTGTCTGGACTAGGGCCCAGCGGGGGCTCGTTCACCCGCCAGCGCTGTGCACACTGCGGTACAGCTGGAAGTGAAGCCTCACGGTGGCTGGCTGGGGATTTGGGCCCATGCACGCTGTGCCAGGTGCTGTGGGCTCATCACCACCACTCTGTCCTGCTCCAGGGAGCCCTGGGCCAGGCCTCCGTGCGCTGTCCTCTTCTTGCCGCCTGGGCAGTACCACGAAACTACGCCATGTTACAGGTGGGGCAACAGGCTCGCGGTGTGGGGAGTCAGGTGACACCCGGGCCAGGAGTCCCGCACTACCCCTGTTCCGGCAGAGGAGGGTTCCAGGCTTTTCAAAGACGGGCCCCAGTGGAGTTTCTCTCCCCACCCTGGTGTAGCAGGAGCCAAGGAGGCCCCTAGAAGAGCAGCGGGCTAAGAGTCAGGACCTGGGCTCTGGGCCAGGCTCAGCCCTACGCCAGCTGTGGCCTCCCCATGCCTCAGTTTCCCTAAAGAAGTGGTCTAGTGACATGAAGGTGGTGCAGCCTATCAGAGGCTCTGAGGCTGGTGGTCCTCCTGCACTGGACGACAGCTCTAGGGACAGGAGGCCACGGGGCAGCCTTGTGAATCGCCCCACCCCCCCACCCCCCAGGCCCTCACTGCTGTTTTCCCGGCCTCTGGCTTTGACATCCCAGTGTTCAATTTTTGGTTAAGAGACACTCAGCCCCTCTGTGTGTCAGGCCCAAGATTCCTGGGAGTGGTGGCCTTTGATGGAGCAGTTGGCTCCTCGCTTTGCTTCTGAGGACACATTTCTAGGCCTCGCTTCCCTGGGCCTTAGTAGACACGCTCCCTGTACCACGGGGTGGGGGTGCAGGCCCCGACACAGGGGTCCATCCAGTAGTGCCCAGTCTGTCTGCTCCTCACCTTTGCTGCACACACTGCCAAGAATGACTGTGTCTCGGATGCAGCATGGGCCCCCCCCACAGCTGCCTCCCCCAGAGGTCACCACTCTTGTCCAGGCAGAGTTCTTACCCTCGGTGAGTTGCACCCACAATCTGCAACGGCGAACCAAGGATTAAACCCAGGAGTCCAGGCCTCCAGCTTCTTCACAACATGGTCCCACCTCTGCACGTGGCTAAAGCCACAAACCGGGGTGCCAGCCGGCCTGGCAACAGCATACCTGCCCTGCTGTCTTTCCAGCCCAGCTGCCTGCCTCCTACTTCCCCATGATTAATGTTGCCAGTCAGGTCGCCCTGCTCCTGCTGCCAGAAGCTCTGGTGGTGGGCTCTGCCTGACCCCACCCTTCACTTACTGCATCTCTTGCTCACTGCCCTCCCAACCCCAAGCTAGCACCTGGCTGTTGCTCTGCCAGAAAAATTCTTCCAGTTGGGCTGCCTCTTCCCTGCAGGCCTCCAGGCCCTGCACTGGCCTCAGGTCCAGGCTCCCCACCTCCTACCTGAATAGTGGTTATTCACTGTTTGTCCCCACCCTCTGCCCCAGAGTGTAGGTTCCCAGGGCACAATGGTGAAGCTGGTGTCCCCTGTGACTGGAATAGTGCCTGGCACCTACAGGGCAGCAGAGAGCATGAAGGGAGGGAGGCCGAAGGAATGAAGAGGGAGGGGCTCCCAGCCCCGGAGGGACCCTCCTTGAGGGGCTGGCCCTGCGGCCCCCCTACCCTGACTCCAGTGTGCAAAAAGTCGGACGTGTCTTGGGCTGAGAAGGAAGGGAGCCCCAAGGTCTGACTGCCCCCTGGGATCCTGTCCCCGCACCTCCCTCCCCCGGCGCTGGTTGGCTCTCGGGGCTGCAGGGCACTGAGGTGGTGGGGCAAGGCACAGAGAAGATTCAGGCTAACCCCGTACCTCCCGCTCGGGCCCCGGATTTTGGGGAGCGCGCCCGGCCGGCCGAGCTCTCCTGACTTAGACTAGGTCAGGGCCCCGCGCGGCAGGTGTCCCCACCCCCAGGACGCCTGGCGCCACTCCGAGGACTAGGAGGCGGATCAGGGCGGGAACACGGGCGGAGGACGCTGCTCGGGCGCTCCGTCCTCCCCGCCACTGTCCCGAGGCCTGGCAGAGTGGGAGGAGGCAGGGCCAGGCTGGGGTCGAGCCGGGGCTCCGGACGGGTCACCGGGTCTTTCGCAGCGGCCTCCTTCCTCCGCCCGGCTTCCCGGGAAAGGTCCGCGGCCCTCCGGGGGCGGGCCCGGCGAGGGGCGGGCGTGGCTACGCTCGGCCCCGCCCACCCCGCCGTGGGCTGGGTGCGGGCCCGGGAGCGCGGGTCGGCTGCTGCGGGGCGCGGAGGAACCCCCGGTGGGTGGGCCTCCGGGCGCTCGCTCACAGACCGCGCCCGGGGCCACGTGTCCCTGTTTGGTCACGGGGCGGTGCCCGGGCCACAAGTCCTCGCGCCCCCCCTTCCCCCGCCCAGCAGGAGCTGGGTCCGGGCTCTAGCTTTGCCCGCGCCCTTTGAGGTCAGCGCTGGTGACCTCGGACGGAAAACCCGCGGGCGGCCGAGCGCGGAAGAGGCTACCCCAGAGGCGGCGCAAACTGAGGCCGGAGACCTGGGGCGCCCTGACCTGTCCGGATCTGCCGGGTCTCCGGGGACGCGAGCAGGGCCGGCCACATGGCGGCCCTGCCACCCGCAGCCCTTCTGCTCTCCCTCTGTTAGCTGCTTTCAGACCCGGCACCGGAGCCCCTTCCCCCCACCGCACCCCCATCTCCTCCGCCTCGGTGGGGTGCGGGCAGGCGCGGCACCCTGGCCCCTAGGGACTCAGCACGCACCTCCCCGGGTGGGGCACGGGCTGGGCACGGGGACACGCCCCAGGGGCAGCGAGCTTGAACGCCTGGGCCAGGAGATGGCGCCCGGCTCCGAGACGGGCCCGGTGCTATGCCCAGGTGGGCCGCCAGGTGGGACCCGCTAGCGGGGCTGGGCGCCTGGGGCTGGGCGAGCAGTCCGGGCTGCACCTGTGTGTGCCGGAGAGACCCCCACAGCCATTGACGCGGTTGGGGAGGCGCCCGGCACTGCCCGCCAGCCCCTGAGTCACTGCCGCCAGAGAGTGATGGGAGTGGCCGCTGACCTCAGCCAGTGCTGACGCAGGGACAGAGGGTGCGATTGGGGTCAGTGGGCACCCGGGCCACGGAAGAGGGGAGGGCCAGGGCCTCGACTCAGCCAGACGGGACCAGCCCACCCTGACGCCCAGGCACCTTCGGTCCACCCCAAAGCCCCAGGGACCTGGACCTGACGTGCATCCGTTGAATACACAGGGCTGGGGCCCAGGGGATGGGGATGTGGGCGTCCCAGCTGCCATGCGCAGTCTGCTTCCTGGGCAGCTCAGTTATTTCCACAGCTAGCCCCCCCCCCCCCCCCCCCCCGACAGCGTGTCGATCTCGGTGGT
>NC_058417.1:58608174-58624761 GCF_002201575.2 Neomonachus schauinslandi
GTGGGGGAAGACAAGGGGGGGTGATCCGATTCCACTTCTCCAGGGGCAGTCCCAGGGCTGTGAGCTGCGGGGCCACCCCAGGAAGTTGGGAGCGGTCACTGGAGTGCCACACCAGGGCAGTGGGGAGCCACAGAATGCCCTGGGGTGGGGTAGGGTGGGGGAGCAGAGGTGGGCCTGAACGTGGAGTGGCGGGGGGCCAAGGCAGCCAGGCTGGGCTCAGGTCCTTCTGGGGGAAGGACAGACGATGCTCTTGCGCAGTCGGAGGCCAATCCGCCTCCCTGGCTGACAGATGGGTTGGCCCCAGCAGGTGTGTCCATAGGGGACTGTGGGAGTGAATCGTTGCTTGGAGCGCCCCCCAGGAGCGGCCCCTCCCCGTAAGCATCCGGAGTGAATCTGCCACTGTGCTGTGCTGAGCACCTTCCCCGACCCCCTCCCGCCAGGCCCCACTTGACACGGGGCTGGGTTGAGTTTGGTGGGCCATCCAGCTGGGGAGGGGCAGGCAGGGCCCTGTAAGTATGGTTTCGGGTTTGCGCATCTGCACACCTGAATTACCCTACCTGGGGAGGGTAGTTTGGGGAGGGAGGGAATGCCATGCTGGAAGTGTGCTCTTGGATTTTGAAGGCCTGACCCCCTGTCTCTTCTTAGACTATTTCGGGGAAATGGGTATCATTGGAATCCTGACCCAGTACCCAGGATTGTTTCATGTTTCTCTGTGAGGTTTTAGGCCTTTCTCTTCATTTCTGCTGCAGTGACATTTCTGGCTGTGCTCTTGGTGAAGTCCCCTTGTTGTCCCGGCCACTTCCACCCCTGGGCACACAGTGGCCCTCAGCTCTTGGGAAATTTCTTGCATTCTTTCTTTCACAGTTTCTTTCCTGTTTTTTTTTTTTTTTAAAGATTTTATTTATTTATTTGACAGAGAGAGAGATAGTGAGAGCAGGAACACAAGCAGGGGGAGTGGGAAGGGGAGAAGTAGGCTTCCCGCAGAGCAGGGAGCCCGATGTGGGACTCGATCCCAGGACCCTGGGATCATGACCTGAGCCGAAGGCAGACGCTTAACGACTGAGCCACCCAGGTGCCCCCCTGTTTTTTTTTTAAATTTTTTTCTTTCTTTCTTTTTTTTTTTTAAAGATTTTATTTATTTATTTGACAGAGAGTTCACAAGCAGGGGGAGAGGCAGAGGAAGAGGGAGAAGCAGGCTCCCGGCTGAGCAGGGAGCCCGATGGGGGCTCGATCCCAGGACCCTGGGATCATGACCTGAGCCGAAGGCAGACGCTTAACCGACTGAGCCACCCAGGGGCCCCAATTTTTTTCTTTTTTTTTTTCCTTTGGGATTTCTGATAATGGGGTGTCCTATCTCTTCCACAAGGCCTTTAATACTGTTACTGTTTCTTTGACCTGTTTTTCCCCCAGCTTTCTGGGATATTTCTTTGACTTCTTCTGACCCTGCAATGGAATTTTTTTTATCCCAGTTATTATAGTTTCTAACCCTTTTGTTTTGGGATAATTTCAAACTTACTAACTTTCTAACATTTACCACACTTCCCTTATTGTTCTTTTTATCTGTCTTTTCATGTCCGAACCGTTTGGGAGTTGGTCTCAGACATTCTGCCCTCTAGCCTTCACATCTCAGCGCGTTTTTCCTGAGAACAGGGGCGTTGTCCTACCCAACGACAGCGACGTGGCCAACGTGCGGCCGTGGGCAGGCCGCTGCTCATCTCCTCTGTATCTCCAACGGCAGTTGCCCCCACTTAGTCCTGTGTCATCCAGGCGTCACGAACCGTCCCCTGCTACATCCCCTAGGCTTCTCTCTCACTTGCCCACCACTCGGAGCAGCTCCTAGGCGTGTGCGGGTTTTCCCGGGAAGCAGACCAGCACCGAGGCCTCAGGCTGGTGCTTGGCACTGTCCCCCCCCCCCCAAAACCCTCCCTCTGGGGGCCGTCCAACAAAGGAAGGTGAGCACATGCACAGCCTTTCCCGCTGTAGGACGAGGAAACGCTCCCTTCCTGTTTTGTCCCAGAAGTCCCTTTTGGATCTCTAGCGAGGTTTCAGGCACACAGTAGGTACTTAGTATGTGCCCATGATGGTTGGTGTGAGGGGTCTGGTTCCGTCGTGCCGGGCTGCGCCCCTGCGCACAGCTGTGGTGCACGTGTGTGCACGGTTGCACGGGAAGGCTGGGGTGCGCAGAGGCGGCCCCAGTGATCTGCAGAGATGGGGGCTCCCGACTGTCCGCGCTGGGTGTGTCTTGAAGCCCAGGTGGACAGTAAACAGCCATCTAGTTTCTTGGAGTTGATCTGGTCCTGCTTCTGAGCCCCGTGCTGCCAGGGACTTACTCTGACACATTCTTGTGAATGCTCCCCTCTTGTTCTAGAAATATGCAAAGGCCCTGGGGTTTGGGTGTTGGACGACCGCATTGGGAGGGGCTTCCCCTCCCAGCCAGCAGCTTCCCTTCAAGGGCGCGGGGGAGGGCCATGCAGGAGGGGAGTCCACGAAAACCAGTATTTCATGAGCTGTCCTGCCTTCAGGAGGGGTGGGGGATGGGAGTGGGGCTGGGGATGGTGAGGGAAGGGAGGGGTCTTGGGGGATCCGGATGGTGGGGAAGGGGAGAGGGGGTGGGTGCATTTTCATGTGGAGCAGGCGGTGTGAGATGCGGAGCCGCCTCCCCACACTCTTCATTCCAACACTGCCCTCTCCCTCCTGCCCTGCAGAAGGGAGCCTGTCACCCTAAACCGCCTGCAAACCTCCAGTAAACCAACCCAGGCCCCGCCTGCCCATGTAAGTGGAACTTCAGAGTGGCCAAGCTCCGCCATGAAAAAATCATGAGGCAGCCAAGCCCTGGGCCTGTTTTCAGGAACAATGCGGGAGGCTGGGCCCTGGGCGCTGGCCAAGCTGGGCCCCAGGAACCGACGCTGGGCCTGGGAGCAGGGGAATCAGGGCCTTGGGGCCGGGCCCAGCAGTGCCTGGGCCGGCAGGAAAGCCCTGGCCTCGCCCTGGGGGCAGAGGCCCAGAAGGGGGCCGGCCAGAGTGGCCTGGCCCTGGGAGGGCACAGTGCCTGGGGCCGAGGGGGACAGGAAAGCGGGGCGGGGCCTTGGGGGTTTCCTCTGTGTGGAGTAATTCCCAGAGACTCGCTGGCCTGTGGGGAAGGAGGGGCACAGCGGGCATTGCTCAAGCAGGGGGCCAGGACCTGGGTCTGGGACAGGTGTTGCCCCGGGGGGGTCCCTCCGTCCTGGGCCATTGCCAGGCCAGCCCGAGTGGGGAGCCACTCCCTCCCCCAGCCGGCACGCACATGGGGCCCATGCCAGCTCACGCCACCAGCAGCCGTGGTGCTCGGGCATCCAGCCTGGTACACGCGCCAGTTGCCATGGCAGCACGCAGCGTGCTGGGCAGGAGCCCAGGCTGGGCGTAGCATCCAAGGCCAGCGGTCTAGATATGCAGGACCGGGAGTCCTTTCCCCGGTTAGCCCCCCCCAGGGGCCTGGCCGGGGCCGGGGGGGCCTGCAAGTGGCCAGGCCCGCCCATCCCCCAGCATCCCAGGGAAGGAACAGTTTCCTGAGAGCTCCAGGGCAGATGCCGGGGGGCTGGGGGCTTCAGGGCCCTCTCTGCTCCTGACCTCAGCTGGACCTCACTAAAACAGGCGGGAGGCCAAGGATCTGCCCCACCCTTGGCTGCTGGGAGCTTCCGAGAGCTGGAGCGACCCCTGCCTTCCAGGCCCAGCTCCAGACAGCTGAGTCCATCGACGGCTGGCCACTCCCCGAAGTGGGGGTCCAGGGGTGCTGCTCGCCCGGGTGGCCTCTCAGTGCCCAGGAGGAAAAGTTACGCATGTTGAAGTGGGCGCGTCAGGCAGCCTGACACCTGTCCTCAGGCCTTGTCCGGTGGTGGCAGACGACGGCCCAGGGCGATGCACACACACAGGTACACACCCCGTCCCCCAGGAGGGCAGGTCCAGAGGTGAGTGGGCCAGGTGACTCTGGATGCCCCCGAGGGCATCCTGGATGGGCCGTAGGCCTCGTGAGCCCCTTGTGGGTGGCCGTGTGGACCCCCTCGGGCAGGGGACACGTGTGTTCCTGAGGACACAGCCCGCCACAGGCTCTCACAAGTAGCCCCTGACACGGTTCCCTTGTGCTGTACACAACCTGACCGCCATGCTGGGTGGCCATGAGCAGGCTAGGGCTGGGATCCAGGGAAGCTTTTCCAGGACCAGGGCCGGTCCAGCCACTGACCACGGCTCCCTCTGTCCTGCCCCGCCTGTGTGCACCTTCACACCACGCCCACAGCAGCATGCACTCTGCCTCACCTCCCTGCAGAGGCTCAGTGCATCACACCGGACGTTCCTAGTACCTACTGTGCGCCAGAGCCTTACCGGGGATCCAGACGTGGCCCCTAGCAGGCATTGGGCTCAGGGCTTGGGTCCTGGGAGGTGTGGGGGGCAATCCATGCAACCTCCCTCCCTCCAAGGAAGCCTGGGCTGGGAGGCCCACCTCTCAGAGTCCCTTGGGGCCTGAGAGGCTCCCCCCTCAGCTCACACTGCGAGTCAGTGCCAGGCAGCCCCACCCCAGGCCCGCCCAGAACCGAGAGATCACAGCCACTTCTGGCTCTGCCAGCAAGAGACTTCCTGGAGCCAGGCCCACTTAGCGCCTGGCAGCTGGGCTTCCTCCCGCTGGGCACGGGATGCCCATGAGCACCCTGCTGGTGCCAGTCCGTGCTAATGAGGCCTTCACGCCAATCGGGCATCCCGGGCTCCTTCGGAGCCTGGGTGGGAGTTGGGGGGACCGTGGGCACAGCTGTCCCGCAGACCCCCCGTGCACGAGGAACTGAGCAGTGCCACTGAGCACCTGCTCCGTGGGTGTTCCTGCAACCCTGGGAGGTGGCAGAGAGTGAGATCTAGCGAGAAACAGCTGTCAGCATCGTGGCTCATACCCCCAAACCAGGGGCATGTGCCTGGCACCAAGGCTAGGCCTGGGCCCCTGGGACTTGGAGGATCTAATAAGGGCATCCTCCATGGGGAGGGGGTGCTACCCCAGACCCCATCTCCCTGCCAGTGGGCGCCTGGCACGCAGCCCAGCGGGGCACACACTCGGTGCCCCATCAACGTGTGGGGGTCGCAGAGATGGGCAGTGCTAGCTGTCAGGGAGCGCTAGACCAGCCCCGCTGACCACCCCGCAGTGCACACTGTGCTGTTGGGGGGACAGGTGCCCAGGTGTGTCTCCCAGAATCCCCCCTCCGGCCCTCAGTGTCTCCCTGTGCCTGGCAGGGCTGCTGCCCAGGGCTCAGAGAAGGGAGGAAGGACTCCTGATCTTGTCTGCCCTGCCCACCCCCGGGGCCTGCACATGCCCAGCCCAAGGCCCTTGCACTCGGCTGGACCCCCACAGCATGGGGCCCTGTCACGGCCTCCAGAGGGGCGGAGCGGAGCTGCCTGTGGCATCAAGGGCCACGAGCCTGTGGCTGGAAATGCCCGGGCCCCGAGCCCATTCCCCGAGGGAAGCCTGAGGGTCCCACGCTGCGATGAGGAAGAGGACACCGAGGCTGGCCCAGGCCCAGGCCGGGCAGCTCTGGTTTCACTACTTGGCTCCCAGCCCCTGAGGCAGGTGCAGGAGACAGACGGGCAGGGTGCGGCTGAGCAGGCCCCTTGCGGGTCCCCAAAGACGGCCCCCTTGGGCTCAGCGGGGACGGAGTCTAGCCCGGTGGTCCCAGTGGTAGGGGCTGGGAGGTGCTGGGGTCAGGGGTGGCCAGCTTCCGGCCTCTCCTAGCCTGCTGGCCACATCCCTCTGCTGAGAGGGCTCTGCCCCACAAATCCCCTGGACCAGACCCGTAAAGACGCTGCAAGTCAGGCCAGTCGCCCCAGCAACATGAACAGCAGTTAGGGGTCCCCGGGCCCACGCAGCAAGGCTGGCTTCACCCTAGCTCACCCAGGAAGGGGGAGCAGCCTCGTGGGCTCCTTGAGGTGCTTACAGCACAGGGCTCAGCCCGAGGCCTGGTCCTCTGACCCTGGGTCCGACAGCCCGCCGCCTTCAGGATGGCCCCTGCCCACACTCTCGTGTCACCTTCCAGCTGCGTGGTCCTCCAGGCGGTCCAGGGGCCCTCTCCCGGTCCCACAGAGCCAGGCCGCCTGGCCTGATGTGAGTGCGACCCTGGCTCGGGCCAGGGTACCATGGGCGCCAGGATGGGGGTGTCTGGGCACACCTAGACGCTCCCTGGCACCGCGACCCCTGGCTGCCACGTTCCTAGCCCAGGCCACCCTGGGGGAGGTGTCGGGCCCAGGGCTGCAGGCTGCAGCCGAGCGGGACAGTATGGGAACTCCAGCTCTGGGCTGCCTGAGTTGGGGGGCCTTGCCGGGCTCCTGGCACCAGGAATCAGAGAAGCAGTAACTGGATCTGGCCGAGGATCTGGCGGCCGCTGAGGGTGGAGAGCTGCGATCGGGTTGCGGCCTCGCTGAGTTTTCCACCAGGCAGCTTTCTCTACATTGGGAAGGAGCCGGGCTGGGCTGGTGAGTCTGTGCAGTGGGTCTGGGGGCCCTGACGCGGGGGACAACCAGGAGAAAGCCCAAGAGGCGCAGGGGCCAGGAGGCGGGGCCCGGGGCTCGGGCTGTAGGCCTGGGCAGCCGCCAGTGAGTACGGGGAGGTGGTCAGCCCGCGGCGGGCGGAGCTCTCCACCCCTGCAGGCCCTGGGGCTCCGGCCGCTGGGGCAGTCCACGAGTGGCTGAAATCCAAGCTGGGGTAACACAAGGCAGCCGCTGTCCCTAAGCCGGCACAGCCCTGATCCGCCCCCCACCCGCCCTCCGCCACCCGCGGGCCTGCAGCCACTGGTCACAGGGCAGCAGGTCCATGACGCCGGCCGGGCCTCTGGGGGACCTCGGGGGCCGTGAGCACACGGAGAGAGCCTCCCAGGCCCCTCGTGGGGCGCTGGGCCGGCCCTGAGGATGCCCACCAACGGCCTGCACCAGGTGCTGAAGATCCAGTTTGGCCTCGTCAACGACGCTGACCGCTACCTGACGGCCGAGAGCTTCGGCTTCAAGGTCAACGCCTCGGCACCCAGCCTCAAGAGGAAGCAGACGTGGGTGCTGGAGCCCGACCCGGGGCAGGGCGCCGCCGTGCTGCTCCGCAGCCGCCACCTGGGCCGCTACCTGTCCGCGCAGGAGGACGGGCGCGTGGCCTGCGAGGCGGAGCGGCCGGGCCCTGACTGCCGCTTCCTGGTGCTGCCGCAGGCCGACGGGCGCTGGGCGCTGCAGTCCGAGCCGCACGGCCGCTTCTTCGGCGGCACCGAGGACCGGCTGTCCTGCTTCGCCACGGCCATCTCCCCGGCCGAGCTGTGGACCGTCCACCTGGCCATCCACCCGCAGGCGCACCTGTTGAGCGTGAGCCGCCGGCGTTACGTGCACCTGAGCCCGCAGGAGGACGAGATGGCGGCCGACAGCGACACGCCCTGGGGCGTGGGCGCGCTCGTCACCCTCACCTTCCAGGATGGGCAGTACTGCCTCCGGGCCTGTGACGGCCGCTACCTGCGCAGCGACGGCCGCCTCGTGGGGGGGCCCGAGCCCCACGCCCGCTACACGCTCGGGGTCAAGGCGGGCAAGCTGACCTTCAAGGACCGCGACGGCCGCTACCTGGCGCCCGGGGGGCCCGCCGGCACGCTCAGGGCGGGCCGCAGCACGCGGCCGGGCAAGGACGAGCTCTTCGACCTGGAGGAGAGTCACCCGCAGGTGGTCCTGGTGGCCGCCAACCACCGCTACGTGTCCGTGCGGCAAGGTAACGTGGGCGCGGCGGGCCGGCCACGCCGACCTCGGTCCGGGCGCTCGCCTGGGGGAGTGGCAGAGGGCTGCTGGCTTCAGAGTCAGGAGGAGGGGTCCTTCTCAGGACCACTGTGCCCACAGGGCGCTGGACAGCCGCGCCCAGGCCCGCGGCCGTGAGGGGCAGAAGGGCAGGTCCTGCCCACGCTGGGCTGGCCCCCCACTCCCTGCCCCTCCCCTTCTCCTCTACTGCTCCGTTTTCTGAGCTCTACAGGAAACGGGGGAGGGGCCAAGGACAGGACAAGGAGCCATCAGTGGGCAGGGCCCTTGTGCCCACTGCCCGTGCCTCACCAGTGGGGATCCTCATCCAACCCAGGAGTGGCATGTGGAGGCGCCTCCCCCGGGGCCCGGGCTTCTTGGTGGAAGGCACGGTCTCTGCCGGGTGGGTGCAGCCTGGCTCCCCGTCAATCCTGGAGCATTGGCCACCTGCCTGGTGTGACCAGTGGGCCTTTGCACATGCGATCACACGTCTGTGAGGTGAACACGGGCAATTCCTGCTTCCTGGAGACGAAGCTGAGGTCCCAGAGTGGCCCCTAGCCGGGCCCGGGCCAGCAGTTGCCACTGCCTCCTACTTGGGCTCCTGGGTCTGTGCCCCCAGGAGTGGCCAGGCACGCCCTGACCTGCCCCACTGCCACCCTCCAGTCCCGCTGGCCGAGGCCCGGCCGTGAGCACTCCGGAGGGCCCCCCGCCCCCGCCTGGAGTCAGGGTTCCCAAGGCCAGTCATGCACCGCGACGGGCACTCCACAAACACCTCCTGAACGCCGGTCTGGAGCGTGGCCAGGTCCTGCAGCACGACGGACAATCAGCCCTTGTCCTTCCCGGCGCGGGCCCTGCAGTCTGGCCACAGCGCTCTCTGGCCTGTGGGAAGCCCCCATGGTTGGTGTGTCCACCGTGTGAACCGCGTCCTCTGTGAGGCAGGGGAGGTGCTGGACACAAGGGCGCTTGGACGGGCTCGGGTGGCGAGCAAGGCTGCGGTGCCGCTGGTGGGGGTGACAGAGACCGTGCTGGTGGGACGGTGAGGGACGGCCCCGTACGGACTCTTCTTCCTTCCCTGGACCCCCTGCATCTGACTGTCTGTCACGGGGGCATCCCCGACAAAGGACAGGATCTGCCTTCCCCTGTAGAAGCCAGAGGGACCCCACAATCGCCTGCTCGCTTCCTTTGCAATAACCCTAGGGCATGGGACCTGCCCCCAGAGGTTCAGTGTTGACTGGGCAGCGAGTGGTTGAGGAAGCAGGATGTGACAGGATGTCCCTGTCAGTCCAGGGGAGGAGGCAGCTGGAGCTGCGGGTTCTGCCGAGTGCTGGTGCCTTGATCCCAGTAATTTTGGTGGCCAGGCAGCCCCAAACCTGTCTTCTTCCGCATGGGGTGTCTGGGAGCACCCTGGCTGGCCTTCAGTGACACAGTGGAGCTCACAGAACGGTCCCCAGTGGCTCAAGCCACGAGGACGTCACCTCACATAAACGAAGTCTGCAGGCACGGGGGTGGTGGGGTCCCAGGCAGGACACCATCGCTGGCTCAGTGGCGTCTTCAAACCCTTCACTCTCTCCTCCTTGTGGAGCTGCTCACGGGGGACAGCTCTGACCTCGGGCTGGTGGCCTCGTGGTCACAGGACGGCTCTGCTATTCCAGCTGCGTGAGTTGGAAGCCCCTTGGCCACAGTCTGTCTGGAGGGCGTGTGAGGGGCGATGCTGGGGATGCCGGTGGGGTCGGCCTCAGAGGGGCCACGGTGCAGGTGTGCAGCCGGACTCGGGAGCCCTCTCCTCCTCCTGCCCTCAGCACCTGCAGGGACGGGTCTCCCACCTCCTGGGTCTGTTTGTGTCACCTTCTCCACGAGCCATCCCAGCCAAGGCCCACGGCACCCACGGGCATCGCACAAACTGTCCTTGTTGTCTGAGTTGTTAACTGATCACATGGCCAAAGCATCAGGTGCTCACTTAGTTCAGTGCTGCCGAAGGGACGGCGGGGATGGTGGGGATTTACGCAAGAAGGGACACAGATCCCTATCTGGGCAGCTTTGGAGGGAGCAGCCTTGGGAGCTGGTGAAGGACGGCAGGTTTCACCCTCTCCAGCATAGGCCCTCCTGGTGCCCGCCCTACCTTCCTGGGGACGGGGCTGGACAGGATCTGGCCCCGACCCTCAGGCCCCCATTTCCTCCCGCTCCACCAGCTGGACGCGCTGCCACATCACTGGGAACAGGAGCGTGGTTTATGGGAAGATACCAGAGAGATGCCAGTGCCTGCCCCCTGCTCCCCACCCTGGGCATGGATGCCCCCAGGTCCCCCCTTCCAGGAACCCCAGGCAGAGCCCCAGACAGCCTTGCCCTCCCTCAGGACTCCCAGCAGACCACACACGTGAAAAGGGGGCTGGGGAGGGGACAGTGGATCGGCCTCTACTCTGTGCCCAGGAGTGGACCCCAGGCCCCAGCTGTGCCCTGGGCCATGGCTTGGGGAAGAAGAAGGACCCCACTGTGCCCACCCAGTGGCTTAGGATTAAGTTATAAATAGAGGCTGGTGTAAGTCCTGGGTCGAGAGGGCAGCAGCAGATTACCTGATGATTAGCAGAGGCAAGGGATTTGCTGGCACGGAAGGTCTGGCTCCTGGGGCTGTGGTAGGAGCTAGGCCAAGGAACTTTAGGGAACTGGATGTAGGGGTCTGCAGTGTTCCCACGTGGCCACGGGCACCGCCTCCTACCCTCTGAGAAGCCTTCCAAATCTTAACTCCAAAGGGTTCTGGATGAGAACCCCTCTGCCTTCAGGGTTTTCCCAAGAACATGCTTTTTCCCTTCTTTCTGCTCCCCACCCCCCACCCAGGGAGAGGCATGAGGGGCTTCCCATATCCTCCCTCCAGGGGTCAACGTCTCAGCCAACCAAGACGAAGAACTGCATCATGAGACCTTCCTGATGCAAATTGACCAGGAGACAAAGAAGTGCACCTTCTATTCCAGCACCAGGGGCTACTGGACCCTCGTCAACCATGGGGGCATCCATGCCACAGCCACACAGGTGTGAGTGCACCATCCCCATCTCCACCACCACCGCCATGCTCACCATCACCACCACCATGCCTCCTCCACCACTTCCACCATCACCACCATGCTCACCATCACCATCACGATCACCACCTCCATGCCTCCTCCACCATCTCCACCATCATCACCATGCTCACCATCACCACCACGATCACCACTTCCACCATCACCACCTCCATGCCTCCTCCACCACTTCCACCATCACCACCATGCTCACCATCACCACCACGATCACCACCTCCATGCCTCCTCCACCATCTCCACCATCATCACCACCGCTACCTCCTCATCACTTCCATCAGCACCAGAACCTCCACCATGAGGACCACTGTAGCAGCCCAGCCAAGAAAGAATGCCCACTGGGGTGAGGGGCGGCTCTTAACGGTGGTGGGTGTGTCAGTGGAAGGCAGGTGCCCACTTCTCCCCCTGGGGGTTGGTGCTGGGCCTGAGGGGGATGAGAAAGCCTGACCCTGAGCTCCCCCACGTCTTGCTGCTCTGAGGGGACTTTACCCTGACCTTCCCAGTTCTGCCAACACCATGTTTGAGGTGGAGTGGCGTGGCCGGCGTGTGGCCCTCAAGGCCAGTAACGGGCGCTATGTGTGCATGAAGAAGAATGGACAGCTGGCAGCCACCAGCGACTTTGTGGGTGAGCATTCCTCACCAGTTCCAGGGAACTGGGGCCGGGCCCTCTGCCCACAGACCCCTGTCACCTAAGAATCAGCCCCTCCTCCCTGTACAACTGCCCAGGTGGCCCTTGGCATTAGTCACATTTGCTGGTCAAGATAATCACTGTGGACATCAAGGAGCAGTCACAGCCCAGAACTTGCTTGTCTCCACTGTATATTTGGGGGACCTGGGGCTTGGTGGCGGCAGGCCTCTTGCCAAGGTCACAGGAGGCCACGGCAAGGGCAGATATGGGCCCCCTCTGCCCCCGGGCCCCACCCATCCCCGGAAGGCACCAGAAGGCAGTGGGCAGGCAGCGGCCCCTCAGCCCCTACGCCCCGCCAGGTGAGGACGAGGAATTCACTCTCAAGCTCATCAATCGGCCCATCCTCGTGCTGCGGGGCCTGGACGGCTTCATCTGCCACCGCCGTGGCTCCAACCAGCTGGACACCAACCGCTCCGTCTACGAGGTCTTCCATCTGAGCTTCAGCGACGGCGCCTACCAAATCCGAGGTGCGCACGGGAGTGCGGGGCGCAGGGCAGGGGGCTTCTGCGGGGAGGGGAGCGCGGGGCGGGGGGTCTGGGGGGCCGGGCGGCCCTCCGCCGACCCCGGCCCGCCCCCAGGCCGCGGCGGCGGGTTCTGGAACACCGGCAGCCATGGCAGCGTGTGCAGCGACGGCGAGCGCGCCGAAGACTTCCTCTTCGAGTTCCGCGAGCGCGGCCGCCTGGCCATCCGCGCGGGGAGCGGCAAGTACCTGCGCGGAGGCGCCTCCGGGCTGCTGCGCGCGGACGCGGACACGCCGGCCGGGGTCGCGCTCTGGGAGTACTGAGCGGGTGGCGCGCCCGTCCCCCCATTAAACCGTGTCTGTGACGCAGTGGCTGGCGGGCTCCGTGGCGCCGCTCGCGCGGGGAGGGCCAGCGCCTCTGCCCCGGGGGTCCCGGCCGTGGCCCTCCACCTCCCCATCCCTCAGCGCAGGACACCCAGCGCAGGCGAGCGTGGCCGGGAGGCGGGTCCAGCGGGCGGGACACCCCCGCCCCACCCCGTCCCTTCCTGGGCAGGGGCACCCCGGCACCCCCTGGGCCCCGCCCCGGCCCTGTGCGGGCGCCACACAGCTGCTCCCCGAGACCGAGCGGAACTGGGGTGGGGGGAGCCGCTCACAGGGTCTGGGGGTGAGGTACCCCCCATGGTTCTCCTCCCCAGGGGCAGGGTCTTAGGGAATCCCCCGCGCACCTGAGGCGAAAGCGACCCCACCCCTCCCAAACACGGTGTGAGTGGCCAACCCCGGGGAGAAGGCCCCTCTCAGCCCAGACAGGGGGCTCCAGGTCTCCCACTCCCACCCCACGCGTGGCTCTCACCCCCCAGCCGCAGACCCCGGAGAGCCCCCACCCACCTTGCCCCAAGCGGGCTGGATGCCAAGATAAGGTCTGTGGCCCACCAGCTGGCATCCAGGCACTCCCAGCCCCCAAGGACCCCCACCCAGGCCAGTGCCTCTTGGCTGGGCTGGGTGACCCAGGCCATCAGAGAGCCGAGCGGGAGACGTGGAACCTGGGGGCTGGGGGAGGGGTCAGGACACGGCCATGTGGCCTAGGGCCTGAAGGGAGGACGAGACCAGATGCCCGGTCCCTAAGCCCAAGTCCCTTCCCGTGCCTGGGGCCTGAAAACCCCCTCCAGTGAGTCCAGCCAGTGTGGTCCAGTCGGGACTGGGGCGCTTTGGGAAGAGCGTGCGAGGAAGGGAGTGCAGAGCGGATGTGCCCAATCAGAGTGGGGAGGAAGGGACCCCCCCCCCAGCCTCTCCCCAGCACCCTCCTCAGCCGTGCCTGCTCCTGACCTCACTGCCCACCCCCCCACCCCCGCCTTAAGGACAGAGGAGCTGGACCCAAGTGGGCCCCCTGGTCAAGGTGGGCTTAGTTAACCCTTCGAGGACCAGACACCAGAGCCCAGAGGCTGCAGAGGGGACAGGTGGCTGCCTGAGCCACAGCCTGTGCTGCCCCCTAGTGGCGCCCAGGGCAGGAGGGTTGGGGGCTCACCCGCCCAGGGCTTGCTGCCAGTCATCAGTGTGAGGACTCCCCTCTGCTGACCTCTGCCAGAGGGTGCACTTGGCCTCAGACCCTTGCTGAGTGGGGGAGGGGAGGCAGGGAGGCGTGCCCCAGGGGTCCCCAGAGGGGCCAGCTGGGGTGGCAGTAGGGATGCCCCTGCGCCTGGGAGGAGAGAGGCAGGGGCTGCGCGGAGGCCATCCTCTGGTGGGCCGGAGCTGTGTGGGGGATGGTGAGCCACGCGCAGCAGAGGCTGGCTGAGGGACCCCTGGTGCTCAGCGCGGCGTCCCGTCCCCGATGGGGCGCTGACCAGGCACCCCAGCACGAGGCTCCCAGGGAAGCTCCGGCCTGTGTCCCATTTGTCCTTACCCCCCACCCGTCTCCCCTCATTCACGAAGGTTTCACAAGATTCCACTTTATCTCCTCTCAGCTGGTTAGGTGTCCGGGTCGTGGGTCTCCTTATCTGGAGACTAGGTGGCGGGCCCCCAGTGACTGCCCTGCCCCCACCCCGCCCCACCAGCGGCCTCCCGCCAGCAGGCAGGGGGAGCGCCCCTCCCCACTGCTGTGTCTCCGCCCCGGGGAGGACGCGTGCTCACACCTCTCCAGGGTTATCCTGTCAGCAGGAGCGAGGCTGCCTGTGTGGGGAGCGGGACGGTGGGGCCCAGGGGCAGCGCAGTGAAGCCCGGGGGCTGGGGACGTGCTTCCAGCGCTGCTCAGCCCACACCCCGCATCCGTGCCCACCACCGCCCAACCTCCGGCGTGCAGGCTGTGTGGCGGCCGCCCACTCTCCCGACTCGGACCCGGACTCCCCCTGGCCCCTCTCCCTCCTTGGGGACGAGGGACTCGCGTGCCCCGCAGGCCAGGTGGGCACTTCGCCCCAGTGCTGGGAGACCCCCTACCGGCCCCCACGACCACGGAAAGACGAAGGCAAGGTTCATCCGAGCATACCCCGGGGGGGGCCCAGAAATGCAGCTCAGAGCTGCCGCCCCAAACACACACACACCCAGAAGCCGAGGCAGCTCGGCCCGAGAGCACATTTGTTCTGCGGCAGAGGAGCCTCGCGCCTCCCGCACGCGCACAACGGCACCATGTCAAGTCCGAACGGGGGTCAGCCCCCCACTGCTAGCTGCGCCAGCACCGGAGGGAGGCAGCTGGGGGGCTGCAGCCCACCGTGAGGGGCCCTGGAAACAATGCACAGTGCTGGGCGCTGGGCGCAGCCCCGGCTGGGAGCACCTACCAGGTGAGGGTGGGAGCCACAGGGAGCGGCGTCCCAGCTAGTGGCCTCAGCAGCAGCACAGACGCAGGGCTGAGGGGCCCTGAGGGGGACGAAGGGGTCTGCGTGTGGTGGGCGTGGGTGGGCGGGCAGCGGGGCGGTGGGAACAGCAACAGTCAGAGATGCAAGCCCACAAGTCCCGACCCCAGAAACCTTGTCCGCGGCCCGACTTCTGCGGGGAGGGGAGGCCGCTGATCCAGCCCCAGTGCTCCAGGCCAGACTGCCCAGCTCGACCAGGTGCCGCGGGAGCCATGGGTGGCTGTCCAAGGGAGGGGAACGCTGTGGGCCGGCTCGGGCCAGGGCGGACGGGGCCGCAAGGGCAGAGCCCGGTCCCCCGGGCGCCTGTGATCGACGCGCTTTACACACGCCCTGGAGCAGTCGCGGGCCCCGTGTCCCGTTCAGTGGCCCAGCTCACCTGCCTTCCCCCACCCCACAGCCACAGCCAGGGTCAGGCGGCGGGAAGCAGCCTCTGGTGCCCTGGGCGTCTCTCCATAATGCCACGGGGGCGCCTGGCTTGTGGCGGGGGCGGGGCCCACGAGGCGTCACAGCAGGAGGAGGCTGGGGCTCCGGAGCTGCCCGTACACCTGCAGGAGCCTCTCGGCAGTGCCACAGGAGCTGGCTTCGTCCTCCGTGCACAGCCGGTCCCGAAGGGCCCGCACCTCCTGCAGCAGTGTCTGCGGTGGGGCAGGCGGCAAGAGCTCAGAGCCCCCACCTCCCTGCTGGGACACCCACAATGCACAAATCCTACCTGGGATGTGGCAGGTGACCTAGGAATGCAGGGGACGTGCAGCCAGGCCCCCCGCCCCAGGTGACAGGAGGGGCCTAGTGAAGGTGGACTAGCAAGAGGAGCAAGGCGGGAGACAGAAGTAACCGCACCCACCCCGCCCCCTGCCCTGACTCTGGGCTGAGGACTGGGCAGGCTCCCCACTGTGCCGGGTGACACCTGTGTTCCCGGAGGATCCCAGCCAGGGATGGTCCTCCCTGACCAGGCTGGCGGGAGGCCCCGGGGACGGGAGCTGGAGGGGCCTCACCTCGTGGTTGATATGGATCTGGCGGAGATACTGCACACGGAGGTCAGGTGGGCTGGAGCTCTGGGCAGCGTGCTCCACAACCATCCTCTGGGGGCAGGGGCGGACAAGGGGCAGGTGGCTGGAGAGGATGCTCCCCCCCATCTGGAGCTGGTGCCCAGGGCTCCAGCACCATACCACCCACTCTGTCTCTTCCGCTCCAGCCCCAGCCTGACAGTGGAGGCCTTGGAAGTCACTTTCTCCTAAGTTCCTGCCCCCCCACCTCCTCCCTCGTCCCCACAGAGCCACCTTCCACCACCCCATCTCCCATCCTTCGTCCCAGGCCTGGTGCCTACCGCCATCACGGGGCCACCCAACCTGCCCCACTGGCACATCCCCTCGGCACAGCCCGCTGTGGGGCTGGTTCTCGTCCCGCATTCCGGGGGAAGCCCAGGCAGCTCCTGGGGGCTCAGATCCAAGCTCCCAGACAGGATTAGGCAGCAAGGCCCCGACCGGCCTCTGTGGCAGGCCCTGTACATCTGGCAGGGTCCCCCAAACTCTGAGCGGCCAGGACAATACAAACTGGTTCTCAGGTACACTCCCATCACGGGGAACAGGGCGTCAGCTGACGGAGGACAGACTGGGGTGTGCAGCCCACGTGAGGATGCCCCTCAAGGGAGCATCTGCAGCCCTCCCTGTTCGGAGCCAAATTCACCCGGGAGTGCTGCCCCCAGCAGCTCAGGGACTATGCTCGGACATGAGGTCTCTGCAAATGAGCGAGGTCGGACGAGCTCCTGCTCGG
>NC_058417.1:58624861-58637921 GCF_002201575.2 Neomonachus schauinslandi
TAAGACCTAACATTCCAGTATGGTCTTATGGAGAACAGTTTCACAATTGAGGGCAAGTCTAATAACAAGCGATCAGGACACAGAGGACAGTTACATGCAAACGTGGGGAGAGGCCTTGGCCTCCAGCACTGAATTCTTGCTGTTTGTGCCCCGTCTGTGGCTGTCATGGCAACACCAGCACACTGACCTCCCCCTCCTGCTGGGGGTCCAGGCAACACGCTCCTTCCCCCAGCATCACACTAACCACACCTCCTGACCGCCAAGCTCATGCTCGGCAGGGTCTGGAGACAGCCTGACAGGGGGCAGGGGGACCTCGGTCTAGGAGGCTCCCCTCTGGGCAGACGGAACGGGGCACACTCTGGGGGCTGGGCGTCCCTGTGGGGCAGGGCCTCCTCTGATGGCTTGAGGAACTCGGAACTACACTCCTGAGCTGCGTGTGCCGCCTCGGGCCCATCACGGCGCCACACGGGGTGGCCGCGGCGGCCACGGGCTCCTGAGTGGCGCCCCCCTGCCTGGGGGCACCGGTGGGTCTAAACCAGCGGCGCTCAGGTCCTCGTCAAAGCCTAAAAGCCTGGCCTGCAGGTTCTCCAATTCTCAGGGTCTGGTGGGGCCTGGGAATGTGCCTTGGTAAGTTCCCAGCTGAGGCTGAGGGCTGCCACTGCAGAGTCCTCTGTGGCCACCAGGGCCACAGTCGGAAGCGGCGGGAGGAGATGGGCCAGTCAGCCCCGGGGCCTGGGCTCTGCCAGGCCAAGGGCACCAGGGGAGACCTTCACCTGGAACGGGGGACCCTCTCAGACCCAGGAGTTACAGCCCCCAGACGGCAGTGTAGCCGCTGCCTCCTACGCCTGGTGGGGCCCCCAGCAGCGCTGAGAGGGTGCTGCCACTCTTGCTTTCCTGGCAGAGATGTGGAGGCTCAGAGTGCAGGCCCCTCGGCCCGGGACCCACGCCCAGCGCACGCAGCCCCAGCGCACGGCCTCTCTGCACAAGGGGTTCCTCGGCCAGGCAAGTGCGGGGACGTGGAGCTGACTGCGGCAGGAACACGCGCACCGTCCTCCTCTAAACTAGCGGCAGAGGGCTCATGGGAGCCCAGCGGGGGCTGCCAGCACACTGGGGGGCAGCGTCTGCTACTGAAGGGTAATCAGCAGAGCTCCCCCACTCGCCTCCCGGGCGCCCACAGCTCCCCTGCACAGCACGTGGGAGCAGAGGAGGAGGCGTGGTCCTGCGACCCCCATGCAGGCAGCCCCGTCGCCCACAGTCCCGTGTTCCTACCACTGCCCACCCCCCCAGCAGGCCCACATACCTGCAGCCGCCCGATGACCGCGTGGTGTGCACTGCACAAGCTAGACAGAGAGGAGCTCTCCACCTGGATCTCCACGGTCTGCATGGGCCCTGCTGTGCACAGGTGGGTCACAGTCACCTGCAACACAGGACGAGCCTCACCGACCACGCACGGCCCTGCCCCACCCCAAGGGCAGCTCCACCTGCCCTCAAGAGGCCCTGGGGCCCCCCACTCCCAGGCCTGGGTCTCCCCACCCCTCGTTAACTTGTATCAGAAAGACCAGCCAGCCAATCAACAGTGGCCCGTGGGAACGTGTGTCCAGGAGGAGTCCTGTTCCCTTGGAATCGAGACCCACGGCACTCACTCTACGGCCAAGTGACTCTGTGCCCACCCCAGCGTGGACAGCCCACGCCTGGACCACCCCTACGGCCCACACTGGGGCCACGAGTGCCAGCTGTGCACGGGGTGGGGGCCCACACGTGAAGGACAGGCCAGTCCCCATCGGGACCCCACAGCCCTGGGAAGGCTGTTTCCGCACAGCCGGGCCTCCGACGGCGCACGTCAGAAGCCTCTGAAAGGTGGGGACTGACGACCCGATTCCTCTCAAGCAGCCCAGAGACACAGCTGGCTTGGGGATGCCGCTCGGAGAAGCCTCTCCCCGGAGGGCGGACCCCCGCTTGCCTCTCGGATGGTAAGGTGCAGGTCAGTGCCATCTGGGGCCACTCCCTGGACCGAGGACAGCCGTCGGGCCCGCACGACATCCAGGGCCGTGTTCTCAGCGAGGAGCCACTGCAGGGTGGCACAGCCCAGGGACGTGCCTGCTGGACAGGGGTGCCGCCGTGAGCTCGGGCGGGGCCTGGAAGAGGGAGGAGCCCCGTGTCCCCAGGCCCTGGGGCCACAGTGACGCCAGCCACCACCACCAACCTGCGTGACTGTCCCCCAAGGCGGCCCTCAGAAGCTCTGCGGACACCTTGATCGTGGCCACCGACGGGGGCAGGAACTTGG
Source organism: Neomonachus schauinslandi (assembly GCF_002201575.2). Classification (NCBI taxonomy): domain Eukaryota; kingdom Metazoa; phylum Chordata; class Mammalia; order Carnivora; family Phocidae; genus Neomonachus; species Neomonachus schauinslandi. The sequence goes on from NC_058417.1 coordinate 58,627,146, forward strand.
CCCGCAGGGAAGCAGGTCCCGCCGGCTCGCTGCGTGGCCCGAGAGATCCCAAGAAGGTGTCCACAGAGTCGCTCACCGGGCCGAGCAGCCCGGGGGCCTGCGTGTGGGGTGTGGCCAGGCCAGGAAAGCGCAGACACTGCAGCATGTCCACAGTGTGCTCGCTCAGGGGCAGGCAGATGCCGTCCTGCTCAGGCAAGACGTCAGAGGGGCACTCATCCAGAGAGGGGTCCGTGAAAGACTCCGAGGGGGCGAGGGCCCCGCCCACAACCTCCCTGAGGCTGTAGTGTAGTGCGCAGGACACGGTCAGGGGCAGGTCCAGGGCGCCATCCTCCCCAGGGCCCAGGGGCAGCGTCACCTCCCGCCGATCGCCAGGGCCCAGCCGGTCCACGGGGACGGTGTAGGTGGTGGCCGAGCCAGCCGCGTCTGGGTCCGAGGCGGGGGCGGTCAGCACCTGCACGCACAAGGCCCAGCCCCGGTCCAGACTGAGGCCACTGTTGTTCTCCAGCCGGCAGGTGGCTGTCAGCACGTCCTGCGGCTGCAGGCGGCTCCAGGCGGCGGTGGTGGTGCACGAGATGGGCCTGGCGCCCTCCCGGCCGGCCAGCAGGACGCAGCTCACGTTCATCGCTTCGTTGAGGCACGTCAGGGCCTTGTTCCGCTGGTCAACTGCCTTCTTCAGAGAAGACACTCTGGAAGGAGCAAACGTGGCACCCGAGGGAGGGGAAGGAGGCGTGGTGGTGGGCCCCTCGTCCCCTCCTCCCAGAACGGGAAGACACCAGAACCTCACTCCTTGACACACACCCCGTGAGGGGCAAGCCGCTGCCTCGGGGAGCAGCGCTCCGGTCCCGCCCATGCCACAGCCCTTCCGAAGGGGCCCCCAGCCGTCTGACCCAACCCCTGCTCTCAGGCAGCAGGACCACGGAGGGCAGAGGATGCAGCCGATACAGCCCACGCTCAGCAGGCCTGGCCTCGCTCACCGGGCTCCCGGCCGCCGCCAACCTCGTCAGGACCACGTGGGCCCAGGGGCGGCTGCGCCTTCCCAGCCGTGTTCTGAGTGGGCCCCTCTGCTCCGCCGCGGCCGCACGTGACGGCCCAGAGCACAGCAGGCACTTCGGAAACGGCCCTAAACCACAGGGCGCCTGGGCCTACAGACTGTCATTCCGCGCCGCACAGAAGGACAGGTGAGGACTGAGGGGAGCCCCGTTTCTCTGAACGGGTCAGAGGAAAAGGCCGCTGGGGCCTTTGCCGAGACAGGAAGGCAGAGGCCCCTGAGGAGCGGGGTGCCCTGGGGGAGGGCCAAGGAGCCAGCACGGGCAGGGAAAGGTGTGGGTGGGGTCTAGGAAATGGGGCACGTCCCTTTCACCTGCTGCCATGCAACGTGGCATCTGGGGCTGTCCCTGGGGTCAGAGGCCTGGGCCGACGCCACCACCCAGGACGCCGCCCCCGCGGACGCAGCACTGGCCTCTGCCCGAGCCACCGGCAGCGCAGCTGCTCACCTCTCAGAGACGGTGCCGATTCCAGAAAGCAATTCCTTAATCTTTTGGCCAGTATCAGCCATAGCGGCTCTGGTGGGGCACGGCATCTCAGAGCGCAGGTCCAGGCTGCAGGTCATCAGGCGGCCCCTGGCGGACAGGGCCAGGAGCCTGGCACCACCTGAAGATGCACACCCATGGGGCCCGGTCAACGGGCGGGGAGGGGCAAGCTGCTGGAGGCACAGGACAGAGGTCGTCGGCAGGCCCGCACCCAGGTGAGAAAGAGCGGGTCCCGGAGATGGAGCTGTGGAGCCCCGGACGCGCACCAGGGCCCGGGCAGAGTCCCTGCCCACGTCCATCTCATCACACGTTCTGAAGGGCCCTCCTGGGGGAGAACGCTGGCACACAGAGCAGCTTAGAGCCATGTGGGGAAGGGGTCTAAACGGGGCCAAGCAAGGACCCACGTGGGCCCCTGAATCAGCCAGGTGCAGCTGGACCTGCAACGGGCCCCTGTGGTCTGCAGAGAAGAGCTCCACACTCACCAGGTCTTTCCGGAAGCCTGGGGGCTCTCTAGCATCTTCTGTCCCCTTCCCTCCCCTGGGCTCCACCTCCTGCAACTGTCTGCTTGTCTCCCACGCCCACTGCCACTGAGGCCCCGAGCCCCAGGCCGAGGTGGGGCAGCCGAAGAGCGAGCCCCGAGCATGCGCAGGCCGGGCTGCAGCCTGGCACCGCCGTACTCGCGGCCGTCCTTCCCTGCGGCACAGACACTGGCCTTGTCCCCTTGGAGCGCTTCCTCCGCGATGAGTACCGCCCCATGGGCCATCTCCTGGAGAACATGTGCCAGGGGAGGGTGGCTCTGTCCTCGCCCCACAGCCCCGGGCAAACACAGCTACCACCTTCCCCGGTGCTGTCCCGGGAAGCCACATCCAGCGCGCAGCTCCGGCGCAGAAGGGCCCAGGGGGCAGGCCGCAGGGGAAGCGGGGCAAGCGTTTCCTAGCCTTCAGAAACACGCCAGGGCTTGGCTGGAACCCACCTGAATCTCCCGGGACTCCAGACCTGTCTTGGAGAGATGCCCTTGCCCTGCGCCGCCCAGGGGCAGCCCCCGCCCCTACCCACACAGGACACACACCATCAGGCACCCCCGGGCCCCGAGACAAGTGCCAGCCTACAGCAGCTGGGGAGAAGCCTGCCCGTCAGGTTTGCTAAAGACGGGAACACAGCAGGGAGACGAGCATGGGCCAGTTCACAGCTGAGAAGACAGCCCCACGGAAAGTTCCACCCCTACCACGACACGCTGGGGCATCTCCGGTTTGAATGGCAGCTTGTACCTTCGGGCACCTCGGAGGACACAGAGAGGGTGACGACGCTGCAGATGCCTAAACCAGCTGGACACAGCAGAGACGGCAGGCCTCCCGGGCCCCCCTCGGGGGCACGTCCCCGAGCCAGGTCCACGACACAGAGCTCCGAGGGGGTGCTATGGTACACACGGCCCCCCCCGCCACAGGCCGCACAGAGCACAGGCCCCGGCAGCCAGTACTCCTGCAGCTCTGGCACCAGAGTCCCTGCCTTGTCCCAGCTGGCCTTGATGGCCAGGATCCGGCCACCGTGACCAAGTGCCACTAGGCAGTCAGGGGGTGTGTCCTCCGCGTCCTCGGGCAACGACTCTGTCTTCAAGGCCCCGATGAGAACGACGGGTTCCTCCAGGTGATGGAGGATCTTGACAAGGGCCTTCGGGTCGCCTGGGGACAACCTCGAGGTGACCAGGGTCTTCAAGACCACACAGCAGAGCTGGCCATCGGGGAGACCACAGAGGATCACTGGTGATTCTAGAAGGGAGGCATCAACTCCAAAGAGTAGCCCAAAGAGGGCCTGTTCCAGCGAGAAGCCCCTGGAGCCCCGCGTGCGGGTCTGCAGAGCACTACTGCCCGGAGGAGACGCACAGCACAGCACTGGGAAGATGCGGGGGGCTGCGGGCTCCCCGGGGGCCCCAGCCAGGGGGCTGGAGGTGGACAACTCCACCTCGCCAATGTGGCCTCCGGGTCTGGCGCCCTCCCCTGGACAGGGGCACTCAGACAGCTGTACCCTCCACAGGGCAGGGCCCTGTGCCAGGGTGACAAGCATGTCATCGACCACAGTGAAAGCACACAGAGTGTCATCCGGGAGCAGGCAGGCATCTGGGTGCACGGGGATCACAGCGCAAGGGGGCTCGCCGTCCTCACTGTCCTCGCTGTCCCTGTCATCCCCATCACCTCGGTTCACAGACCTTCAAGAACCAAGCAACGGTGGGTCAGAGCGTGCATAAGCTCTCTTCCCAGCGACGCCGCTGAGCACACTGGGCCTGGGGTCTTCCCAGGGAGTGACCTCGGTGCCCATTACGGCCCCTCAGCAGTGTGGGGAAGGCCCACCCGGGAGCAGATGGCCTGTCCCATGACCTCTCATCGGCCCGCAGACCGCTGTCATCAGCACCAGTCACCCCGGGACACACACACAGCAGGATGTATCCAGGTTTCCAGAAATGGGTTCAGGAGGAAAACCCTCATCAGTGCAGACCTGTAAGACCCCCGAAGTCTAGCCTGTGAATCCCACCCCCTACCTTCTTAAGTCCTGAGCCAGTAGGGAGCGTGGGCCCGTGTCTAGCCTCTGCCCTGGAGCATCTGGAGGGGCCCAGCTCCTCAATATCGGCCCCCTTGACTGCCTCAGGGTTCAGGGTGCTTTGCTGTGACGGCTAACTGCAGAGACCCGCCTAAAAGGTGTGCCACGCCAGCGGGGACAGGGTCCTGCCGCAGGCTGCACACTCTGCAGCCTGAGCCCCATTTACTAAGGATGCTCCTTGGGCAGGAGCCTGCTGCACATGCTGGGGGCTGGGGACACCCCAGACTTCAGAGCTGGGCCCTGAGCCCACCAGCCCTCCAGGGCCTCCAGGGGAGGGCTGGTGCGTGCTCACTGTGACCCTGATCCAGGCCCCGCTGGCGTCTAGGTCGCACAGGGGCAGTGTTTGAGGAGACGGGGTGGGGTGGCCAGGGCCAGTGAGGAGTGCCCCGGAGGCCGAGGCAGCCTCCCCCACGCGTTGCTGCCCACTGTCCCCGTCACCTGCTCGCCTGGTCCAACGACAAGCAGTAGATGCCTTTCTGGGCGCACAGGACGTAGAGCAGCCTGCCGAGAGCCCGGAGCTCCAGGTGCCACACCTGGCCAGGGAACCTGTACACAGCCTGGACATCGGGGACGAGACAGCGTCAGGCCAGACGCGTGAAGGACGGAGGGGAGGCAGAGCACGGCACCCAGTCTTTAAACGAGCTCCTCCCAAAGAACCAGAACGCCCCTCAAGTCTCCTCGCCCCGACCCCTCGACCGGGGTGGTCTGTCCCACGTCCCCCCGCCCCCCCGGGGGCTCCAGGGGCCGACCCCTCCCCGCCCGCATTCTCCTTCCCGGGGGCCCCCGCCCGGGGCTCACGGTCAGCAGCCTCCCCTCCTGGTCGTAGACGTAGACGAGCTCGCTCCCGGTGGACACGAAGATCTCGGCGCCGTGGCACAGCACGCGGGGCTTGCCCGCCGCCAGGCCCCCGAGTGGGCAGCGGAAGCTCTCCAGGTACTCGACCCGCGGCTCGAAACCGGCCATCGTGTGGGCCGGCGGCGCGCGGAAGCAGCTCCGTCTGGGGGCGGGGGGCGGGGGGCGCGGGGCGCGGGCGGGGGCGCTTTACGGCTGCCCACGTCGCGGCGCGACCTCCGCCGTAAAGCTGCCCGGGCGGGGGCGGGGCCGGGTCGACTCGCGGGCTCCGCGGCGCCGGGGGGTGGGGTCCCGGTCGGAGCCCGGGCTGGCGGGCTGGCGGGGGGCCGCGCCACTGCGAGCAGGCAGGTGGACACGGCGGTTTGCCAGAGAGCGAACGTGTTTGAGGCCAAACGCGGGACACCCCAGAGCCTGCGCTCGCGGACCCGGTCCGCCCTCCGCGCGGCCCCAGGCGCCGCCCGGGGTTGGGGGGAACCTCGCGGCCTGCAGCCCCTCGCACGCACGTGCGGGGCCTCGGGGCCCCGGTGGTTGGGCCCGAAGTCGCGTCGCGCCTCCCTCGTGCGCCCTGGAGCCGGACCGACTCCGGGACCCTGCCAGGACGCGGGCTCCCTCGGGCCGGAGCCGGGGAGCCGGGGCCAGCCGAACGCCACCTCCTCGGGGCAGGCGGCCCACTCCTAAAGCGATTTTGTGGGGTTTCGGGGAGCGGTTGGATTTCACGGGGGATGGGTCACCGCCCCCTGAGCAGCTGAGCTGCGCGATGCCCGCCCCACCCCCAGGGTTTGAGGTGCCCCTCCCTCCACACCTGGCCACAAGCTGTTCGTGGGTGTGTTGGTTTGGACGATGGGTCACCAGCAATCAGTCTGGGGTGAGGGTGAAGCGAGACACCTCTCCTCCCACCACCCTGGCGGCTCCCCCTCCTATTCCACAGGGCTTTGGAGAGAGGTGCTGACCAGAGAGGGGCCAAGAGCTCTCTTCTGGATGAGTCAGGAGACCCAGAGCATCCCTGAAGGGTGTCTGTGGATGGAGAGGTCAAGTACATCTCATTCCTTTAAGGTCACGGGAGACCTCCAAGGCCAGACACTCATGAGCCAAAGAGGCATCTGTGGGGGCGTGTGACCCAAGCACAGCACGCTGCCAAACGTCCCCTGGGCTTGGACGTGAAGCTGACCGACCTCACGGAGGCTGGTACGTCTGTGTGTCAGGACTCAGAGCCGGGACAAGTTCAGACCCCTCTTGTAGAGGTTGAGGTGGGCACTCAGCCCCCAGGACAGTGGGCAGCCCGTTTCTGGGTTGAACTCCATGTGAACTTGGCATCTGCAGTCCATCGTTTGCCCCTGCCCCTTTTGCTCCCAGGTGAAGTCTGGGCTGGAAACATCGTCCGGAATGAGGAAGACTGACTCCCACTAGGCCTTCCTAATTGGGAAGTGAGGGCAGGCTCCTCTCCTAGGAGAGGGCACAACAAGTCTTCTGGGCCAGTCTTGACTCCCATTCCCTGTGAACTGCCCCCCCGGAGGACTGTCCTGCAGAAAATGAGCACCTGGGGAAGTGGATCTGGAAGGGGGTGGGTTGAGCCAGGCAGGCCTCTCCCCTACCCCCCATCCCCCCTCCACCCGGGTTTAGCCCTTGGCTGGCCAGGATGCCCCTGCAGACATTGTTAGGTTGGATCCCTACTCCCTTTGCTGTGATGTAAGGATTTATGATCAACAGTCTATCTAAACAAAGACAGGGGCCCTGAGTGCTGACCCCTGGTTGACAGACACCCACAAAGGGCTGAAGGTCAGCTCGGACAGCAGTGGGGTGATGCGGAGTAAGGCAGCCGCCCACGTGGGTGTGCAAGGTGTGCACTCCAGTCAGTGCTCTTTATGCCAAATCTGCGGGCAGTGTAATCTTCCCAAGGTCAAATGACACCACCAGCCTGGGGAGAAGCCACGTGTGTGCAGGGCAGCTGCGGGCTACGCTGGGCACTCCTCACAGGCAGCACACCCCCTTCACGTGGTTTCCCGAGGTGGGAAGTCCAGCAAGTCCAGCTGTCTGAGATGCACCAAGGGCCGGATATGACAGTCACCCCAACTTGGGGACTATGGTTGGTAGCATGCACCACACCCCTGCTGAGAAAAGCCAGGCCCGGGGGTAGGACTAGAGGCACCCAGGGCCCCTTACATCGGCAGGTGCTGTTGTCTATGTACTTGTCCAGGGAGCAGTGCGTCCCGAGGCCAAAGGACAGGGTGGTACCCGAACACCAAGAGTAATTCAGGACAGGCACCATGTCCCCTCCAGGCCTCACACCTCCAGGCACCAGTACAGTCGGGGCTTCCGGACTGCATCCCTCACCTGCTGTCGGCTGCAAGCACCTGCCTCCCCCAACCCCCCACCAGGCCCAGAAGCAGCCACATGGCTGACAGGCAGGAAAGCACCCAAGGGAGGCCACGCTCTCCTCCCAGCCCAATGACACGCTGGGGTCCATCAGCGAGGACAGTGACATGTGGAGAAAAGTGAAGTCCCACAACACAAAGCGACTCAGGAGGCGGCCTGCAGACACACACTCGGCGCAGGGAAGGCCTCAGGGCCCAGGAACAACAACTGGGAGCTCAGTGGTCGCTTCAGGACTTTTATTGGCTTCACGGCGGGACCCGAGTCCAGGTAACGCTAATGCAAACCCAGCTGACGCACCTGCTGGAGCGGCAGCACCAGGAGCAGACTGTCAGAGGCCAAGGCCGCCGGCTGTGTGCACCTGGACAGCTGAGCAGTCACCCCGCGCCCAGTGGCCAGGGGGTGCGTCCACACGAGGGCGAGCAGGATGCAGGTGGGGCTGGGGCACCCCTCCCTCCCTTGGGCAGGAGGAGGTGGCTAAGCTGCCCATGGCCAAGGCCTCTGGCAGGGTGCCCCCACACCCTCACGCTGAGCTCGGGGTCTATTTATTTGGACAATAAAATAAAGTGCGTTTACTGAACAAAGAGTGACTCAAAACCAGAAGCAGAGAAATCAAAACGCTCTTCCTTTAGCTAAAAGATGAAAGGAAATGAATTCTGCATCTGCCAGAACTTCAGAGTGAGGAGAATGTTGGCTGAAGAGAGACGGGAGCCAGCTTGGTGGGTGAAGGCGACACGAGGAGAATGGGGGGTTGGGGGGGCCTGGGGGACACACAGGGGGAGCTCAGGGCCCAGGGCCCAGGGCCACCGGGCCCCTCTGCAGCCTCACACTGGTTCGCAGGGACCACACGACACGGGGCCCGTCGTGGAGAGCCCCTCAGCAGGCGGCTGGGAGCTGAGCTTGAGCTGGGACAGCCGCCACACCCTGGCGGGGGTCTGCGCTCCGTGCCTCTCCTGCCCACCCCCCTCCCCCAACAACCGATGGCTCTGCTGAAGCCAGACCCAACCTCATCGGCCCCTGGCCCCCAGAGGAGACGAGACACCAGGTGGACCTGCAGGTGCCAGGCACAGCCCTGCCGCGAGAAGCCAACGTGCAGAGAACAGAGTTCTCTGTCCACAGTGCCATGGGTTAAGGTAGGGTCCCACAGGCCTCCCCCCACCCCCAGGGCAGAGACATGAAGTCCCCAGCACAGTCCACGTCTGGGCCAGCCTCTCCCATGGGTGCCATGCAGCTCAGAGACATGGCCCTCATTAAGGCAAAGAGGCACCAGGGTGCCACCCACAACTCCCTGGGGACCCCAGAGCCACGTGCAAGGCCTGAACATGACCTCTGTCCTGGGACCCCCACAGCAGTCCAGTCACCCCACAACAGACCAAGCCCCTAGTCTCTCACTCGGGCCTGTTGCAGTGGCTCTTCACCGTGCAGGAGGCCCGGGGCTGGGCGGGGCAATGGGAGAATGGTGCACAGGGCAAAAGGGGCTAGAGCTTCGGGTCCCGGGTGACCCAGCTCACCCCAGGCAGGCCTGGCCCATCTGGAGGCGCCGATGCGTGGACCACCAAGTCTGCAGCTGCGGTTGCTGTGTGGCTTGGCAGGAAAGTCTCAGGCACTGAGGTTTACTTCCAAGAAGAACTGACTGTGGGTCCCCGTCCACCCTCGCCACCTTGCGTCCACCCTGCCCCCACGCCCAGGGACTCACTATGGGAAGGAAGAAGTGGGAACTAGTCTCTCACTCCCCTTTTATGTAGTTTTTATCTTAAAAAGAAATAAATAAAAGTCTTCTGGGCAGAAATTACTGATAACTGTTATTACAACCAACGCAGACTTTAAAAACCCCACCTGGATGTCAGGTGAGCGCAAGGAGGAGGGCGGGCAGCAAATTAACCTGCAGGTCAGGCAGAAGGGAGACCAGCAGCCCTGGGCCCAGTCATGTTTCCACAAGACAACAGCCGCCGGCAGGGGAAGAAGTGGCCCTCACAGGCAGGGTCAGCCCAGAGCAACAGTGCACAGAGGTCACCAAACACTCCCCACGGGAACCACGGGAGGGGCAAAAACAAAAAGCATCCAAAAGAAAGGGAAGAGAAAGCTGGATGGCGGCAGTAAGCCCTCCCCACCCCTCCCAGCCCCAGGTGATGGTTCCGAGGTGCCCAGGTCCTTCCACCACCTCGGAGGCTGGTACGGGGCGTCCAGGCGGGCCATTGTGCCGCTCCGCTAGAAGGCTGGTGTCAGCCCGCAGAGCACCAGCCCAGCTCTCCCTCCAGGGATGCCGGTGCTGAGAAGCTTTGTGGGTCAGAGACCCGAGGGCAGCCACCCTGCCCCGCCCTTCAGGGCTGCCCACCATGGGGCAATGGTTACAATGATCCCGGCTTCAGAAAGGGCTGGGGTGGGCCCAGTCCTGCCAGCAGGGGCCGGGGGCCCTAGGTCCTAGGGAGGCTACACATCTCGCAGTGGCCGGTGCCCGGCTGGTTCATGAAGGTGCAGTGCTGACAGGCCCACATGGCGGCCGCGGCAGCGTGCGTGGAGCCCCCGACGGCTCCGTACTCGTGGAGGCCCGGAAGCTGCACTCCGACGGTGCCTGCAGGGTGGGAAGAGAAGCTGTTTGTCGCCGCTCAAGGTCTCTGCCACGCCCCCCTCCCCGAGGGCTCTACCTTGCTGCTTGGACAGATGGGGCTCTAGGACCTCAGAGAACCCCACTGCACAGAGCTGCTGTCCGCAGAACTGCAAGCTGTCAACCGTGGCCAGCTCAACCCCATCGCCACCCTCCCGGCTTGCTGGGCCGAGCGAGGCTTCTCAGCGAGAGCACCACCTCTGGCTACCCATGTGGGTCGCTGACTGTCCTGGGCCGTAATCAGCAGGGCTGCGGCGCATACTCTCACACACAGCTCCATGTGGACCTGTGTTTCGTGTCTCGGGGAAAACCCCAGGAGCGGGCCGCCTGGGTCGGAGCGTGAGTGAAGTCTCCCCAAGGCTGCCCGCCCGGCGGCCTGCACACGTCAGCAGTGTGTGCGAGGCTTCCAGGGCTGCTGGAGCCCCGGGACGGAGGTGTGACAGGCTCTCACTGGGTGTAGAGTCCACGTCCCTGCTCCCCGCTGCCCTTCGCTCGCCAGACCTCTAAGTCACCCAGGTTCTTTTCAATCCAGGTGTAGTCCACACGGGACGCTCTCTTTGTTTCGGGGGTAGTGCCCCCCCCCCCCCCACCGCCCAGGCACCACACCACTGTCCACCCGAGGGCATGAGGCTGCGGGCCTTCACTTTAGGGAATCTGGTGGCAACAACTGTCCTCTGCCTTAGAATGACTGGACAGCCCCACGACCGGTCTGCCGGTCAGAACTGCAGAAGGGAAGACGAGACCCAAAGCGCAGCACAACAGACACCAAGGCGCCTCAGAGCACGGACCCCCAGGTACTGGGGTCCAGAGAGAACAGGAAGTGTCCAC